>NW_022109980.1:1011774-1031402 GCF_000313985.2 Echinops telfairi | reverse complement strand
GAGTTGTAAGAGCCCCCAATAAAATGATTCATTAATAAAAAAAGAATCTGCTTAGTGAAAACTGAACTACAGTCCCATGAGCCTCTTAATCTTATATTAACATTATGGTCAGCTAAAACTCTAACCATCTAGTATATATTTCCAGTCATGTACATTTTTATTCCTATTAAAATTAATATGTTCTTTTAAAAAAGGAAAGAAATATACAAATATACCAATAAATTAACTTTTGGGCAAAATAGGACTTTGTGGCATATGTGGTACCCTTTGATTTTTAATTGGAGTTAAGCTGCTCCCAAGTCTGGGTTCTCTGGAACCCCCTGAGAAAACTTTTGAATTGCCTGTTCTCACCTTTGGAAAACTTACTTTTTCTCCCCCAAACTCTGGCTTTGGCCTGTTCCCAGACATTTGCAAGCTGCTTTCCCTGGTAGAAAATGGAATGTAATTACTTCCCTCAACCCCATCCTAATCTTAATGCATAGGCAGTTAACAGGGGAATAATTCAATGAAAAATTGTGTTTTCTATAATCCTTACTTGTTTCCCAGAGCAACTTCAAAATTATTGATGTTCTTTAAATGGGTCAACTCTTTCTCCTACTGAAAAGTTAAAACACTGTCATTTTTCTAAGGTAATATTTTCCATATTGTCTTCCAGAGTACCCTATTAAAAAGTAAATGCCCTTGAAAGAAGTAAGATGTTAATAACTTAGTGAACTAGCTGAAATGTCAACTAGCTGAAAGCAAAGGGAGGAGGAAGATCTGTACATGGAATGATCTATACTCAAGAGTACAGAGCAGTGAGTCTCAAACATGCTTTCGTGTTAAATAAGTTTCCTGGTTTAACCAGTCAATCCAAGCAATTCATAATATACCATTCATAAAACCCTGCAATGGATGGTGTTATAAATCTGAAGAGATATAAAGCTAAGCATATCCTCCAGTAACTCACAGTCTACTGAGAGAGACATTTACCCAAAGTATATCAAAGCAGAATCTAGTAAGTGCCCTAATACAGATGAAATTAATGTTCTATGAGAAAATAAATGATGGAGGACTTGATTCAAATCTGTAACCTCTTGTGAGGCCTTGCACAGACAAGGCAGAATTGTCTTATTTGGTCTGAGTGTTTCACCCATATCTGTAGAGGCAATTCTGACTCACAGAGATCTTATAAGACACATACAAACTGTTTCATAAGATTGCCAGGGTTCTCTATCATGTTTACAAAAGCAAACTGTCACATCTTTTCCTGCTAGGGCTGCTAGTGGATTCAATCATTTGACCTTTTAGTTCACAGTCAAATGGTTAACCACTGTGCCACCAGAGTTCTGTGGTTTGAGTAGGCCTATTGCTGTTTAGTCAATGCCTACCCTATAAGACAATGCAGAATGTCTCTCAAGACTTTCAAGGCTATAATATTTTTTAAATTATTTAACAGCTTTAATGGCATATAATTCACATATCAAACGATCCAATGGTTCAATCATTTTAAGAACAGTTGTACAATCATCACTGCAACCAGTTTTATAACATTTTCTTCATATTAACTCCAATTTCCCCTAACCTCCCCTGCCATACCTTCAAAACCCATTAATTCTAGTTACTCTCTCTAAAGATTTACCTATCCTGGACTTCATATGCAGAAAAACATTTTTTTAAGTAACAATAACAAAGTAAAACAGATAAAGAATCTCAATAGAAAAGAAAGCAGAAAATATTAATAACTAGAACAAATTTTAAATGGGTCATAAGAGAGCTCAAATAAGGTATATTTACAGAAGTAGCCTGCCACATCTTTATCCCACAGAGCAACTGTTTTTGTTAGGTGCCAATGAGTGGGTTAAGAACCATAGTAACCTCATGTACAACAAAACAAAACAATGCAGTCCTGCACTGTCCCCACAATTGTACTTATGTTTGTGCCCATGATTGCAGCCAGGTGTCAATCCATCACCTTGAGGGCCATCCTCTTTTTCACTGCCACTCTATTTTACCAAGTATGATGTCCTTCTCCAGGAATTGGTCTTTCCTGACAATATGTCCAAAGTATGTAACATGAAGTCTTGCCATCCTTGCCTCTAAGGAACACTCTAGACTTACTTCCTCCAATATAAATCAGTTTGTCTCATTAGCAGTCCATTTTCCCTGCTGGCCTCTGTCATTGCTGGAATATTAGTGTGGTAGTTACGTAATCTGGTGTCAATTTGAGGATTCCGAACGAAGGGGTGGAGTCTAGCCTGTCAATCAGGTCGTGGCCTGATGACCTCATTTGGAAGCACTAAGGAGATAAATAGCTTGCTGGAGGCAGGATGCAGGCTGATTCCATGGGAGACATTGCAGCTGACAAACACACATGGAACTGCACTAGTGGCCTGAGCTGGAGGAGCCACATGGAGACCCCTGCCAGCGCTGAGAAGCTTACAATGCTACTGGATACTTCCCACCCACTGGCCTGTGATCTTCCTGCATTCAGCGTCATTGCATGTGTTTTGTGAGTCTGAAGAAGATTTTATAGATTGATATCAGACATATGGGCTAATATCGGACTTATGGACTTGATCTGGACTTGACTGGGATGTTCTCTTAATGTACAATTACTCTTTATATAAAGCTCTTTCTTATACACATGTGAGTGTCTATGAATTTGTTTCTCTAATCTACCCAGGCTAACACAATTAGAGACAAGATTCTTCTCTCACCAAAACACAGATACTATAAAGGGAGAAAAAGACTTTAGAGACACAGGAGATCATGCAACAAAGGACAGTGATCCCCAAAACAAAGATAACCCCAATGATTGCCCCAGCTTACAACCTGAAATGATTTTCCAGGATGGACTATAAGGGAAGGTTGCCTGAGTAGAGGAAAGGGAGCTGAGACTTCAGGAAGTACCAGAATACTGTAATTTGTAGGACAGGGTGGAGAGGAAAGAAAGCCGCCCTGGGAGAGGACCCTGGATGTCCGCAGCTGGCTCCCTTGATTATTCAGCTGACTAGTAATCAGAAGATGCTTGTGAGGAAACTCCACAAGGCTGACTGAAAGAACCACTTGAAAGGACTGGAAGAAACAGTAGCCAGCACTCACACAGGTGTGGGTATATAGCCTAGGGCTGAGAAACCTTATCATTCACAAGATACTGAATGCAGTACATGTCAACCGATGCCAAGGGTTTTGAGCTTAACCCTATTTGTAACCTAACAAGATATAACTCATACTATTCCATGAATTATAGAAAAAGGAAAGACTTAACAGGTCAGAGATGGGAGGGCTTTATTGCTCACAGCAAGCACACACAGGCGTGTAATCATCAGCATATTTGTTTGTATCAAGTCCCATACAAGTGCGGCGATATGGGCCATATAGATGTTACATGCGGAAGTTTGCATCACAACTGAGGAGCACCATGCTGGGGGATTCTAAATTTTTATTGTAAGCAAAAAGCTTGTGAGCTCCTAAGGAGGCCCAACAAGAAAGAACGGTAACATCACTAGCACCCATCAGGTATGCAAGAGCAGAATGATAGAATCACCTTAACTATGGTTCCGAGAAATTACAATAGGGATGGAGAAGGAAAGGCCTGAGCATGATTCAAGAGTACCTAGACCAGAGGGAAGAGGAGACTAAAATAGGGCAATGACAGGCAGCATGGCAAAAGCCAAAGTCATCTCCTCTATAAAATGAGGATAATAGTACAGGTGGTTCCCAGCTTAGAACAGATTTCTGTTCCAGTAATTCCATCATATCAATAACAAAAAGCAATTCTTGAAAAGCACTGATCTCCAGAGGGCAGAGAGAATACTTTGTATTTATAGACACCTGGGCAAAAAGAGCAGAGCAATAATTTTCCTGTTGCAAGATTTAGAAATAATGTATAAAATATAACTGGTACTTGGTATGGTTTGATAACTAATATCTATGATTATTTTTATTATTAACGTAATTGTTGGATTTGCCTTAAACTGGCCTCAGGCAAAGGGCTATAGCATAGTGCTACAGAAGATCACACTATAAACTCGTTAGCCCTTTGGCTGAAAGCACAGTAGACAGACTACTGCTGGTAACCATTTGTCTTCCACAGATAGTGGAAGTAACAAAAGGCCAAGAGAAGCTCTATCCAGGGTTACAAGGCATTCAAATGAATTACAAGAAAGAAGTATCACCAGCCACATTAATAACAAAATAGATCATCCTGCTGGAAGGTTTTTCCTCAGCCTTCATAGCAGATATAAGGAAAGTATCTACAATCAAACAGACCAAAGTTGCAAGGAATGGTTACCAAAGCCTTCACATTCTGCTGTCATTTTAACATGAAAAACACTTAAATCAGTCCAACATTAATTCATGCACAGGTACTAAGATTAAATCTGTCTCAGCCCTCGCTGTCCTCCTCTTTCAGTCTCTCTCCCTTTCTGTGTGTATCTCTCACTTTTTCTCTCACACGATCATCAGAAAAGCTATATCCAATTAATCTCACTAAAGCAAATCAAATTCCCTTAGCCAAATTTCCCAATAAATGAAACATCAATAACAAGGAAGAGCACATGGAACACTAGCGCTCATCAAAAGCCCCAATAGAATAATAAATGCAGAATGTACCTCTGGACTAATTTCATGAAGGTGATCCATAAATGCCATTATTTTTCAAAACGAAAAGGAAACATAGTCTGAAATGTATGCACATTCTTGGTGGTGTTGGGGGGGGGGCCGCAAAATTCTGTTATCTTTGCAATTTTCTGTCCAGACCTTGGGCAAGTCACTAGCCTTACACTAAGAAAACCTTTGCTTGTTTGGGGGTACTGATTTTACACATTGTGTAATTACTTGGGTTAAGGGGAAGTAAACAAAATTTAATTTCTATTAACAGAAAAAAAAGAGCTGATAGATATTCTGGAAGAAAGAACTCTAACTGGAACAATGCATCAAGAGAAGACAGAAAAGAGTGTCCAAGACTAAAATAAATGCCTGGGCGTTCTCATCAGTCATTGGGGAAAAAGATAGTGTACTTTTATAAAGCAATGATCCAGAAAGAAAATGGGAGGCAAATAGTATAACACAGGAACTGAAACAGACTACCTCCATCACAAGTGTGAAAGGTAGCCTTACAAGTTTTATGAGATGTGTTGATGATTTTAGAAACTTGGCAAAAGCTCTCTGATAAGGTATCATGAAAAAAAATTTTCCCTAACGAAAATTCATGAGTTCTCCAAAATTGATTTGTTTTCAGAATGTCTGTAGTTGGCCATGAGGATAATGTACTACACTAGAAAGAGTCTTCCACAAGCAGATGAAAGACTTGATAAATGATGCTTTCTTTATCTCACCTATTATCCTACAGCTTTGTGCAATGTAGCTAGCCTATGCCCAAATAGGAGACTGCTTATGATCTTCTTAGAAGGCAGTGTGGTTTAGTGGCAGAGTTCTTACCTTTCATATTGGAGACTTGCGTTCAATTCTCAGACAACACAGCTCCAGCATAGCCTTCATTCATCTGGGACGCATGCGTTGAAAAAAGACCTGGCAAAGGCCTCCGTTCTCACCTCTGGCTGAACATTCAAGCGTGACAATCTAGAAGTGAAGAAAAAGGCAGTTTTGTAAACCGCCTTTCTGAGTGTGAAAGACATGCCCCAACACAAACAAAGAACATTGTTTTAAAAACTGAGACATTTTACTTTTTGACACCAGGAGTTAACAGAGAACATCTGCCAAACAAAGCAAACACTAAAGTGGCATCTCAGAGAAAAGACCTCAATGACCAAACATGACAAACAATACAGTGTTTGCCAAAACATAGTTTGGAAAACATACTTAGCAGACAATCAACTGCAACCTATGGCAAGCAGCTAAAACAAACACAAGGTCTAGGGGAAAAAATTCATTTTTCTGATTACCCACTGCTGTCAACTCATAATGACTCTATAAGACAGAGTAGAACTACTCCATAGGATTTCTAAGACTGTCAGTCTTGGAGCAGACAGCCTCATTTTTCTCCCATGGAACAGCTGGTGGATTTGAATGGCCAAACTTGTGATTAGCAGCCCAACACTTAACCCATTGTATCACCAGAATTGCTTTTTCTGAGCTACTACTATAATATTCAAAATAACCAGTTCCCAATGAAATTTTTTCATGCAAAAAGTAATTAAGAAGCATTCATAATCTTGGGAGACAGTAAGGTCAACTGTCATAACAGTTCACAAAGACAATGTTCTATACCCTATTTTGGTGGGTACTGACTGAGGTATTAAAAGCTCATGCGTGACCAGGTAAGGGTCAACTATTTTTCTCTGTGTGTCCAGAGGAAAGAAGAGTGAGGAAAATCAAGATCCATGGAAACAATCAATCCATTGAACTAATGGTCCTGCAAACATCAATCTTCAAAACCCTGAAACCATAAGAACTAGATGGTGCCTAGTTATCACTACCAAATGCTCTGAAAGAGATCACATTAAAAGGTCTTTGTTAGGGTGGGAGAAAAATGTAGAACAAAACTCAAAATCATTTATGAGACCAGGCTTACAGGTTGTATTCATACTGGGGTGGAACCTCCTTAGTCACCTTCAAGCTTGGAACTGAATCCACCCTTGTGACTTTATTTTCAGACAAACAATATTAAAGTCTATAAGAGGAACACTAACACACCCCGGGATAATCAATCATTTACAACCAAAAGGGCAGCATTTACCCAAGAAAAAAGTTCAGAAGGGTTAGAAAAGGAGGAGGGATGTCGACAGGAGACACAGGGAGAAATAGAATAAGTGATGCTACATTAAGAATGTTGCAATGAATGAGACGAAACAAACTGTGTGTGAGTTGTTTAAACTGATCATCTGCTCTGTAATCCTTCACCAAATTCACAACAACAACAAGATTGAAGAGGGGTCAGCTTTATTCAGATGACATAAGCAATACTTAATGAGGATATTTGCTTCTATAAGACTCAACCATGACACCCTGGGAAACCCTAAGGGGAAGTTCCACTCTGTCGATAGGGTTGTTATAAGTTGGGATCAAATTAATGACAAGGGTAGTAGAGGAACTGTTTCACTCAGAATTTTATAAAACAAAGGAAATAATACGCTGATTGATTAGACCAACTATTCGTAATGAGAGCCATACACTAAATCCTCATTCTTATGATATATATAGATATCAATAGCATAGATATGTATTGTAGCTATATAAAACTATACAAAATACTAGTAGTTCTGATTTCAGTTGCTAGCTCTCTCTTTCACTCAGGAACTAGTCACAGCTATGATCCAGTTATCTATGCCCTGTATGACAAACTACTCCACAACTTCATAAGATCAACAATCACTTTACTATATATTATAATTTTAAGGAATCCGGAATTCCCTTGACTGTGTGGAATTATTTGTTTCACACAGCATCACATGGGCTCAGCTGGTGGTGTTTACCTTGTAGCTGGGCTGGTATGAAAAGATTCAAGACAGCTTCCTTTGCATTTGTGGTGCCCTAGAACGTAGAACAATCGGACCAGTCACTGTCTCTGCATGATTGCCTATCCTGACTATCTTGTATGTATAAACATAAGCACACACACACACACACAAAAAAAAACAACACATACAGATAGTTACAAGACTAATAGGGATCCTGACACAGAGTAGATGAATACCTCTGTTAAATAACGAGAAGGACATATTATATACCATGAATCCAGTCCCCCTTTTTCCAGAACTGCATATCCTGGTCTCACTTCCCTAGCAGCTCATACACCCTTTTAGGCTTCAGCATTCATGTCTGAAAGGCGAGTATCCTAAATGTCCCCATTGCTAGGGGCATGGGAGAGGAGGGTGGAGAGGTGAGCGGGGAGCCAACAGTGACGGGCATAGAGGAATAGTAAGTATTCTAAAATGAATGGTGAGGATGGTATACTTTTTCTGGTTGTCTTTGACCAATTGAGTTGTATCTGAGAGGAATTACTGAAAGGTGAACCATAGGTAAACATGATTGTGTGGCAGGAAGAAAAAAGAAAAAGAGGAAAGAATAACATATATATATATGTGTACTTGCTTATATATGTATATATATGCAAATGAAACAAGGAAGCAGATGGACTTTCAGACTCTACTTATATCTTACCTCAGTACAAGAGCGGTTTGTTCTAATAATGTGACATTGTATGATACTCACCTTCCTGACACGATCGCTGAAGACAAAATTGGTGCATCAGCAAATGTGGTGAAGAAAGCTGATAGTACTGAAACCAAAATGGGTGCATAGGCAAATATGGTGAAGAAAGCTAATGGTGCGTGGCTATTAAAAGATATAGCATCTGGGGCCTGACAGGCATGTAGGTTAAACAAGCGACCATCTAGCAGGGAAGCAACAAAGCTCACATGGAAGTAGCACACCAGCCTGTGTGATCATTTGGTATAAATGGGAAAGAGGTATCAGAAGTTTAAAAACAAGCAACCAAATATGTATGAAGATGTGTGATGGGGCATGGATATAGTGGAGACCCCAAACCCACCGGTAAGCTAATTGGACAGTCCCTCTCAGAAGGGTGACATGGAAGGGATGATAAATCCAGGGTGCAGTATACCACTGATGAACCACATAACTATCCTCTAGTTTTCTAATATTCCCTTCCCTTACTATTATGGTTAATATTTGTTTTGCCTCATTAGTCATGTTAGATTTGCACAAGTTCATTTGCATATTTAAGATCATTGGGTACATGAAAGTCGAGATAGATAACCCTTCAGAAACAGTAACAGGAGTAATGTTTCCTTGAGGGTACAGGAAAGGGAAGGGAGTAGGGAGCTAATAGTATTGATAGCATTGGTGACTATACAAGCTATGACTGCATAACCCCACTCGGGATCAAACAACAGAATTGTATGTGAATGTATATATTGGATTGTGTAAAACATGACAACAAAAAAACTATTTTGGAGGAAAATAATAATATAGGGGGTTGGGTGATGGAGGGAGGGGATAAGGGGGAGCTGATATCAAGGGGTTCAAGAAGAAGAAATAAAATGTTTTGAAACTGATTATGGTAGCAATTGTTCAATACTGTTTGATGTTATTGAACTAGGGAATGTTATGATATCTGTAATAATTCCCAATAAGTTGATTAAAATTTTTAAAATAATAACACATTTTACTGTGAAAACAAGTAATCTACACATTCAAAATTTTAAAAAACCTAGAATAAGACCATTCTCCATGGAATTGCTCTACTTCTCCATGGAATTTCAGGGTGTCCCCAGCAGTTTTAAAACCACTTACCTAGAAGTCAAGGCTCCAAGAAACCAAAATGGAATCATCTGCCAATTCTCTTACTGCTAGTTCTATTAATGGCTAGGCCCAGAAGTGACATAGCATCACTCCACCACCATACTCCATTAGTCAGAGCACTGATTAGCAAAACCCAGAGTCAAAGACAAGGAAAAATAAATCTTAACTCTTGTTAGAAGGAATGTCAAAGAATGGAAATCCATCTTCACTCTGGCATAATTCTTAACCAAAATGTCTAAGAAGCTATCAATTCTAGTTCAGATTATCTCCTTTGGCCAGTACCACATTGTTCTTACTCTCCACAGACAATTAAGTCCCTACAGTACTTGTTTCATAATTTAGGGTGCTTATTACTAAGTAAGTGGTCTACAACATGGGCCATAAGAATTCTTTGGAATCTTTGATGAATAGAAAGGGTGGATAAAAGATTTAATCACTTCAAGAACTGTCTCTGGAGGTGAAGATTTTAGTTCTCCTTTGGGGAAGACTATTCCTTTGTATTGTTCTTGGGGACAATTTTACAGTCTTTATTAAACTTCATGTAGTGAATGTAGACTGAAATCTCAACTGTCCCACTTAACAAATTTGGTGTATTTTTAGCTGGCCTATGAAGTGTTGTAGAATACAAAGGGACTTCAAAATGTTCATGAAATATTCCATTCTCTTTCAATTTCATTTCCCACAAACATTGTTAAGCTCAATCATTTACATTTGCTATATAAATTTATATTGTACTGTCTCCGAAAATTATCTTTTGTTCATAGAAACTCTAAGTAGGTCTTTTTGCCAAATATTTACTCACAGGAAAATAGGAAAATAAATCCATCCCAAGGAGAATATGTAGATTCAATTATCTCTTCACTTCATTCTTAAATCAGACTGTGGATAGCAACTGAATGGAATGTGTCATTTGTTATGGTTTTCAAATATAAATTGTTGTTCATGGCTGAGCAAGGACTCTATTTCTGTAGTTTTATTCAACCTAGGAGGGGAACGAAGAAACACTGCTAGATTATTTATGAGCTAAGATGTATTACGGGGCTTCAAAATATTTGTTGAAAAATAGAATTAAAAAATAGTGGAATTATTTCACAAACTTTTTGAAGCCCCTTATATTATGCCTGAACAGTTAACTTTTGTCTGTAGAGAGGAGCATGGACTTTATTTTGGTTTAGTTTTCTTTTAAGAAATATTATGACACAAAGAATCCAGCATACTTCTGGCAGCCCAAGAAGAGGGACCTGTGAAAGATAGCCACCCCCACCCCCACTCCATATATATACTACAAATCTTGTTAGGAATGGCACTGATAAAAGCTGTAGTAAAGCTCTATAAACTGATTCAAGGGCAGTGGCTACTGTTTGGAGGAAGAGAGGAGCAGGAGAAAAATACCATGGTGTTTTTATTCAAGGTGGTAAGTGTACTATGTCTATGAACACATTCATTGCATGCTTTCAAGAACTCCTACATGATTGGGATTATAACCTTTGTAGAGAGGTCAAGTCTTGCTATGGTCAAGATATCAAGTCAGTGGGACTTCAAACTATGTTAATTTGAGTATTAAATATTAATGTATCAGGGGATTTCTCAAATTAAATACATCAAGTATAAAAACCACAAAGGCTGACGGATCAATTTTACCAAATTAAATAAAGAAATTCTGATGATCGATATAAAGAAAGCAAAGTATAAGTCATAAGCTGGAAAAATATATCTGTGACATACAACAAAAAAGTGTTAAGAAGAGTAAACTAATCCCTAAAAATATTTTTAAATTTGACTTAAAATTGGGGAAAGACACAACGAAATATTTCGTAGGACAGGAAATCTAATCGGTCAATAAACATATTTTAAAATGCTCGACCTCATTAGTAATCAAAGAAATGAAAAGCATTGAGATAACACTGCTTTAGTGAGTTAATGCATCAAATTAACATATTTTACGAAAATATTATTAAAATGTTATACTCTGTATTTACTAATTTCAGGAGATCATTTTCTTGTATACATTATCATAAAAGATTTTGACAAAAAGGTGATATGACTGTGCAAGAATGGCATGTAGGTCACATATGCTATGACCTTGTCCGGCTTCTTCAGGGGGAAGGAGAATACAACTCTACATCTGCCCAAAGATGACATGCCTCCACCCTCCAACATTCTTTATCCGATTCTGATGCCAACTGGCCACCCCCCTTGGCACTTTACCATCTACTGTGCTTGATAATCCATTGCAATGGCCAAATAGAACTCAAAGACAATACTCACGATCATGGGCATTTATTAGGGAAGTTAACGGATTACCATAAGTCAAGGTCAAAAATTTATGGATACATACCTTTTGTCCTCAGAGCCTGTTCTTAGATATGCTGGTTAGCTCATTTCTCTCTGGTCCTTGGCCCTAGGATGCAACCCCTCACCCTCTGCCCATCTCAAGCGAATGTTACTGATTTACTGCTGATAAGTACCCAAAGGGCATCTCACGTTGCAAGTCAACTTCCTGACTGAGGGTACTCAGCTTTACTCACATTCTGTGAGTCAGGAAGGCCATTACTCTACCTCATCATCTTGGAGCCTCTACTGACACTAGCACTTTGCACAGGGTTCTCCACTCAGGGCTCTTATTTCTTGGTGGTCATGAGACTCCCCATTGGGATGCCAGAGCTGATAAACACCTTTACGAGAGATTCATTCATCCTGTTTGAAGTTGTCAAGGATTTTGTCTTGCTTGGATCCACAATCAGTGTTCATGGAAGCAGCAGTCAGTCAAGAGATTGAATGATATATTGCACTGGGTAAATTTACTGCACAAGACCTCTGCAGAGTGTTGAAAAGCAAGGATGTTACTTTGAGGACTAAGGTGTGTCTGACCCAAACCATGCTAATTTTAATTGCCTCACGTGCATGCGACATTTGGACATTGAATAAAGAAGACTGAAGAAGAACCGATGCATTTGAACTGTGGCGCTGGAAAGCAATATTGATAGCACCATGGACGACCGAAAGAAAAAACAAATCTGTTCTAGAAGAAATATGGCCCGAGAGGTAAGGATCGTGAGACTTCATCTTGTACATGTTGTCAGTAGAAACCAGTCTCTGTAGAATGACATTCTTGTTAAAGTAGAGGGGCAGTGAAAAAGAGGAAGGCCCTCAATAAGATGGATTAATACAGGGCCTGAAACAATGGGCTTATGCAGAGGAAAAACTATGAGGATGGCACAGGTCCATGCAGTGTTTCATTCTATGGTGCATAGGGTTGCTATGGGTCAGACCCAACTCAATGTCACCTAACAACCACAAGACCCACCACCCAGTCATATGGATAGGTGATCAAGTACACGTACCTTAACTGTGCCACAAAAGGCTGATGGAAATATATATATATAATCTTACACTCTTACACTGCTGGTGGAAAAATAAATATGATCAATGGTTTTTTATTAGTTGGGATTTAATACATATATAATTCCATAATTCAATCACACCAAGCTGAATTGTATAATTGCAACCACAATAGGTTTCCAAACATTTTTTTCTACCTGGACTTGATCAATGATTTTTGAGTTAAAAAATGTTTGTCATTATCTCATAAAGTTAAAAACATGCGTGCCAAAATCCCTAACAATTCTACTGTTAGATATTGGCCCTAAAAATCTCTCGCACTTAGAACAACATTCACAAAGCAACATTTGATTAGCAGATTAAATAAATTGTGAGATATTCATATAATGTTGTATTACACAGTAACAAAAATAAAGCAACTACCTATACATGAAACAACTGCAAAGAATAATTTTTACAACATAATTTTATAGTGGAAAAACATGTCCCAGAAACATATGCAGTATACCATTTTATGATGCTTAAAAAGACAAAATAAAAGCAGTGAACTATTTATAGATATGAACATATATAGGAAACTTACAAATAAATTCAAGGATACAGAATTCTGGATTGTAGGCAAACCAGACACCAAACTTCATAGCTCTCATGATGTCAAGAGAGAACACACAGGAATTTCAATAGTATTTGTCCTCAGGTGAGGAGAATGCTGCCGGTGAGCTGATTCTGACTCACAGCAACCCCATACGACAAAGAACTGTCCTTCAGGTTTCTTAGACTTTAAATCTTTATGAGAATAGGCAGCCTCATCTTTCTCCCGAGGAGCAGCTGGCAGGTTCAAATCACTAACCTTATGGTTCGCAGCTCAGTACATCGCCACTAGGGCTCCTTCAACAGTACTAGCATTGGTAATGTGCTAGTACTGTGGTGTCGTAGTTTTACATAGTGATTTTTTGTTACTATTATCAGTGAATATCAAGTGGTTATGTACATATTATTTTGTGTATATCAAATATTTCATAGGCTACATGGAAACAATTTAACATGACCAAATTTCATACTCACACTTGTGATGAAGCCTAAAAATATCCTAAGGATACAAAGCTTAGCTAATTGGCTAACAGATTGTAAGCAGCCCCATCATCTTATAAATTAAAAACACTCATTTTAGGCCATGTAGCATGCCATTAGGGAACAAAGCCTGCAAGCCGGCTCCCATGAGGCCTCACAGGAAAGTACTTAGTACTCTGGTCAATTTACCATGCTCTTGGATCTGGCCCTCTGCCTTGAAATCTCTGATACCAGATATTGTCAGCTCAGCAGGAACAAATCTATCTCTCTACAATGCATGGACACAAATTAAGCTCTCCATATAATAGCAGACACCCAAACGCCAATTCATATTTGGACAAAGCAAAATATAATCTTCACATGGACTGAAATAATCAAATCAGCATGACCAGATATTTCTCTCTCTGTAGGCATACAACGTGGGAAGCCAAGGTATAGTAAAACTTTTTTTAAAGTCTTAATTTACACTGAAAAAGAACTGCCATGGTTAAAAAAGTAGTCACGGTTCAAAGAAATAGTACTCTTTTTTTTATAGTGTATAGAAGTCACACCAACTTCAGAATACAGACCGGATATAATTAGAGTAACAACAACAACACAAACCTATCTTGCTGCATAATGACCCTATGCGACAGAGCAGAATGCTCCCTAGGTTTTTCAAGGCTGTAATTTTCATGAAATCAGATAACCATATCTTTATCCCACAATAGCTGGAGGTTTTGAACTGCTGAACATTTAGTTAGCAGCTAAGTGCTCTCACCATTGCACCACCAGGGCTACTCTCAAATTATAATATCCACTGCCATCAAGTTGATTCTTACTCACAGTGTTTCATACGCATAGGGTTTCTTTTACAGGACCTGACAGCCTCATCTTTCCTACCTCGGAGAAGCTGATGGATTAGAACCACCTACTTTCTGGTTAAGTCACCTAACAGAATTCTCAAATTATAGAACAATAGAATCAACATCACATGCAAGTAAAACTTTGCTGAAGATCATAAAACAACAGTTACAGCAGTACATTGACAGGGAGCTGCCAGAGGTTAGGGTCAGATTCAGAAGAGGATGTTGGACATCATTGCTGATGTCAGATGGATCATGACTAAAAGCTGAGAATACCAGCAAAATATTTACTTGTGTTATATCGACTGCTGAGGCATTGGGTTGTTTGGATCATAACAACTATGAATGAACTTAAGAACTGGATTTCCAAAACAATTCATTGTGCTCATGCAGAACCTGTACATGGATCAAGAGGTAGCTGTGAGAACAGAACAAAAGAATACTGCATGGTTTAAAGTCAGGAAAGATGTATGTCAGGGCCGTATCCTCTCACCATAATTCTTTGATCTGTATACTGAGCAAACAACCTGAGAAGCTGGATTATATGAAGAAGAATGTGGCACCAGGATTGGATGAAGGCTTATTAACTTGCAGTATGGAGATGACTCAATTTTGCTTGATAAGAATGAGCAGGTTTTGCAGGACTTACTGATGAAGATCAAGGATCGCAGCCTTCAGTGTGGATTACAAATCAATGCAAAGGAAACAAAATAAATGGAAAAAATATTGAAGTTGTAAAGGATTTCATTTTGCTTGATCCAAAATGTTCATTGAAGTAAGAGTCAAGAGATCAAATGAAGCACTGCATTAGGTAAATCTGCTGTACTAGATCTCTTTAAAGTGTTGAAAAACAAGGTTACTTTGAGTACTAAGGTGTGCCTGGTGCAAACTATTGTATTTTCAGTTGCCTCAAATGCATATGAAAGCTGGGCAATGAGGAAGACTGAAGAAGAATTGATACATTTGAATCATGGTGCTGGAAAAGAACATTGAAAGTACCATGGACTGCCAAAAGAACAAACAAATCTGTCTCAGAAGAAGTACATCCAGGATTCTCCTTAGAGGCAAAGAAGGCAAGGCTTTGTCTCACATACTTTGGAAATATTATCAGGAGAGACCAGTCCCTGGAGAAGGACATCATGCTTGGTAAAGTAGAGAGGCAGCAAAAAAGAGAAAGGCCTTCTACAAGATGGATTGACACAGTGGCTATAAAAATGGGCTCAAACAAGAAAACTGGTAAGAATGGCTCTGGACCAGGCAGTGTTTGATTCTGTTGTTCATAAGCTCACTACGAGTCGGAACTAACTCAATGGCACCTAATAACAGTAAGGCCATCTTGTAGTTGGCAGCCCAAAACCTAACCCACAGCACAACCAGGGCTCCTTGAAATTATAAGAGGAATATAATTAATCAAATGGTTAAAGGCATCAGAGTTGTACTTTGGCTCAAGCTCCCTCATCCCTTAAACATGCTTGGTAAACACAGCTATGTGCCTTTCTGATTCTTCTTTTTCTATGCTTCCCAATTAACTGCACCAGGAAGGTATTGATTGATATTGCTTTAATTAGATACAATAACACAATCTAACAACAGTGCTGGCCTTGGAATGACACTGTCTCTTTCAGGGGGTTGTTTGGATCTACCCATACTGCAGAAGACCAAACATAATGACTGAATTTAAACAAAGAATGATATAATCAATTTGGACTTTCAGAGAAGTGCTACTAAGGGGTAAAGAGGGATGAATTGGGCATGTAATTATAGGCCTATCTTAGAATGCATTTTATTCTCTTCATTATTCCATGTTCTTGAATGTACTTCATTAAAAACCTATAAGTATTGCTGGAGCCCTGCTGGCTATGGTGGGTAAGCATTACACTACTAACTGCAGGTCGGAAGTTCAAACACACCAGTCAGTCATTGAGAGAAAGATAAGGATGGCTGTTCCCTTAAAGATGGCCTCATAAGCCCTACATAAGGTCACCACGAATTGGAATCAACTCAAAGGCAGTGGATTCAGTTTTTGGTGTTTTGTTTTGTCTTATTTATAAGAGCCTTGAAACTACCATGAGAAAGAATTTGAGACCAAAAACCCCTAAAAATCTCAAGTGCAATAAAAAATAAACATCCTCCATAAAGCATATGGGTTATTTATTTATTTATTATCTTGCATTCTAAACACTTCCTATTTCCAAAAGAATTTACAGTAACTTCAGTGAAATATAAATATATATATAAAAAGACCCCAAAAATGATACCATTAATGAGAAAGGGAGTTATACTTGTACCAGAAAGATTTCGTGCAGGATCTGTTTGGCATATTGAGTCACTACTTTGCTCCATTACCAGACAATATTGCTGCCCTTCCTAGACAAAGAGGATACTATTGAATTAAGATTGGCATACTGAAGCATTTTACTGCCTGATTTGAGCCAAACATGCCCTGGATGATCTTCATTTGTGGTCAAAGTTGGTGGTTGAATTTACAACTTTTGAAGACAAATTACCTAACTGGTGCTCACAAAAACAAAACTTTTAGCCATGACTTTTTAACTCCAGGATGAGCAAACCACTGAAGTGATTGCCTATTACCTCAACTAGACAGTATAGTAGTGAATCTTGGGCACATGTGAGTAGGCTTCAAAAAGTTCAGGGGGGAAAATCCATTATTCCATGAACTTTTGAAGGCCCCCAAATACCACCCAAAGAGACCCCATACTTTGTGGGAAGACACAGACAATAAGTGTGTGGTGAGTTAAAAAACACAGTTGAATTTAAGGCTCAATTAGTAGTTGAATACCAATCACAAAGATATCCACACAAAAAAGAAGCATGAGGGGAAAAAAAAAAACATACCCATGCCTCTTCTAGAAAATATTATCCGAACATGCAAAAACATTCAAAAAGGGATACCTAATTCTTTGTATGCTTAATTAGTCAAGATCCCAACTCAGAAAATAGATTGCACATTCAAAGTAAAATTCAATCAAGAGACTACAGACAATGGTGGCCAAGGTTCCTGGTCTCTGTTGCTAGCCCTAAAATGCTGCTCCTGCCATTGTTAGTTTCCATTCATTTACCCCCACAGCACTGTATGTAGTCCCTTTATTCAGTTTTCTATTTGAACATGAAACCTATTTTTCTGAGGTGAGACCTTGATAATTCAGTATGCAAAAAATAAAGGGAGGAACCTTAGTGGTGCTGTTGGGTAAACTTTGGTGGTCCAAACTCACCAGCCACTCCTCAGGAAAAAGATGAGGCTACCTACTCCTGTAAAGACTGAGCCACAGAAGCCTTCTATAGGATGGCTATGGGTCACAAAGGACTTGATGGCAGTGGGTCTGATTTGGTGGGTTTTATCTGAAAGGGAAATAACGGGGAGGAGAAACTAATAGAGACATATCCGATAGGAATTTATACCTTCAGTAAGAAAACACAGCTGATGGCAAATCACCTCTAAAAGGGAGCCTTGAATAAACACTATCTTTCTTTTCTCCCAAATTTCAACTTCCTGTCAGGACCTCCTATTGACTAAATCCAAATAAAAGCAAAGGTCAAAGGGAACCCATTAATACAATCAATGAAATACAGCCACCCCAGCAAAAACCAGGACTCTTAAGGAACCTAGAGGACAAAAGCATAATATCCATACCTAAAACACTGTGCTTCTTCATTGCATATGTTAAAGATATAGAAACAGAATTTCAAAAGTTCATGGAAATGGAATGAAAAGATAATGGATAATGTACAAGAACTTTTGAAGTCCCTTAGTATAACAAAATGAAACAATATTCTCTGGTATGCATTTAAATTATTAACAACATAAATTTTAAATCTTACTCAGAGCATCTGCATGCATTTCATCATAATGTCAATTGTGACTATTACAGTATATCTAGTGTTTCTTCCATTGTTGTTGTTGGATAAATTTTCCAAGAATGGTAATTCCAAAACACTAATTGCACTCATGTGGAACTTGCACATAGACCAAGAGGCAGTCATTTGAACAGAACAAGGGGACACTGCATGGTTTAAAATCAGGAAATGTACACATCAGGGTTGTATCCTTACACCATACTTATTCAATCTGTATGCTGAGCAAATAATCCAAGAAGCTGAACTATATCACCTGTGATATGCAGATGTCACAACCTTACTTGGTGAAATGGAAGAAGGTTCAAAGTATATGGAGCTCTGGTGGCATAGCAGATTACGTGTTGGGCTGTTAACCCAAGGTCAAGCCTAAAATCCACTCCATGGGAAAAAGATGAGGCTCTCTGCTCCTGTAAAGATTTACAGTCCCAGAAATCCAAAGGGGCATTTCTACTCTGTCCTATAGGGTGGCTATGAGTCCGAATCTACAAGATGGCAGGGAGTTTGTTTGGGTTTTGAAGCACTTATGAAAAGCAAGGATGACAGTCTTCAGTATGGATTAAAACTCAATGTTAAAAACAAATAAAGAATCTTCAAAACTAGTTCAATATACAAGATATGATAAATGGAGAAAGGACTGAAGTAATGAAGAATTTCATCTTACTTGGATCCATAATCAATGTTCATGGAAACAGCAGTCAAGAAATCAAAGGATATATTTCACTGGGCAAATCTGCTGCACAAGACCCCTTTAAAATATTAAAGAGAAAATATGTTACTTGGAGGACCAATGTGGACTTCAACTAAACCACTGTATTTTCAATATCCTCGTATGCATACATATGATGGCTAGACAATTAATGAAGAAGACCACAGAAGAATGGAGGCATATGAATTATGATGATGTGAGGAATACTGAAATTACCATGGACTGCCATAAAGAATAGGTCTCTCTTGGGAAAAGCACAACCATAGTGCTCCCTAGAAGCCATAATGGAGAGGCTTTGTCTCAAGGCCTTAAGTGTTTTACCAGGAGGGACCTATCCCTGGAAAAGGACATCATGATTGGTGTTTTAGTCCAGGTTGACTGAAGAAACAAATTCATAACCACTCATATATGTATAAGAGCTTTATAAAACAAAAGGTAGCAGATGGACATTGGGCCTCCACTCAAGTACTCACTCAATGCAAGAATACTTTGTTCTATTAAACTGGCATTCCATGATG
>NW_022109980.1:1003632-1009371 GCF_000313985.2 Echinops telfairi | reverse complement strand
TCCTCACCTTTTGACCATAGGTCCTTTCACAAATTTCCAACAACCCTAGCCCCCTTGGGCCAGGTCATGCCATAGGCTCAGGTTCTGCACAACTCTATAAACTTCCGGTGTCAGTGGCCAGACTCAACCCATCTCTTTGTTGCTGCATTTCTCCCACTTCCACTCAACAAGTGGATCGAGGTAGTCACCTAGCAAACCTTCCAGGCTGCCTGAAGGCTCCCTTTAATGTTCAGTACTTGAGAGGAGAGTTCCTTCATGGTTCCAGATTTTTCCAACTTCAGGCACAAACCACTAGCTAAAAATTCAAAAAGCCAATGGGTTCCTATTTTTAAAAATTCAGTCTGTCAACAACTGCGTAGGCAAGTCTCTTCTTCAAATGCAAATGGCTTGAGCACTGAAAGGATTAGGTGGAGGCTTATCTTTTCAGAGCCTTCTTTGCAGATGAGTCCTACACCCATTTAAAGATCCAATTTAATGGTTGCAGGCAAGTAGGCCTACAAACTCTCTATTTTTATTTCCCAATAATCATTTCAATTACACCTTAAATGAATAACAATAGACTGGAGAAATCAGTATCATCTTAGTACAGCCAGATCCTAAGCACATTCTTAAAACATTTCAGTTCAATCCTAATCTATTTTATATTAATCCTTATCTAAATTTTTATATTGATATGAAAAATCGCCTTAGGCCTCTGACTACATAAAGCCAGGGCCAAGCCATCTTGACCTTTTGTCAGCCATTTTGACTAAGTAGCATGGTCTCAGAGGAAAAGTTCAAGGGGTGATTTTGCCTCCTTAGCTCAAAATTTACATTTATCACATCCATTTTTTTGCCATTTTAAACAGCAATAACCAAATACAACAACCAAGGAAAAGAATTAAAACTTTACCTTCCAATATGCTGTGCAGAAAACAACCCAATAGAGTGCATAACCATATCTGGTCTCTGGCTAGCCAAAGAAGCAAAATAAATCTCATGAGGCTGAGGTCAGACAAGTCTTTACTTTCTGTCATCATTATTTATTTCTCTAGCACCCCACTCCCAAGGTACCATAATATGTTAGTGCAGGTTTACTAGAGAAACAAATCCAGGGACACTCATATAGGTATAAGAAAGAGCTTTATATCAAAGAACAACTGTATATTGAGAAAACACCTCAGCCCAGATCAAATCCATAAATCTGATATTATCCCTTAGATCTGATACTAATCCACAAATTCCTCTTCAGACTCACATAGCCGCATGTAATGATACAGAATGCAGGAAGATTACAGGATGGTGAGTGAAAGTCTTGTGAATCCAATGGCCTTGGAAGCATCACAGGGCTGGCGCAGGTCTCCACCACTGCATGGCTCATTCAATTCTCAGCATGGCTCCACAAACCTTATCGACAGGA
The DNA here is from genome assembly GCF_000313985.2 of Echinops telfairi. NCBI lineage: Eukaryota > Metazoa > Chordata > Mammalia > Afrosoricida > Tenrecidae > Echinops > Echinops telfairi. Next base: position 1,007,972 of record NW_022109980.1, on the reverse strand, counting down.
AGGTAAAGCAGAGGGAGAGTATGTGGCCCACCTCCATGGAGAAGATTGGAAGTTTCCAGAATCCTCATGAGAAGGCCACATTCACAAGGAGACATCATCAGACTCTGACCTGATTTACAGGCTACACTCCACCTCTAAACTTAATTATCAAGGTGACATAAACTTATGTAAATAAAACACTTGGTCAAATGCAGGGTCAGCTAAAAGAGGCAACCCCTCAAGGATATGGATTAAGACAGTGGTTGCCAACAATGAGCTCAAACATAGTAATTGTGAGTATGACTCAGGACCAGACAATATTTCCTTCTATTACACATAGTTACTCTGGATTGGAACTAATTCAATGCTACCTAAGAACATCATTTAATAAATTATAGAGCAGGCCAGTGAAGCAAATAATTTGAGATTTTTCTGTTCCTTAAATCTTGTCTTTTTTCCCTTTGTGCTGGTCTATTATTGCTGTTTCAGCATGCTTCCTGACTCCCCTTACAAGGACTATAACTATGACCCACAGCAAATTAATCCGAGAAGAGTTTGTTTATGGAAAAAATGGTTCTTGGTATTTTCATCTCTCAACTTCCCAGAGATTGTGCTAAAACCTGAGTGAATAAGTCAATGTGACTGATGACATAGCTGTGCTTGAACATTGTTTTCAGGATCTGCATTTCAGGTTACTGATTGTTTCCACCGGTCAAAAGTCTATGCCTATCCACCATTCAGAGTGGCTGTTCTTCTTCCTCACTAGGGGCTTTTAAATCTTGTTTCTGAGTTCTTTAAATACCATTTTACACTCCACTGAAACACGGCTGATATGGTTTGATCTTAAAACTCTGGTCAGGATGGAAATCAAAAGGTGCCGGGGTTTCTCAAGGACTAATAAACATGCAATAAAGCACTCAGACCAACTTAAAATGCAAAACATATTTATATTGACAAAGCACTATGACCCAGGTTTTACACCCTTGAATGAGCATGTGTAACACACTGGGATGACTTCTCAAATATGCCAAGATTTATGGATATGGCAACAAGTCCCTTGCTTTTACTTTCTCAGTAACAGCAGCTGCTAGTTCCCTCTGTGACTTCTAACAGTCCAATTTTATGAAAGTTGGATCACTGCAAATGTAGACGATACTCAACCTTGGATTAAATTTGTCTTCTCTTTTTCTTCTGCATTCCCTCCAGAAATAAACACCAAGTATACTCCAGGTTTTAACCTCTGCTCTGAAAATAATGTACTGTCTGAACTAGGGCAAGCTATTCCTTTCTAAATCTTGTTTTCCTCCTAATATAAAATGAGTATCCAAGACTAGACTATTTCTAAGGTCCAACCCTATTTTCTCCATAGTTCTAATATTCAAAATTTACTCAAGGTTATGATATTTGGAAATCTTATCAGGAGAGATAAGTACCTGATAAAGGACATCATGCTCAGTAAAACAGAGAGCCAGAGAAAACTAGGAAGACACTTGACGAGGTGGATTAGCATGGTGCCTCCATGGATTGGCATAATGACTGCATCAATGTGCTCAACAATCGTGATCATGGTGTAGGACTGAGCAGTTTTTCATTCTGTGGTTCATAGGGATGCTATGAATTAGAACCAACTTGACAGTACCTAACAACATGAACATATATAAAGTCCTGATGGGGCAATGGATAAGGGTTTGGATGTTCACTGATAGGTCAGTAGTTTGAACTCATGAGCCACTTTACAGAAAAAAATATGTGGCAATCTGTTTCAGTAATGATTAATATTTTAGAAACCCCATGGGGGCACTTGTACTCTGTCTTTTGGGTCTCTATGAGTTGGAGTCAACATGATGACAGTGAGTTATGAATATATATAATTCTGAAAATAAATAAAAGGAGTCAGTGATCCAAATTTGTTCCTAGTGAACTTATCACTGGAAAGAATCTACAGAAGAACAAAATATCTTTTTTCCCCATCCCCAATAACTGATTTAAATAACTAGAGGGAGATTTTAAAAGAATAAAACTATATCAGCACTAGGAACCAGGAAATAGCATCATGAACATTTTAAAGAAATTCCTGGAAAATGAAAGCAATGATACTGAATTGGTGGATAACCAGAGTAGATGAAATCCCAGTGCAAGAAAGGAAAGATAAAGTTCAGTTCTTCCCAAGAGAGTCCCAAGGGAAATTCCAGGCAATATTTATCAATAATATTACAAATTTGGCTCAAAATTTAATCACTGTATAAACTGAATTCAAAACATGGAATCTGGCAAATTGCTCCCCCTCTCACATAAAAAAACAACAACTGGCAGTAGTATCTTTTGAGCCAAGAACAATGATTATAAAACTTGATTCAAAATCACCTGGAGCACTGGATAAGCCACATTCTGGGGAATTCATCCCCAGAAATTCTGATTCAGTAGTGTTGCAGTTGGGGGTTAGGGGAGAGGGGCTGATAATTGTCTTTCAAACCAAGTTTTCATGTAATGATACTGTATGCTGTTTGATGTTGATGATACTGGTCTACGTATAACCAAATAAAAATCACTTACCTCCCTAGAATAAAAGTGCAAAGAATGCATCTTTTTTTAAAATGGTCCAACTGCTTCGGGAGTTTGTCCCCTAACATGAGTATTGAAAATTGAATCAAAATAGCACAGCTTATAACATAACTGATAAAATAAGGGTACATAAAGGAAAATTATCTCAACACAGGAATAACGCACACCAAAGTACTTCAGTAATACACCCAGAGAATTTGACATTACTTTAACAATTGTGAGTAGGCACAGTAAATATAACTGCTTGAGTCCTATAGAAATCCAGAAATATATCCTTTCTAAAAAAAGAAGATAGTGACAGAATAAATCTATATGGGGGAGGAAGAAGGATTCATCTCTAGATAATATGCATTTGTTTTATTTTGGTGATAAGAAAGGAAACAACGAATGACGGTCAAGTATTGACAACTTGAAAAGATAACCAATGTAACTAAAATATATACAATAAAAGGATGTTTTGGCAATTGCTACGGCATAATTTCACAGTGAACCTATAGGACAGGGTAGAACTGCCCCTGTGAGTTTCTGAGATTGTAAATATTACAGGAGTAGCTGGTAGTTTCACACTGCTGACTTTGCAGTAAGCAGGCCAAGTGAGCATCAACTAGTGACGGTGAGTTTGGAGTTTGAATATACAGCATAATTTTAGAGCAACAGCAACACTAATTAAGAAATATAGGTGTATTTAAATGTATTTAAACATAGATATATATAAATATACATATATGAACGAGCTTCAAAATGTTTGTGGGAAAATGCTATACATCAGACAGGACCATGGAAGAGGAGATCAAGAAGGCAGTACCCTTCACAAAAGCCAAGAACAATTTGAAATACCTAATTGAAATATTTAAGCAAAAAAAAAACTAAAGACAAAAAAAAACAACTAAAGACCTATACAAAGAAAACCACAAGACCCTACTACAGGAAACCAAAATTGACCTCCACAAATGGAAGAACAACCCATGCTCGTGGATTGGTAGATTCAGCATAGGAAAGATGTCAATCTTACCCAAAACACTTTATAAGTTTAATGCTATCCCAATTCAAATAGTAACAACCTTCTTCAATGAATTGGAAAAACTGACCACCAATATCATATGGAGAGGGAAGAAACCCAAAATTAGCAGAGAACTCCTCAAGAAGAAGGACAAAGTCGCAGGGGTAGCTTTACCTGATTTTAATACCTACTACACAGTAACAGTGGTCAAAACAGTGTGGTACTGGCATAATGACAAATATTCAGTCCAGTGGAAAATAACATAACAGAAAGCCCAGAAGTAGCACCATCCGCATATAGACAACCAACCTTCCATAAGGGTCCCAAAAGCATCAAGTGGGAGGCGGATGCCCTCTTTCACAAGTGAAACTGGAAACAATGGATATCCACATGTAGAAAAATGAAACAAGATGTTTAGCTTGCCCCATGCACAAAAACAAACACAAGGTGGATCACAAACCCTAGAAGTAAAGCCCCAAACCATCAGGATCATCAAAGAAGGAATCTGGACTAACCTAAGATCATTGACCCAGGGAATACATAGGGTTACCGCAACAGGGAAGGGTATACACACAAGTAAACTGAAAATCAGCAAATGGGACTTAATAAGAAATAAAACATCTGTGTATATCCAAAGACTTCACCAAGAGTCACCACAAGGTAATCCACAGACTAGAAGATTTTTAGCAATGACACATCAGACAAAGGGCTTATTACGAAAATCTAGAATACTCTCCTGGCCTGCAAATATCTAGAAAAGAACGATGACAAAATATGTACTAATAATATGTCTGACACA
>NW_022109980.1:997193-1003405 GCF_000313985.2 Echinops telfairi | reverse complement strand
GTGTATATATGTGTATATTGAGGCATATACATATATATATGCAACTATGTGACTGTATGCGCATTTAATTATAGAGATGTCTTGGAAATAACCATACACCTCACAGGATTGGTTTCCTGGGTTTCATAGATTAGGACCGTAGTCCTTGTTTCTAGAGAACATTCAACCAGTTCTTACAAGACAGATTTGTTTGTTCTTCTGGCAGTTCAAGAGATAATATTCCTCACAACACCAAAAGTCATAAGGTTCAATACTTCTGTGGTCTCCCCTATTCCTTTCCCAGCTTTCATATGCATATGTTGCTGTTAGGTACCATCCATTCAGCGCCAACTCACAGTACCCTATGTACCAAAGGAAATACTGCCTGGTCCTGTGCCATCCTCACAATCGTCCTTATGTTTGAGGCCATCAACCTAGCCACTGTGTCAGTTCATCTTGCTAAAGGTCTTCCTCTTTTTCACTGCCCCACTACTTTACCAAGCATGATATCCTTCTCTAGGAACTGCTGGTCCAAAGGTACAGCATGTCCAAAGTAAGTTGGATAAAGTCTTGCCACTCTTTCCTCTATGAAAACTCTGGCTATATTTTCTCAAAGACAAATTTGTTTACTCTTTTGGCAGTCCATGGCACTGTCAATATTCTTTGCTAACAGGAGGGCTACAGCTAGCAACCAACTCGGGGGCTTGAGTTAGACTGGGCTGGGATGCTTTCTTGATAGAAAGTTACTTCTTGATGTAAAGGTCTTTTTTCACATATTATGAGTGTGGTTGTTCTGTTTCTCTAGACAACCCCACCTACTACGGTTACTTTTTTCTCAGTAAAACATAGTAAGTATATCATCAAAATAACTAATTCCTTGTATACATAAAAACGTAGATACATTTTAAATTCATTATACAAAATAAATGAAACCAGACTAAAAATACATATTGCATTGGGAAAATATGCTGCAGAAGACTGCTGTTAAAAAGAAGAGATGTCACTTTGAGGACGAAGGAGCCCCTGAAATACGCCGTGGGGTCTTTTCGATCACTTCCCATGCAGGCAAATGCTGCACAATAGATACAGAAGAAAGAGAATCGTTACTGGATGCCTGTGGATTATGGTGTTGGACTGCTAGAAGAATAAACAAACCTTTTTTGGAAGAAGGATACCCAGAATTGTTACTAGAAGCAGGGATGGTGAGACTTCACCTCAAGTGCTTCAGACATGTTATCGTGAATGACTAGTTCTGGGGAAAGGACACAATGTTTTGTAAAGGAGAAGGGTCAGCCAAAGGAGAGGGTCACCTTCAATAAGATGAACTGACACAGTGGCTGGACTCCAATCATGAGGACGGGCAATGTTTCACCTTGTTCTACATAGGGTCTCTAGTAAGATGGGACCAACTAAAAGCACCCAAGCACCACAACAAACATTAACTCATGCCAGAAATACATCTATAGGGGTGGGGATATTATAAATATTTAATCTATGCAAGAGCAACCCACAGACCACATGGAAAAGGATCCATGCCAGGAAAAAAGTATAAAACTGGCGAAGTCTTTCTTTAGCATCACCACCCAACCTCTTCCGGAAAGTTGTCACTTTTTCTCTTCCATTTAGATATTCCAAGCTTTCATGTCCTTCTCACGTCCTTCCCTCAAAATGTCTTCTTCTCAGGAAAGTACCAGAGGCATAAAGACCCAAGAGTGGCTTAGAACATGCTATTCAATAAAGAGGAAATGAAAACGGCAAATAGCATTTGCTGAATGGCATTGATGCATTTTATGTACTGATCCCATTTCATCCTCACAAGAGCCCTGTGAATTAGGCACTATTATCTTCATTTCACAGAGTGGAAAACTGAGGCCCAGAAAGATTACGTAATTTGGCCACAATCATAGTCACACACCTAGAAAATAGCAGATTCATACTCAAGATTGCCAGGCTCCAATGCCGTGTTCTCTGTACTACAATACACTATCTCTACAAGAGAAGTGGAGTTGTACTGCAGCGGGATGACAACTTTAAATTAAATGAATCTACCTTTGAATAAAATTACACAGAATTATACACATAACCATATAACGCGGCAAACTCTGAATAAGGCTTATAGTCAAGCTAACAATATTGTAGCAAGTTAGTTTCCTGGATTTGATTTCACCAGTGGGAGAAGCTGGGGGAAGAGTACATGGGATACCTGTACCACTTTATAATTTTCTGAGCCCATAATTATGTCAAAATACAAAGTTTAAAAATCAATCTTTATAGAGACTACAGTATCCGAGAGTGAAGCGTCTTCAATATATATACTTCAGATATATGATCTGGAGGGAACGATCCATGGAGAAGGACATCATCCTTGGTAAAGTAGAGGGGCAGTGAAAAGAAGACCCTCAGCATTCATTGTGAGGATAGCACTGGCTCAGCCAGTGTTTCCTTCTGTTGGCTATGTGTCAAAATGGATTCGACAGTCCCTAACAAGAACTCATATCCAAAGCAAATGTATAGGGGGACAGTTCTATTCTAACATGCACAGTTTTCAATGCATCACAATCAACATAATGGCCACTGGTTGGTGTTTATGGGAGCCAGGTTCTCCAAAACAAACCAGAAAAATCATCCCATTATCATGGAGTCGATTTCAACTCATAGCAACACTATAAACCAGAGTAGAACTGTCCCATGAGGTTTTCCAGATTGTTAGTCTTTAGGGAAGCAGACTGTCACATTTTTCCTCCAGTGGGGCAGCAAGTAAGTTCAAACCACCAACCTTCAGTTTGCAGCCGAGTTCCTTTAACCACTGTACCAGTCCTTTTAAATCCCCCCACAAAGTTGGACAGCAACTCTGTTTCCATGTACGTTTAGTCTTGGCTGTGAGAAATCCATGGTACTTGTATAGAAAAGCCCATTGGATAGGAAACAGGCCTGATTTTCCCTCCTATGGTTGATGTGTAGTTTACAAGATATTTGAAATTTGCCAAAACTCTTTCCTATTGAACATAACATATATTTCGTGGGGATTGTCCTCCAGGTGTGTATGTTACCATCTCTGAAGCCTCTAGATATGGAGGGGCAGTAAGAAATGATTGAGTTTATTGGATACTGCTTATAGACGGTATGTGGTTATACAACAATTAGTCATCTGAGGTTGAAGGCCAGATTTTATGACTTTGTGGCTTCATGATTTTGAGTAATTTCTTTAGCATGACTTAGCCTCAATTTCCTCAACAGGTACACAGGTTTGAACAGTCATATGAAATAACTGCTGATCAATCACTAGTAAATTTTACAGCTCTATTTATCTTGTCACTAAACACTGAGGATTTAAATGAACAGAAGGTTTACTGTCCTGAACTCTGCATGCTGTGTGTCCAACTAGCAAGTGGTAAGTCAAAGCCCTGTTGTTAGGAAGCTCTTTCACAAGAGCACGTTCACAAGTCTCCATGCAGAATTGTGCTCTGTGATTCTCCCTGGTTGAGATTTGCATATGGATATGTTTGAGCTCCCAGAACAAACTCTATATGGTAAAATTAATCCTTGGAACTGCTGAATTATAGGACTGAAGGTTTCCCACTGGAAGTCCCAGTGTTAGTCACAGCTCAGGATTTATGAACTCATAAAACATTAACTGCATTTCTCTGTGATTTGTGTCTGATTCTGTTTTTCACACATGATGTATAAGTGAAGTACGCAGATGACATCGTGCCCTGAAAAACATATAAACTTGCTCTTGTATCTAACTGTCTTCAGACCCTAGGAATAGAAAAACAGAATGATATGAAGATGAATAGGAAATCTATAGATTTCATAAAACTATTGGTTTCATTCTCCTACACTGGGAGGGAGTGGGCCCCGACCTAGCATTAGCTGACTGGGCTCTCTCAGGAGAATTTCAGGGGAAAATGTTCAAGCTTTTCTGGTCATCTCCAGGAAACTTTTATTTTCTATTTTTACTTCCTCCCATTTCCTTCAGGGACAGTGGTACACATTGCTTTGGGGGAAAACTGCTATCAGTACTTGTTGCAGTGAAATCGACAGGTTTAGCATTTCTAGCAACTATTCCTTAGGTCTGGACCATGGTATCATGTGGGTAGCACTAAGTTTCATTAAGCCTTGGCTCCTGAGCCACTATGTTAACGGATGTGCAAGGTGTTTCCTTTTATTTGTGCATGTGGGTCATCAAATTCCAAAATGGAGAAATAGCATAAAAAATGTAACAAGCCCTAGAGCCATCGCAGTTTGGTATGAAGCCAGTGTTTTATTTGGCAATCCATAGTCAAAAATGTGACACTGACATAAAGAATTTACCACATTCAGAAGATGGGAGATGAGAATGGGATAAGGGAATAGATGGAAGAAGCACACCAGCTTGTGTGATCCAAAGATGATGATCATGAAATTTGAATATGGGAAAGGGAAAAGTATCACAGCTAAAATTATAAGCACCCAATTTGTAGAAGGCTACGGAGCACAGTGGGAGCCCAAAACCATTGGCAAAGTATCTGGTCAGATTGAGCCACTGCCAGATCAGCTCTAGCTACAGACAAGAGTCTGTAACAGCCTTGCTATCAGACAGGGACCATTATAATCTTGAATATGCTGAATCGAACTTGATACTTGCCCAGATGAACTCCCTTTATGCGAGACCTGAGTTGGTTCTGTGTGCAGGTTCTCTTACTTGTTCCATGACAGAAATTTCTTCCCTGGATTTTGGAATGTTGATGTGGGTCTCTTCTTTCTTACTCGTTATTTGTATTTTGGTCTATATATATTATTATTATTTTATCCTTAGTACCTTATTTTGAATTTGTTTTTTATTGTTTCTGTTGGGCTACCCAGTTTGTGACCCACAGGAGGAGCGGATACATAGTGATAATAGCTGACACAGGGGTTGATATGGGATGCAGGGGTAGGCAGTGGGTGATAGGGAGGGAAGGGGGATTTCAGGAGTGAGAAACGAAGATGGGAGGGGGAGGAAGTACTAAAACTGACTGTGATTGCACAACTTCTTTTAAAGGCTATTTAACCATGGGGGGAGGGAATATTCTAAAATTGATATCATAGTGATGGTACAATTCTCCTTGATGTGATTCAACAATTGACATGTATGCTATGTAAATTATGTGCCAATAAAAGTTTTTTTAATGAAACTAATAGGAGAAGAGGTAGCACAGTAACTAAGAGCTCGGCTGCTGACCAAAAGATCGAAGATTCAAAGTCACCAGCTGCTCCACAGGTATAAAGATTTGGCAGTCTGATTCTGTAATGACTGACATTCTTGGGAACCTTTGAGGAAGTTCTTCTCTGTCCTATAGGGTTTCTGTGAGTTGTAACTGACTGGACAGCAATAGTTTTTTTGTCTGTTTATTAAGAGGCAGACACTGGATGCCTCAGACCAGGTAAAGTACCTGCCAACTGAAGGGCCAGCCATAGAGGAGCATCAGCACTTCAGAAAACAAAGCAGCCTCACTCCATCTCTTTGTCATAGAATTTACCACCAGAACCATGAGACTTCTAAGCATGAAAAGAGGTGCTCTTTTTTCGAGAAGCATATGAGATTTAATAAGCAATGATCAAGGGAAAACAGGTCAGCTGAGCCAGAGACCCAGGGCTTTGCATAATTGCCAATAAATGATGCAGTGTATAATTACTAATAAAGATCAGAGTCAAAGAAAATAGGACTTAGAAGAATCAGCCAAATATGCATATTTTGCCCATTGTTAAAATTACTCGCTTAGAGCACTAAAAACAAATCACATCCCAGAGGATTCTTTCAAAATAAACATACTGTTCATAATGTACAAAATGTTATCCATCACTTTTGTCCTATTTATGTAATGATTGAAATTTTCATAGTCTTGGTGTCAGTGATGGTTCAAAGCATGACTCAAGTGGTTTTAAAATTGATTTTAAAGTGAATAACCTATTCTGTTGCTTAAAAAATTATTATAGATTTTGTTAAGCATTTTTTAATAGTTCACAAATTTATTGTTAAAAACGGCAGCTCCGAAATGTGAAACAAGACTCACTTCCTCCTGACAATGACCCTAAGATAACTTTTGAACATGGAATTGAAGCTCTCTATGCTGCTCACCCTTCAGTCAAATATTAGATTGGTTTACAAATAAAACCTATTACCTGTGAGTAATGTGCTCCTTCAAACAATGACCTGTATGAGGCCAACTGGTCATTACCCAAAGACAAAAGTGAGAAGGTAAGGGAGAGAA
>NW_022109980.1:991937-996051 GCF_000313985.2 Echinops telfairi | reverse complement strand
CTGTGTAGCAGAAGCTTATTTTTAGAGACCACTGTTTTCCTTACAGCAACACACAGCTTCTTTCTGAGAGAAGGTCCTGCTCATGTTACATATGCTATCTTTGGGACTCACAGAACTGATTAGCTCCAGTGCCCGGGACCACCACACGAAAGACAATAAAGCAGAATAACCACCCCTTGCCACCACTTTATCATAGGTACCCCTGATTCATGGATGAAAGACAAAGTTATCATATTCAGGGCTCTGAGGTGTCTACCTATGGACAGACAGTAGTAAGTTCCTTGGCCACATTTAAAACTCTAAGAAAGAGCACAGTCAAGGGAACACAAAGAAAATACATGTTGGCTCCTTCTCCACAGCCAAGAGTTTATATGAATATTGACTGGCCAGTCTCCATTCTGTTCTTATATACTATGGACAAAGGATACACTGACAGACAGACCCCTTTATCTTAAAATTAGTGAACACCTACCAGTTTCTCTGCACCAAATCTTATTTATGTTAAGGTCTTTTTATTACAATATATAGTTCAGAGAGGATCAGTGGTCATCTGCTTGCCAAACCTCCTACTCCAGGGATAGAGAATGGGCATCAGCACTCTCTTGATGATAAGAAGAACCCTGGAGCCCAGGCTTCTGTGTCTATCCTTTCCTCTTTTGACAGAACGCTGTGTTTATTTCTTCCAAAGGTAATTTGCAACTCGATTCCCCCGCCCCACCCCTGTACAATTGTTCTGGCCTGCTACTTAGACAAAAGTGTTCCAACTGTCTTATTGCCTTGGATTCTCAAAATCAAGACTTTGCTATTTATTTCATTGTGGCTTCCTAGCACCAGCCCCCTGCCAAGTTCAAGTGCCAGCATCCTCTTTACTTAGGAATTCTTTTCCAAGAGGCTCCATGGTCCTTTATAATTGACTCCTGGAAATTCTACCTCACAGTCCTTCCAGAGGTGCTCAGACAAGTCAACTATCAGGGTATGATCCATGCTCTCCCTCATGAAGAGATCGCTGAAGATATAGGTGATATAGCAAAGTGTGAAAAAGAAACCAGATGGTAGCCAGCTAGCATAAAGAATTCCATTTAGGGTCTTAAAGCCTTGTCTTCAAACAAGCAGCCCTCTATATGAGGCATCGACTAAGTTCACATGGAAGAAGCACACTAGTTTGTGTAATCCAGAAATTATAAATAATAAAACCCAAGGAGGGAAGGCATCATAGCTTAAATTATGAATACCTGGTTTTCAGAAGGTATAGATGGCAATGGAAGCCCAAAATTCATTTGCAGGGTCCACCCATAGATTAAATCTCCACTGAATCCCTTCTGACAATAGTTGAGGGAAGGAAATAGCCTTGCTATCAGATAGAGAGCATTATAAAGCTGATGATGGCAGATGCATTTGTTAAAATATAATACCTTGTCACTTGATCTCCCTTTTGACCCATTCTAAAGTTGTTTCATGGAGCCCTGGTGGTGTAGTGGTTAAGTGCTGGGCTGTGATCTGCATGGTCAGCAGTTCAAAACCACCAGCAGCTCTGCAAGAGAAAGCCTGGGCTTCCTATTCCCATAACAGTTACAATCTCAGACACCCACAGGGAGCCACTTTGAATCAGCATTAACTCAATGCCAGCGAGTTTGGTTTTTGAAAGTTGTTTCCGTTTTCAATATTTTCTGTTTTCCTTTTGATTGAGGTTTTTCTTTGCCTCATCATTATTGTTGGTTTTTGTATGTTTGTTTGTTTGCTTCCTGTCTGTGTTTTGTATGATTTTCTGTATATGAAATTCAGGATAAGGAGATCTTGAGAGGCAGAAACTTGATTGATAATTGCCTAGGGGCATGGCACAGGAGGATGGGGAGAAATGGGGAGCTAATAACAATGAGTACAAGAAGAAAATTTTCTGAAATTGATTGTGGCGATGACTGCACAAATGTTCTTAATATGACTGAATGATGAAATTGTGTGGTATGTGAAATATATTCCCACAAAACTATTTTAAAAAGTAATCCAGGTAATACATGATTTGGGGCTCAAACTGGGACCATTGGCAAAGCTTACAATAATCCTGTGAGTGAAGATGAGCAAGTATATCAATGCTATTTTACAGATGAATTAAATTGAGACCAAAAAGAGAAAATGTATCCAGAAGTACACTGCTAAGATAGTGTAGAGCCAATCTAAATCTCTGGGATATTAACCCAGGGCACAACCAGTAAACTCTGTCTTCAAAAAAACCACAATACACATATAAAAATAAAATTAGTAAACAAGTTATATGCAGATATAATCTAGATAATATGTGTATCCTCACTCTTACCCCAACAGTGTGTAATACATATAAGATATGCAATAAATGTCTATCAGCTATGTGATGGATATTGGATCTTATCTCACTTTAAATACGTCACAAAAGATACTACAGGGTGTTTTAGACTACAAGGGGGTACCCCCCAAAAAAAATCAGAAAAAAGCTCCACTGGGCTGATCTTTCATAGAATTTTTCCCATTAGGCGGGTAATGAACAACTCAGACTTAATACACCCAGTGGCATCACCTGGGAATTTTTTCATGAAAATAGTTTCACACAAACCTCAATTTTTGTAATGGCCTATTTAAAAGAATAGCATGTGGCTGTGAAATTTTGTTTCATGTTATGGAAAAATGATGCAGAAACTGTTGTGATGTTGAACACAGCTTACAAGGACAGTGCTATGGGAAAAACTCAAGTGTACAAGTGAATGGTTTTCTTGTTTCAAACAAGGTGAAATGTTGATTAATGACAAACCTCGTTCTGGACATCCGTCAACTTCCTGAACGGATGAAAATGTCAATTCACAGTGCATTTGGAATTCATTCCACCAGGTCAGACTATTAATCAAGTTTTCTATGTAGCGGTTCTAACATTATGTAACATTGTGTGACAAAAGGCCTGATTTGTGGCAGACGAGGGACTGTTTTTGCCACCACGACAATGCACCCGCTCACGCAGCCATCTCAGTGTGTCAGTTTTTGGCAAAAAACAACATGCCTCTTTTGCTCCACGTACGTGATTCATTTGACCTCCCTCCATGAGACCTTTTTTTGTTTATGCAAATGAATAGGGGCAGGAAGGAAAGCAATTTGATGACATAGAAGTGGTGAAGAAAAAAAAAGGAAGGTGTTGTCAACCATCCAAACAGATTAGTTTGAAAAAATGTTTCCAAGAATGGAATCACAGATTTGACATGTATTAAGTATAATGGAGAGTATTTTGAAGGTGATAAGGTTGTTTTGTAAAAAAAAAACCTTTAAAATCATAACTTTGAAAAATAAAATTCCAGTTTTGTTTCGGGTACCCCCTCATATATGTCTTTTAGCTCCAAACAACTTACACTATAAGTGAGAGGTACATTTTGTAGCCGAAAATGAGGTATAAAATGGGGCATATAAAGGAGTGCATTAGAAACATACTGGAGCTTGAAACTTCTAAAATAAGGAGAAGTAACACATTCATCCCCTGAACCATCAAATCCTCACCGCTCAGCGCTAGCAAAATTGAGTTAAAGGCTCTAGGACAACAGGAGCAATTAGGAGGCCCGCGTTATGTCAAAACACACTCTTCTCTTCCAAGAAATCACTGGAAACTCGAGTCTCTACCAGTCTGTGCCCATGGAAACCATCTCAGCCTCTAGAAATTATTCCACCAAGGAGCACCCTATCACAGCTCCAAGTTGCTCCTTCGAGCAAAGTGTGAGGTCAACCTGACTCTCCAGCACTAAGACTCCTTAGTGTCCCATGAGTGGAACATTTTCCTCCCACTATCGCCTGCTGGAAAGAGGGAGTGGGGTGGGAATCTACCTTAGTCCCTCAAAGCCAGCCAATCAGGGGGTCAGTCAATCTGAACAAACACAGATGATTCATTAACTGATTTATCCTCCCAAGGTGGCAGAGAGGAAGGATTTATTGCTTGTCCCAGACATCCTTCAATCTGACCTGCAAAGCAAGCAGATTTAAAGTAACCTTAGCTTGGTGCTGGGGATATTTTGGCCAGACTCCAAAGCCACTTCCATTATTTGCAATTTACACACATATATACACAGAGACAAGTGTCTGTACCATGCCAAGGTCATTCAATATCAAG
>NW_022109980.1:988855-990758 GCF_000313985.2 Echinops telfairi | reverse complement strand
AGCCAAACCAACACAAAACAAACACTGCTGAGAATTCGGAGTTTCTGAGACTATAACTCTTTACATGAGTAAAAAGCCCCATCGTTCTCCCACGGTGGTTTCAAACTGCTGATCTTGCAGTTAGCAGCCCAATGTGTAACCACTACACCACCAGAGAGTAACAGGTCAAAAATAAAAGCAAACTCTCCACTATCCACTCTCTCCCACCCTACTACCCATACAATAAAGAATACCATATATACCATGTTGATTCCTAACATTGTGTCACCATTCAATTTTGTGAATGAGTTTCCTTTTTAAAAGCGTATCTTAAATAATAAATATTACGTAAGAATGTAATTACTTATATATGCTCCTAAACCGGGTATATTTACGATCAATCAATTGCATGCTAGATTAAGTAAAGATAAATGCCATAGCTCAGTGGTTTTTAAAATGTAGTCCCCAAGGCTGCATTACCTGGGAAGTTGTTCTTATTGTTGATAGGTGTTGTCAACTTGGTGTAGATATATAGCAACTCCACATGTGACAGAATGAGACCTTGCCCAATCTTGCGTCATCATCACAATCTTTGCTCTGTTTATGCCTAGTGTTGTAGCCACTAAGAGACCTGATGGCATAGTGGTTATATGTTGGGCTGCCAACTGCAAGGTATGCAGTTTGAAACCATTTCCAGGCATTCCACAGGAGAAAGATGAGGCTTTCTATTCCCATTAACTGTTCCAGTCTCAGAAACCCAAAGGGAAAGTTCTACTCTGTCCTACAGGGTCTCTAAGTCAAAATCGCCTTGGTCACAGTGAGTTTAGAGTTTTGATTGGTAAGAATTTATGTTACAAGTAACAGAAAGCATAATACAAACTGGCAATAAACAATACTGAAATTAAACTGGTTGACATCAAGTGGATACCAACTCATAGTAACCCAGTAAGACAGGGTAGAACTGCCCTAATGAGTTTGAGACTGTAACTCTTTACAGAAGTAGAAAACCTCATCTTTATCCTGTGGAGCTGCTGGTGGGTTTGAATTGCTGACCCTACAGTTAGCAGCCCAACACATAACCACTACATCACCGTAACCACAAAAGGGGATTTATTTTCTCACTTAACTAGACCATTCAGCTATTGGTTGATCAGTAACTCAATGATATCTTCACGGGCTCATTTTCTTTTTATTTCTCTGCTCTGCCATCCCCATGTTAGCTTCACTCTAGGGTTGTTTCCTCTCCTGGCAATAATATAATTGCCACAACCACATCTGTTCTATATTTACATCCTAAGGGGCACACAGCACTTCTTACCAGCATTCTAAATAAGAGTTATTAAATTCAACCAGATTGAGATATAATAACTTAAGTCAATTACAATCCACCCACACCCCAAATCGTGGAATGGAGTGGGCTTATCTTGAAGCATGTGACCTGTGAAAGAGAAAGGTGTATACTAAAGGGAACATCTACATATTGTTAGGAATAATGTTGAAAATGGATTCTAGAAAGATACTTGGAAAATATAATAAAAATGAACTATGCTCCCAATCCAGAAAATCACTCTACAAAAATAGAACCAAAAGTGTCAAAAAATACAGATTGCTTATCGAAAGAAAAATTTTATTCCTTAGTATTAAACCAGAATGTGATGAATCACAGGGAATCCACTACAGAGACTGCAAAGACAATGAAATCTCAACATCTACATTTAGCTAATTAGGAGTCCCTGCCCCTACAAGCTTAACTAAGGAGTCCTGATAGCATGCGGCTTAAGCGAACTTAAAAGTCAGCAGTTCAAATCCACCAACTGTCCTGCAGAAGAAAGACGGGACAATCTGCTCCCATAGAGACTTACAGCCCTAGAGAGCAATGCTTCATTGTTCCATAGAGTCACTCTAAGGCCGAATCAACTCAAAC
>NW_022109980.1:968540-988683 GCF_000313985.2 Echinops telfairi | reverse complement strand
ATGGATGGATGGATGGATGGATGGATGGATGGATGGATGGATGGATGGTGATTAAGAGATGTAAGAGCCCCTAATAAAAAGATTTTAAAAAACATGATAAAATTTACATTAACAAAATATTTCAGTAAGAAGTTGAGATTCTGTGCAATCAAGCATGTACTGTATGGACAAGAAAATTTTCAGAAGGCTGTGTAATAACAAAAATTTTGAAACAATTAAAAAAGAAATCTAGAACAGATAAACCCCTCAGGACCAATAAAGGGAGCAGCAATACTAGGAGAGTAAGGGTAGGGGGGTGGAATAAGGGGGAACCAATCACAGTGATCGACATATGGCCCCCATCCCACGGAGACAGACAGCTGAAAAGTGGGTGAAATGAGACAGCAGTCAGTGTAAGACATGAAAAGAAAATAATAATTTTTAAATTATCAAGGGGGCATGGGAAAGGGAGGGCTGGGGAGGGAGGGGGAAAATGAAGAGCTGATGCCAGGGGCTCAAATAGAAAGAAAATGTTTTTAAAAAGGTGATGACAACATATGTACAGATTTGTTTGACAAAATGGATATATATGTATGGATTGTAATAAAAGCTGTAAGAGCCCCCCAATAAAATGAAATTAAATTGTATTTAAAAGAACATAAAATCAACAAGAGCAGCAAGAATATTGTCTACATTTCTTGCATCACACAGAGATCTCTCAATAATTACTGTTGAAGTCTTTTTGTTTTGTTTTTACTTTCTAACATTTGCTTGGTGCTGGGATGTGACTTTAGAAGGGCAACTAAATAATCATGTACTAATTAAATTTTCTTTCTGATCAACCATCTGAGCTTCATGCTAAAATGTGAGCAAGAGCTTTCTCTATTTTTCTTATATACAACTGAGCAAGCAAGCACCTCCACAGGAAACTACAGTCAGTCCGCCTTATTTGTGGATTCCTCATTTGAGGATTCAACTAACCGAGGAGCAAAAATATCTGGTAGGGGAGCAATTAAGTGGTCAAAGCAATCCCTCAAAGGTTAAAGGGGAGCCAGAAAATACTATTAGCATAAGATGTACATTAGATTAGGCATTATAAGTAATGTAGATATAATTTCACATGTACAGGAAAATGTGCATAGGTTATACACGATTTCATATGAAGAACTGCTTTGCTGGTCTGTGCCTCAATTTTCAAGCTACACTACCTGTGGGACACCTAACCTGTGGACTGTGTTGCTGTAATTTGAGGTTCCTTCAAGACCTGCTTTGCCACACAATTTGAATTTGTGTTAGACAGGGTTCTCTAGAGATACAAAACCAGATTGTTAATAATTATATATATATATATTTATACAGATAGATATATATCTAACACAAGAAATAAGCAGTTAAATTATAAAGCAATACAAATGGCTCAGTGCAACTCACTCCCGTGAGACAGTTGTGAGACACTGGCAGCCCATCAAGTCTTGAGGGCCGCCAGGTAGTCCTCTGTAGAGCAATTCAGGCTATCCAGGTACAGGCAGTAAACCGCAAGACAGGTCACCAACAGTCAGCCAGATGACAGGGTCTGACAGTCTCCAGCTCAAGAGATGTGAATTCCAATTGTGTGGTGAAGCAGGTCTTGAAGGAACCTCAAATTACAGAGACACAGTCTACAGGTTAAGTGTCTCACAGGTAGTTTAGCTTGAAAACTGAGGTACAGAACAAGCAAGGCAGCCGCACACTGGTCCAATGATCAAAGAGCAAGAGACAAGAAAGGCCAGGCTCATGGAGTCATTTATCTCTCTGCCCTTCAATTAATCCCACATGTGTTTATCGACCAGGTTGGCACAATAAAGTACCTCACTCCTGTAAAACCAAGACCCATTTATTGCACTAAAGTAAGATTAAATAAGAACCATGTGCCTTTGGAACCACAAATTGGTTCCAAAATAAAAATTCAACTTGGAAACTAATGCCCCTTGTAACCTGCATACTGCCTGTAATAAGCTTAGAAAATATCTATTCGAATAGTGGTTTTCAAACTGTACTTCCTTGAGCTACCTTAAAGACCACCAAGGATTGAAGAGAAGAAATGAAGGGAATTTCCAGACATAAGACAGGGAGGAGGGATGCCCTCACTCCTCCCTCACTCAGAATAGCTCCACCCATTTGAATACAGGAGTCTGGAAACCATTTCATTTTCAGCAGTATTATTTAGCAGAAAAACAAAGCCCACATGGACTAATCATATCAGCCTGTGTGATCATGAGGTATCGATGGGATCAGGTATCAGGCATCTAAGACCCAGAACAAAATATTCTAGAAAGCAACGAGAATGAGCATACGACGTACTAAAACTTATGGGACACAGCAAAGGCAGTTATGAATAGTGGGGGGGGCATGGAGTGGACACCCAATGCCCATCTGTAGACAATTGGACATCCCCTCACAGAGGTGTCACAGGGAAGAGATGAGCAGTCAGGGTACAGTATAACACTGATGAACCACACAACTTTCCTCTAGTTCTTCAGTGCTTCCTTCACCCCACTATCATGACCTCAATTCTACCTTACAAATCGGATTTGACCAGAGCATGCACACTGCTACAGATAAGAGCCCACAACACAGGGAATCCAGGATAGATAAACTCCTCGGGGCCAACAAGGAGAGTAGAGATCCCAGGAGGATTAGAGGAGGTTGGGGGGGCGAGAAATGGGGAATTGATCACAAGGATCAAACCAGAAGCCCCTCCCAGAGGGCTGAACAAGGGAAAGGTAGGTGAAAATAATAATCTATAACTTATCAAGGGTTCATGACGGAGGGAGGGAGGGAGGGAAGGAGGAGGGAATGAAATGGGGAGCTGATATCAGGAACTCAAGTGGGAAGAGAATGCTTTCAAAATGATGATGGCAGCATATGGCAAATGTGCTTGACACACTGGATGAATGTATGGATTGTGATAAGAGATGTAGGAGCCCCCCCAAAAAAGTATTTAATTTTTTTTAAAGAGACAGATGCACAATAAATTGCAAGGTCCCCTTGGACACTTATGTATTATTTGGTTGTATGGCATTAGCTATTTGGCAAAGTTCCAAAGAAATCAAATGCTTAAGTCTCAATAACCCATTGTCCACCAAATTCAAAACTAAAACCAAAGCAGTTCTAAAAGGATACTGCAAGTCAGTATAAGAAAGAAAATGGTGCCTATTTACATGCAACTGTTCAGGAATTCTTCAATAATGAAACTGTACAGAGGCCTCTGGCCTGGATTTGCTCTTCTAACCAACTGTCAACTTCATAAATATTTTCATCATAAAAGGGGGGTTTGTCTCTTATTCTTTTCCCTTACCTCAGCTACACACTCTGTCTCTCTGATAAAATGTCCCATGTGGCTAAACATTTTTTTCTTATAAAGTATATTACCAAATGTAAACATTATTTCCATCTCTCCAAATCTACAGCTTAGATTATCAGGCATGACTGCAAAAATATTCTAATCTAACTCTATGCTTCATCAATTCCAATATCTAGGTGGATACCATAGGAAAAAAATGTTTTATGGCTTTTAATGTATCTTTCTTTACTCTGTAGCATTTTCATCTTAGTGAAACATCCTTGCGGACTTTGTCTTTCATTTGGCAAATATTAGCATTGACTACACCTTGGAAGCAATAGACATGGGCGTTCTACTTAACAGTAATTTACATCTTTGATCTCACCTTTAATTATTTTTTAATCACACAAGTCAATTCAAAACTCACTGCTACCAAATTGATGCTCACTTAAAGTGACCCTGTAAGACAGGGCAGAACTGTTCCCATGAGTTTTTGAGACTGTATCTCTTTACAGGAGTAGAAAGTCCCAACATTCCCCCTCTGAGTGACTGGTGGTTTCAAACTGCTAATGTTGTACTTAGCAGCCCAGTTTATAACCATTACACCACCAGAGCTCCTTGACTCACACAAAGGGGCTTCAAAGAGCTCCTAAAACAGGTCCATTTCCTATTCATTTCCATTTTCCATGAGTTCTTTGAAGCTTCCTTGTATATTTGGCATGTTTGCTCATGATAATCCATTGCTACTTTTTGCAAAGTTGTTTTGTCTATGAGAATGAGCACTTACTCTGGACACATAACCACATCTAACATGCTTTATAGTCATTGGTGAATGATCATTGCAGAATATTTGCCCTTTAACTCTATCTTCTGACTTTACTTATGCCATGCCTCCAACATGTTAATGTTTTATAAGCACACATAACATGCATCAAGAGTAGATAATATTTAAAGTACCAAAATGAGAATTGTTTTGGCAAAGGGAAACTGTTAAGTAGTGTGGCTAATTATCTAATTTGTTTAGGTTTGAACTTTGAACTTATATCGGCAGTAAACTCTTATAAACAAGTTTTTTAAAAATTCTGTTTTAAGAAAGGATTTTTTAGTTCTAATAAATAACATTATATCCAGGAAAGAAGCTACTCTAGGCAGTGCATCACAAACAAGGGTAGCAACACTGAGAAGATATATTACAGAGTATTCCAGAACTTAGCACAAATTCTGGCACATCTTTTGCTGGGATATCAATTTTACTCAAAAAAGGAGGGGAGCAGCAGGGGTATAGTCATGTCATTAAATTTCAAGGAATATATAATTTGCATTCAGCAGAAAGAGCTGTTGACAACTTTGGAAAGGCAGTGGGCATCCAAATGTATTACGATTAAAGGTCAACGGTTTAGCTGATACTAATTCAGGAATCTGTTGTTTAGTCCTGAGGACAAAACAAAAAGCCAGATGTCATTTGGCCAAGGAAACTAAGGGGGAAACTGAAACATATTGGGATTTGGAAGGTGATTCCATTCATTGTTTATCACTTTCCATCCCTTAAGCTATTACTTTAACAAAATACCTGTTAAACTCCAACAGAATACCTGCCAAATTGGATGGTCTGAATATTTGAGTCTGAGATTCTTAAGTTGACTCTTAAGTTGACTCCTAAGTTGACTCTTAAGTTACCAGTGAAGACAATTCTAAATTTTAAAAATCAAGTATTTCTTTACTAGACCCTTTTTGTATGTAAATCATAATCTTGGTGTTGGGGTTCTAGAAAAGGTAGGTTTTAATAGTAGAGAGGTTCTCTGCTTGAATTTTAAAGTTCTTACACAGTAATGTCTATATCTTTAAACCAACAATACTGAAAAGCTTTATTTTTGTTAAAACATGTATTTTTAAATGCATGTTATATAATAGTAAACTAAAGCACAATAATTCAAAGGCATGCCTTGCTATCCAGAGTGTATGTACTTCCCACTCACCTTCACTGCTGCAGTATAGTTTGCTCCTGCAAGCCATTCAGGAGTACTTGGCAGAAAGTTTGTGAAGGCAGATCTGAAGCATCTCAAAGGAGCTACCAATCTCTACTTCTTAGGTAATGGGTAAGCTACTTTCCATACAATGGGGAGTTTACCCCCTTGAAAAAGTAAATATTATTCAGTATTCAGGCATTCAAAATGGGCCATGCCTTACCTTTTAGGAACGTATTCCTTCAAAGGCTGCTGAGCACGCAGTTCCCCTCCTCCATTCATGTTGCTTTCTTTCCTCTACAGTTAAGACTATTTTCCCTGGAAATAAAATGAGCAGTCATAGCAACTTCTAGAGGTCTTCACACACTCATTCTTCTGTTGACTTCTTCCCTGGAATAGAAATAGGGAAAATGAGGCCCTAGTACTGTACTACTTATGTTAGGTATCAGAACAGGGACCAGAGGTGTCTACTGGGCATGCTCCAAATTCAGACCCTGAGCCAGGTAGGTGGTACACCTGGGGGCCCAAACTAGGCCAGGTGGGCTTAATTCAGCCAATAGGATCAACCAGTACCACCGACCATGCCTCCCAGCCGCAGGCCCTAAATGCTGGAACCTTGAGACCACCACCTCTTCAGCTGCTTCTCCACATTCTGTTAGGCCTTGGGGGGGTCTCTCTCTCTTGCCTCAGGCCACCACATGTGGGTGTGCAGTCCCTTGAGTTGCCTGTGTTCAGTGACTATAAAACCTGAACCTTCTTCTGTCCTTTATAAAAACCCAGTTGGATCACAAACCAGGCTTCGGCATGAATTCTTTCTCCTGAGCAACCAGGGACCGAGGTCTTTCCCACTCGAAGAACCTCACAGTTACACATTGGGCTGGGCTGGGCTGGGCTGGGCTGGGCTGAGCAGGGTCAGCCAGGTGTAAACACTCGCAACTCCCTGAAGGGCCTGGGGGTTGCTCTGAGTCAGCGCTGACTCAGCTGCCGCTAGTTGGAGATGGTAGGCGAGAAGAATGCCACCCTGTGGCGCTCTCATCACACGTCAGCTTCCGCTGCTCAAGAAGGCAGGGTGACCATCCACGCGCACATGCAACCGGGATCAACGTTCACTATGCCCACTGTGCCCCGCGCAAGCCCAATCATGGAGGGGGCTGAGGGCCTGGACTTAAGTGACGAAACATGATGGTATGATGATCATGGGACCAAAATATCTAGAAACCAGCAAAGACTAGTCAACACCTTTTTGGGGATGTTATGATAAAAACATCTTAGGTGAAAAGGATGATACACCAATTCATTTCTGTGGCAAATGTAGATTACCAATTGAAAGCTATGGGCGGATAATACTGGGCAAGCATATCTTTGCTATGATTGTGCCATTTTCCATGGAAAAGGAGAAGACAAAATTGGTCCAGAGAGGAGATGCATATAAAAGGTTCTATTTTCATGTGTCTCGCTGTTCAGGGATGCAACAGAACATATTTGTCTCAAAGAGATGTACAGACCCATATCAATTTATGCCAGATACGAAGTGGAACATGTGTTACCAGTGCTTAATTTGAAATTGTTTATCCTATGCATTGACCTACCACCAACTGAAATCTCACCTCTATAGCCAGACAAACACCATCGGAAGTATACCCCACCTCTTAAAAAATGCCATCAGACAAGCACCATACAGTCGTATTCCACCTGTTTTATAATATAGCCAGAAAAGCACTATATGAAGATATATAAGATCATGAAAAATAGAGCAGTACCTCATGCTGCCACTAGCTCCTTTCTAACACATACCATGTTAAACTCAAGGGTCAGCCACATGAGAATAGCTATCTTCTTCCAGCAAACTGGCCCACAGTGCCATCCCCAACTCTGCCTCCTCCCAAGCCAGAAACCATGAGTCAAGAAACCTTTCATTTTACAAGCAACATGGCAATCTAACAGCTGTTCCCATTCAGGATTGTTTAAATCCAAGTGTATAGCAATTCTGCCTCTTGCCTCGGCTGCTACTCGCCATCATATCAAGGTCAACCAGTGGTATCGCACTTCCGTGACATTATGCTTCCCCAGCAACACTGTGTATCACCCCACTTATTCCACCCCCAATAAGTCATCTCATGTCACATCCTCTCCAAGCCTCAGGTACCCTTCACTTGATTTATAGCCAAGCTCTATCACCCTCCTTATGGACATTTTATTGCCTGCATCCCACCTTATATGAGATATTTTCCTCCAGGACCTGTCCCACTTCAACATGGTGGGCTAGCTAGAGGTGCCCACCCTGCTATCCATTATGATCGCAATTCTTTGACAGTTCACTGGAGCTCAGGGAGCCCTCTATTTAGAAAAAATGTATCAGGATATATGGTTTGCATTGAGAAGGTTACTCATTCCTCCAACTCCACTTCTTGGACTACATCATTGAAATCAGACAAGAGCTGGAACACGTTACCATCTATAATATTTTTAACTGAAGATATGAAGAAAAACGTAAGTACAGGCAACCTCCTAACTAAGCTTTAACTGGGAAAGCAGAAGCATCCATGCACAGGTGGTGATAAAACATTTAGGGTATTTTCTCTTAAAATAGTTTTCACCCCTGGTCTTAGGGCTGACTGCAAGTACTTTACTGTAGCTCAGATAATTAATTAAGAGGAATGCAGCTATATTTTAATAATTTTGTTCATGGTGTAAATTATCTCTACCCCTATCCCCCCCCCAAAAAAAATAGTCCTCAAATCAGTTCTGAATCATAGTAACCGTACAGGATATAAGACAGAGTAGAACTGCCCTATAGGATTTCCAAGACTACAATCTCTACACAAGCAGACTGCCACGTCTTTCTCCTGAGGAGCTCAGTAAGAAGCAGAAACCTTTTGGTTTACAGCCGAGCCCTAAATACTGTAGCACCAGGGCTCACTAAATTGTCCCAGACATGGCTGTTGGCAGTATTATTTCCTTAAAATAAAAAAGTGTCCACTTTCAAAACTATCGTTTTTGCTTAAGTCAATGTTTAGGATTTTTTCTCGGCCACATTTTGATGACCTGGGTAAAAGGAGTAAGTTTCAATATGGTTTGGAAAAAGCAAGAAGGCGTTTGTACACCGACCCAGCTTGTTACTTCTAGTGTCCTTGTTTCTAAACCCAAATTGCTCTTTCTTCTGTGGTTAAGACTGATTTGCAAGTTGAACCCTAGGCAAAATTCTAGAACTCCTCCAAACCAAAAGTGTATTTAAGCCATTGTAGCCCAAATATTTCAAACCCAGCATCAAGTCTCTCTTTATTTCTCTAACTCGGGCCTTATGCCTTAGTCATAATAGGGACATCCAGCACTCCTCTTATATTCCGTATCCAATTAATAAGACCTTTACTTCCTTCCTGTGCCTGGGTCCCTGTCTGGGTAATTTATTGTGTATTATATAACCCTGGTGGTACAGTGGTTAAATCACTCAGCTGCCAACCAAAAGGTTACCACTTAGAGCTCAGCAGCCACTCCATGGGGAAAAATGTGGCAGCATGTTTCTGTCCTATGGGGTCATTATGAGTCAGAATTTGACAATGAGTTTGGTTAGGTATAGACCCTCTAGGCCCTCTAGGCCCTCTAGGCCCTCTGGGACTGGGGCCTTGGCATGGCATCTCCTTCCATTTGTTGAGGTCACCCTTGGTTTCTTTTAATAGTATTTTGTAGGTTTCCTCATACAGATCTTTTGCTTTTTGAGTCAGGTATATCCCTAGATATTTCTATTTGTGTTTGGCTATTGTGAAGGGTACCTCTTTTTGATCCCCTCTTTTTGTGTCCTTGTCCGATGTGTACAGTAGTGCAATAGACTTCTGTTTGTTGATCTTGTGACCTGCTACTCTGCCATATTTCTCTATTGCTTCTAGTACTTCTCTTGTGGAACTTTTAGGATTTTCCATATATAAAATCATATTATCTTCAAATAACAATAGTTTCACTTCTTCCTTCCCCAGACGAATACATTTGATGTGCTTTCTTTGCCTTAAATTGTTAGCTAGGACCTCGAGCATGATGTTAAATAGAATTGGGGACAAGGGGCATCCTTGTCTAGTCCCCTTTTTCAGAAGTATTGATCTCATCTTTTCTGCATTGACTACCACATTGGCTGTTGGTTTTCCATGTATAGCTTGTATTATATTGAGGAATTTTCCTTCCATTCCTATCTTCTTGAGTGTCTTAAACATGAATTGGTATTGGATGTTGTCGAACGCTTTTTCTGCATCTATTGATATTATCATGTTGTTCTTATACTTTTTCATTTCAATGTAACGAATAATACTAATGGCCTTTCGTATGTTGAACCATCCCTGCATCCCTGGTACAAATTCCACTTGGTCATGGTAAATTATTTGTTTTATATACTTTTGTATTCTGTTGGCTAGCATTTTGTTCAGGATTTCTGCATCAATATTCATTAAGGAAATTGATCTGTAGTTCTCATTTGTGAAAACCTTGCCTGGTTTAGGTATCAGAGTTATACTAACTTCATAGAAGGAATTTGGGAGTTGGCCATCTTTTTCTATGTTCTGGAAGAGTTTGTGTAGGATTGGTGTAAGTTCTTCCCTGAATACTTGATAGAATTCTCATGTAAACCCATCTGGTCCAGGTGATTTTTTGGTTGGTAATCCCTTGATAACCTTGTCTATTTCTTCTATTGATATGGGTCTGTTGAGGTTCTTGATGGCTATTAAGGATACTCTAGCGAGGGATTGTTTTTCCAAGAATTTGTCCATGTCTTCCAAGTTTTTTTAATTTATTAGAGTACAGTCCTTCATAGTATGGTGTAATTATCCTTTTGATATCACTATGGCCCGTTGTAATATTCCCTCTTTCATCCCTCATCCTTGCTATTGAAATGTGTTCATTCCTTTCTTTTGTCGAATTCGCGAGAGGTTAGCCGATTTGATTTATCTGTTCAAAGAACCAACTTTTAGCAGCATTATGTTTTTCTATAGTTTTCTTATTTTCTCTCTCCTGAATCTCAGATCTAATTTTTATTAGTTCTTTTATTTTGCTGTTAGTTGGATTGTCTTGCTTACTCTGCTCTAGCTGCTGTAAAATTTGTGGCAGTGCATCAATCATAAGCCTCTCCTCCTTCTTTATGTGTGAATGTAATGCTATGAGACTTCCTTTGATGACTACCTTTGCTGTGTCCCATACATTTGGTATGTCATGTTTTCATTCTCGTTTGTTTCTAGAAATTTCCTAATTTCATCTCTGATTTGAGCCAGGTTGCACTCCTTTTGCAATAGAGAGCTATTCATTGTCCAGTTGTTTACCCTTGATTTCTTCATCTTCCTTTTGTTGATTTCCAATCTTATGACACAGTGGTCAGAGAGAGAGGTCTATATGATATTGATGGGCTTGACTTTATGTAGGTTCAACTTATGCCATGTGGTCTTGAAAAAAATGTGAATTGGTTTGTATTTGGGTGGAGAGCTCTGTAGATATCAATCAGATCAAATTGTCTAATTGTAGTGTTTAGATATTTAGCCTCCTTGTTGAGTTTCTTTCCAAGTGATTTATCTTTCTCAGAGAGTGGTGTATTGAAGTCACCTACTATAATTGTTGAGGCTGTGATTTCTTTTTTCATCTTTTGGAGTGTTTGATTGACATATTCCACTGGACGCTTGTTCGGCGAGTAAATGTTTAGAATGCTTAGTGGTTCTTTATGTACTGTTCCCTTGAGCATTATATAGTGCCCATCCTTATCTCTTTTTATGGTTTTCACTTTGAGGTCAATTTTATCCAAGATTAGGATTGCAACCCGTTTCTTTTGAATTGCTGTTTGCTTGGTATGTTTTCCTCCAGCCTTTGATACTCAGCCTATTTTTGTCTGTCATGTTGACATGTGTCTCTTGTAGGCAGCAGATCCAGGGGTTGTGTTTTCCAAGCCAGTCTATTAGTCTCTGTCTCTTAAGGCCTGTGTTCAATACATTGATATTCAGGGTTATTACATCTATCTTTGGACCCTGTGATGTCATTTTATCCCTCTTGTGTTCTGTGTTTTCCTACCTCCATTTCTTTTCCATTAGTTGTGCATATGTGTGTTTGTGGTTCATTCTTGCCTGTTTTCCATTGTTGAGCCAGTGTTATCTTGGGAGCTGTTGTTACTTTAATGGTCTCTGGGTAGAGCTGTTCTGTGTGGCAGTCTTTTGTATGTGCTTGGTGAGTGTTGTCCTTCTACCCATACTTGTTCAGTAAGGATCTTTTGTAGTGCTGGGTTCCTTTTAGCATATTCTTCGAGACTTTCCTTGCCCGGGAAGACTCTCACTTCTCCATCAATTTTGATAGAAAATTTGGCTGGATAGAGTATTCGTGGGTTTGCATTATTTTCCTGCACATTTTCGGAATATGCTGCTCCACTGTCTCCGCTTCTTCATAGTGTCTGCTGATAGGTCTGAGCATGTTCTTATCTGCTTGCCTTTATATGTGGTTGCCAGTTTTTCCCTAGCTGCTCTCAAAATTTTCTCCTTTTCCTCAGAGTTGGATAGTTAACAACTATATGTCTTGGTGACGACTTCTTGGGATTTAGTCTACCTGGAATTCTTTCAGCCTTCTGGATAGTTGCCTGGTTTTTGTTTATTAAGCTAGGGAAGTTTTCCTCTAAGCAATCCATCACTATTTTGGATGTTGGTTTCCTTGATGTGAATTCCTCTGGCAGGCCAATAATTCTAATGTCGTTCCTTCTCATAGTGTCAGATATAAGCTCTTGGGTTTGCTTCGGCTTCTCTGATGGACTTGTTAGACTTTTTCTCATGTTTATTAATTTCTGCTTCCGAATCCTCTAGGTCACTGGTGTAGTTCTCTGCCTCCTCCATTTTCTGGGCGAAGTCCATGAGTTTGCAATTAGTTTTGTTTTCTTGCCCCTTAACTCCTGCATGGCCTTTGGTGCATGGCCTTTATATCCTCTATTATCTCATCTTTTTTCTGTAATGCGTCCCTCATGTCCTGTATGTCTCCAAGCCGCATTCTGAAGATTTCTTTCTGTGGGAGGTCATCCTCTGCTTTTTCTATGACTGCCGTTAGGTCTAGGTGGTTCTTTGGCATTGGATTTTGTTTCTATTTTCTTGTTGAAACTGTAGAAGCAACTTGCTGTTTTTTTGGTCAATTTATTGGAACTAGGTGCCATTTCCCGGGTGTCTCAGAGCCCTGAGCTCTCTCTTTGGGAGGTTGGTGTTGGTGTTTCAGTAGGCTGCCTGTAGCTAACTGCCTTGAGGGGTTGTGTTTCACCTTTGTCCTGTTGAGGTTTCCCTCTCACTTTAGCCTATGGTTTGTGCTCCAGCCACCTTCAGGTCTTCTTAGGGGTTGTTTTCAGCTGTGCATGCTGCAGTCTGATAGAAAGTGTTGACCCCAGTGCAGGGGGGTGTATTTAGGGGATGGGTTGAGTATTGGGTGATCTGGTTCTGGCTAGGGGCACTTCCCACAGGTAGGCGGGTGGGAGGGGAGCCACCAGTGGCGCCAATCCACCAATTGGAGGACAGGGGGTGGAGTAGAGTGAGCAGGGAGAAGGGAGAATGCAGTGAGCAAGTCCCTAAGGCTTGGATCCCCCTGCCACAACTGCAGAAACTTCTGCCAGACTTGTCTACACTGCCTGGCAGGCCAGAAGCAGTGTGACAGGATGGGGACCTCTGCATGCTTGCTTGTGTGTATGTGCATGTGTGTATGGGGTGGGGCAGGGAAGGAGCTGTCTGGCGGATCTGTGAGGTGCACAGGGATGGGGTGAGCACCTCTGAGCTGAGACCTCTGAGTGTAGTGGCAAGTTTGGTGGGTGGTATTCAGGGCACAAAGGCAGGGCCACAGCCTCTGTTGTCTGTCTAGTTGTGCTGTGGCTCTGGGGTACGCGCTTCCCGGGAGGAGAGGGGAGGGTCTGGCCGGCTGCTCCTTAAGGGGCACCCAATTGGGGCTTGAATCTCTGCGGGGGCGGGGGACGCTGGCTGAAGCATCCACATGGACCCCGGGCACCCTGAGTCAGGGTGGGGCGTACTGGCTGGCAATTCTACGTGGGTCGCCGAGGCAGGGCGCAGCCTCTGCCATGCACCTGGCTACCCTGTGGCACCAGTCCAGGAAGAACAGATGTCCTGAGCACCACTTAAGGGAGCACAGGTGTCTGCAGGGAGCGGTGGCGATAGGGTGGGAGTCTGCTTCTTGTTCAGAAAAGTACTCTGAGTAGCCTTGGCAATGGACGGACAGACTTGATACCCCTACTATGCCCCCAAATTTCCCCACTCACCGATCTCCTCGGAGCTCTGGGTGTGATCTATCTATCTGGTGGCCATCTTCCCCCAACTCCTGGTTGATATTTTTTTATTGTTCTTTTTTGAGGTTTAGCACATGGATGTAAAATTTTTTTCCATAAATTGTATAGCTCTGTTTTTGTTTGTTTTTTTAATGTTTGAATCTATAGTCAACTTAAAATAATGTTTATGTATGATATAAAGTAATAGCCAATTTTTTTCCAGATGGCAATTGTGAGGCTAGGTTGACTAAGGAAACGAATTCAGTGATTCTCTCATCTATGTCTAAGAAAGACCTTTATATCAAGCAGTAATTATATATCAAGAAAGTATCCCAGCCCAGTCCAACTCAAGTCCATCAGTCTGATACTAGTACATAAGTCCTCTTCAGACTCATACAACCACCTACAATGATGCAGAATGCAGGAAGATCACAGGACGGTGGGTGCAAAATCACTTGAATCCAATGTAAGTGGAAACATCACAGGCTCTGGCTGCTCTCAGGATAGTCAGCAAACAGTAAATGGAAAGGCAGGGGGAGAGGGCGGTTCCCTGGGTCCTACTTATGAGAATATCACTTCCACAAGGAGACGCCATCAGGCTGTGACCTGATTGACAGGTTAGAGACCACCCCTACACCTTCAAGTTCACATAAAATTATAAAACTAGCACAGTAATCTATATCTTTCAGTAATAATCATTATAAAGTCTATTTTTTCTCTAATAAATTACCTTGGGAGCTTTGTCAAAAATAAATTGACCATATTTGCATGAGTTTATTTCCGGACTTTCTAGTCTGCCTCATATCTGTAAGTCAAAAGTAGAGTTAAGAATTATGAATATTACCAGTGGCATGCGGGTAAATATTTATTGAATGGCTTTTCAGGACATGGGGAAAAAAGAAAGGATAGAAACACCAGATTTATAGAATTTGTAGAGTTGGTTGCCAACATGTAAAGTCTTCAACCACGGCAATTTTCAAGGTACTATGTCTTTACCTGCAAATCCCAGCTGCCTGAGACTATGTGTATATATATATATAAACATACAGTTACTACTACTACTTAGTGAGTCCTCCATGCTCTACTTCTCTACTCGGATACCTTCTCATGATTCTAAGGCCTAAAAAGTGCTCCAGGAAGAAAAGTGAGGTAACCATCAGGATCCCTTGGTTTGTTTCCCTTCTCTCAGATATCACAGACCTACTTTTAGCCAGTTTTTTAGTTGTTTATGGCAGGATGTCAAATGGTATAAAAAATACTTTCTAATTCACTGTAAAAGCTTCATTTTAAAATGGGAACATGTAATTACAATACCACCATATATTTGAGGGCAACTTAAAACATGAAACAGAGTTCAAAAGAAACTTGTAGGAAAGAGATAGAATATAGAAAGCTGAAGAAAATATTTAAAAATATATATAATATCTTTAGAGTTAAGATAGTCCATTCATGAAACAAAAAAGGGTGATTGCTCATATAGATATATATATTCAGAAAACAAATAAATTGTATAAATTAAATATGTACATATATAAATATATACATATATACAAATATGTATATATAAATATGCATCTATTTATGATAGAAGAAAAAATGGAACATAAGTTATAGATCAAAAGAAAGTTGAATAAATTTCATGGGACTTAGAACAAAAGAAATGCACAGTAGGATAAAAATAAAATATATCGCTCCAAGAGATTCAACATCTAATAGTGGTTTCAGACAGAGAGAAAATGAAGGGAAGAAAATTAAATTTAAAATTCAAGAATAGTTCCCACATTTAAGGGGTGTGTCTTCTCTGCTTTAAAAAGCTCGGTACAATGAATAAAAGGCAGATCATCAAGAAACTTCAGAATAACAAGAATGATGAGATTTTTAAAAACTTTTCAGGAACAAAGACTATGTGACATACAATGGATTATAACAGAGAATAACATTGGGCATCTTAATAGGAAGAAGACAGAGAAGCAATGCCTATAAAATTTGAGATCTAAAGAGCAGAGCATTTTCACTCAGACAATGTTCAGAAGGATCAAAATGAAACACAATGGAAATTGGAAACACAGGGACTGGAAGTGGGATAAGTGATGTTACATTGTGGGAATTGCAAGTGTGCGTTCCTGCCCTTTTCTTAATATCAATCAAATATGAAGATAGAATAAAGTCACTGTCCGACATTCCAGGTATGATATGTGATGGGAGAATAAGCTCTACCAACAAAAAGAAATTTAAAAAATAATACACGAAATCCAGGAAATGAAACCAGTATGAAAGAGAAATAAAATGCGTGGAGGAGAGTGAACAGAAGCTCCAAAACAAGTAGTAGAACAGACCTTCAAAGCAACCAGTGCAGGTTGAAGATGATGTGGAATTTAAGGAGACATAACTCCACAAGGCCAAATGTTTTTCTTGTTAGTTGACACTGAATCCATTACAATTCTTGCCTAAGTGATGCAAATGGTTCTCACTTAACAGCTGACTTAAGTGGCAGTTCAAACTCACCCAACATTACTTCCATAGAGATTCCAATCAATACCCAGTTTTGGCTGTCAGGAACTTGGTTTGGATCTCTTGCTTTGAGGGTGTCCAATGAATGGCAACCCGGGATTATGACATTGTGTTAGTCCGGGTTCACTAGAGAAACAGATTTATAGATACTCATATGTGGATACGAAAGAGCTTTATATTGAGGCATACTAACAAAAGAGACTCCATTTTTGTAAGATGCTAAGTAACTTACCCGTTCCTCCCTCCCATCTCAGAAAGTTGACTGCTAGTTGACTGGCCCATTCTCCCTCCCCTTATGGGAAAGTCACTGGTGGTGATTAATTTTAGAATATACTCCCATGTTCCCAGGTTCTGGACACTACAATTGGTTTTGACTATTCTTCAATATATCATTTGTTCTGATTCAATATTGTTCCCTTTGATGTTGTAATATGAATGATGTTATAATATAATCTTGTTATGATAACCAGTATGCTATAGTCAATTTTGGTATTGTTTCATTTATGATAAGGAATGTACCTTGCAATGCACGCTCGCTCTTCTTGAAGTTACCAGAATGTTATAATCAATGCTGGACCCTGTAACGCTCCCTAACCCTAAAGAATAGTAACATTAATTTTGCTTTCTGCTTCTGTCCATGCTTGCTAAAGTCTTAGACAAAGGATAAATGAGTTTTTCACCTTTAAAAGATGGACTGAAATACTACAATACTACAATCAATGAATCACTTTTAAATTCTAGCAGTCTGGTTATCACTGAATAAAGACTCTTCTAAATTATCAAGACATTATGATGGCTGCTATTTATTTGAACCTGCAACAATATAAAAGAGCAATTGTATGTTGAGAAAACATCCCAGCCCAGTCCAGATCAAGTCGATAAGTCTGATATTAGCTCTTATGTCCGATACTAATCCAATGATTCCTCTTGAGATCACACAGCAAATGCAATGATGCCCAATGCAGGAATATCACAGGCTGGTGGGTAGAAGGTCTTGTGGATCCAGTGGCAGTGGAAGCATCTCGACGCTGGTGTGTGTCTCCATGTGTCTCCTCCTCTGAGTGTCTCAACAGCAGGAAAGGGAGGGCAGAGAAAATAGGTCTGGCTTCCAGTAAGTTATTTATCTCTATTGCACCTCTAAATGAGATCATCAAGCTGCAACTGATTGACAGGTTAGAATCCACCTCTTAACTCAAGTTGACAGGAGATTATGTAACTGCCACAGATATATTTACTACTTTATTTCCCTCCTCGCTTTACTATGACATGTATTAATCTAGTAAGCATGTTTTTGCCATTGTGAATAAATGTTATTCAAAATTTGCCCTACAACCAACCCCCACTGTTTGTGTAAATAGTGCTCAGTCACTTAAGAGTTTAATCTATACAAGTCAACAACTCATATATTACAGTTCTTAGTTGACCTATATTTATATTATTTCCTTTTCTCAGCAGTGTTTTAAGTTCTATTCCATTGGCTAAAATAATAACACTATCAATAGAATTACCTTAAGTCCCGGGAGGTGGTTGTTAAGGTTCTCTAACATGAAATGATAATGATGCCTCTAAAGTGAGCCAGAAACATATGTAAATCATAGATACATGGACAGATTTGGAGCCCTGACTTAATTCTAGCCCCAATCTAAGTATAATTTATTCTTATGACATAGCCCTGTTGATGCTCACCCTCATGAAAAAATCACTTAAGATACAGGTGCTATAGCAAAGTATGGTGAAGAAACTAGAATCTAGTTTCTCAGTGGTTCCCAACCTGTGGAACGCAACCCCCTTGGGGATTGAAACGACTCTTTTAGAGGGTCCACTTGATTCATAGCATTAGCATAATTACAGTTATGAAGTAGCAACGAAAATAGTTTTATGGTTGGGGGGTCACCACACATGAGGAATTGTACTAAAGGGTCACAGCATTAGGAAGGTTTAGAACCACTGAACTATATGGTGCCCAGCAACCAGAAAGAATAACATCTGGGGTCTTAAAAGTTTGTTTTCAAATAAGCAGCCATCTAAGTGAGGTGTCAACTAATTCCACAAGGAAGAAGCACAGGAACCTGTGTGATCCAAAGTTTGTAAATACTAAAACCAGAATCTGAAGAGCCGAACGGTATCAGAGCTTAAATTATAAGCACCTGGAATGCAGAAGGCTTTGAATGACAGTGGAAGCCCAAAATTCATTTACAAGGCCCACACATGGATTAAGCCTCAAGTGAATCCCCTTTGACCATAGTTGAGGGACTTGAATAGCCTTGCTACCATGCAGAGTTCATTTGAAAGTAAATTACTGTAGATGCAGTTAGGTTAGAATTTGGCACTTTATCATTTGATTTCTTTTTTGATCCATTTTAAATGTTATAGTTTTTAATATTTTCTATTTTCTTTTCTTTTTTCTGTTTTACTTTGTTATTATTGTTGGTTTACTTTTGTTGTCATGTTTAAATATTATTCTGTACATAAAATCCAGGATAGGTAAATCTATAGAGACAGTAATTGGATTAATTTTTTAGGGGGTATGGAGAGCTAATAACAATGAGTACAAGAAAGAAGAAAATGTTTTAAAACTGATTGTGGTGCTGATTGTACAACTCTTTTTTAATCTGATTAACTATTGTATTATATTATATGTGAATTTTAGGCCAATAAAACTGTTTTTTTAAGCCGAGTTCTACTCTCTAATATGTGAGGTCATCAAAAGAAAAAAATTCAACTGATAAATTATCTCCTGTGTTTTTCTATAGTCAGAATAAACAGCTGTAATGCATTTTAGAAGGTCCATAGAAAATTAAAACAAATATGAACCAAATATTCAAAAGAAAAACAGAATTCATAAAAAATAAAATGTAAGCATGACCAACTCCATTACTCAGTTGGTCATGCACAATATTTTGTTGTTGTTTCTGGGTGCCATCAAGTTGGTTCTGACCTATAGCAATCCTACACACAACAGAACAAAATATCACCTGGTCCTGCACTATCCTCCCAATTGTTCCTATACTTTAGTCCATTGTTGCAGCCTCTGTGTCAATTCAGCTTGTTGAGGGACTCTTTCAATGTCCCTCTACTTTACTAGCATGATGTCCTTCTCCAGGGTCTGGTCTCTCCTAACAGCATGCCCAAAACTCATGAGATGAAGTCTCTCCATCCTTGCCTATAAGGAGCATTCTAGCTGTACTTCCAAGACAGGGTTGTTTGTTCTTTTGGTAGTCCATGGCATTTTCAGTACTCTTCGCTAGCAGCACAATTCAAATGGCTCTATTTTCCTTCAGTCTTCTTTATTCAGTGTCCAACTTTCAAGTGCTTACAAGGAAATTGAGAATACTCCAGCCTAGGTCAAACACACCTTGGTCTTCAAAGTAGAATACCTTTTTTAAAGAGGTTTGTGAAACAGATTTACCTAATACAGCAAATCTTTTGATTTCTTGACTGTTGCTTTCATGAGAATTGATTGTAGATCCAAGAAAGAATGTTACCTATTGTTCCAGTTGTGACAATGTTGGTTTTCTTTACATTGAGTTGTAATCCATATTAAAGGCTTCAATTTTTTATGGTCAGTAACAAGTGCCTCACGTTTTTCTGACGTTTATCAAGCAAGGTTGTGTCCTCTGTATATCTCAGGTTGTTAAGAAGTCATCCTGTCAAAGTGGGAGGACTTGCTCTACCTGACTTTAGCACATATTATACAGCCACAGTGGTCAAAACAGTGTGGTACTGGTAAAAGGACAGATATTCAGAAAATGCAAAAAAGCTGAAACCCCAGAAATAAAAACATCAGCATACCGACAATTGATTTTTGATAAGGGCCCAAAAAGTATCAAATGGGAAGCTGATGGCCTCTTTAATAAATGGTGCTGGAAAAAAATGTATGTCTACCTGCAGAAAAATGAGGCAAGACCCTTACTTCACTCCATGCACAAGAATAAACTCAAGGTGGATCCCAGACGTTGAGGTGAAACTCCTAACTATTAGGGCCATTAGTGAGGGAATTAGGACAAACCTGAGAACCTTGGCACAGGGAATACATGGGCAATCTGAAATAGGGAAGGATACAAATACAGAGGAGTCACAAATTGACAAGTGGGATATATTGAAGATAAA
>NW_022109980.1:948958-966344 GCF_000313985.2 Echinops telfairi | reverse complement strand
CACACCTTCCCTTTTTTAAACTATGTAGTATTCCTTTGTTATGCTCTCATAACTGCCTCTTGATCCATGTACAAGTTCTACATGATACACAATATTTACAGACCTATAATGTAAATCCCAAGTATCGATTTAGCCATATACTGGGAGAACAGAAAAGGAAGTGCCTGTGCATAAGGAGCTGTGATTTATATAACTAAATCCGTATAGAAATGAAATATGTAATATCTACTTTTAGAAATGTTGAAAGTCAATAAAATATGCTATTTAGAAATATGCATATTATAACAGAAGAAACAACTTGGGATCTGGAATCAGAGTAGCGAGGGCAAGTAAGAGAACGTCAGCTTTTATATATTGCCTTTCAGCACTTGTTGGCTTTTTAAGCTGTGCATATATATTGCATTGATAAAAATGTTTAATCTTTTTTTAGAAAAGAAAACCCAAATAAAAATTTTCTGGCATGATTTATAATTGTGCCTTGGCTACAACCCCTAAAAATATATAAAGGTCAAAGGCATGATTACAGGAAGAAAAGGCATGAAATTTAATACACCCACACTAACTTCTCACCTGGTAATTTACCTTCAACATTTATGCGTATTCAAATCCTTCCAATTCCACATCTCCAATTACATTTCACTGGGTTCTAGAGTCAGATAGACCTAGATTCAAATTCTGAAATGTGAGAAATCTAAATGTTCTTTACTCAAGAACTGTGAAAGTCTTGTGTCAACTTGACTGGGCCAGGATTCTCAGTGGTTTGGCACTTAATGATTTGACCTAGCACAATAAAATCAAAGCCAATCGTTTTTTGTCATTGCTTTGATATTAGGTGCCATCTAGTTGGTTTCGACTCATAGTGACCCTATGCGCAAAAGAATGAAACACTGCCTTATCTTATGCTGTCCTCACAATTGTCATGCTTGAGCCCTTTGTTGAAGCGACTTTGTCAATCCATCTTTTGGAGTCTTCCTCTTTTGTGCTGCCCCTCTACTTTAAGAGGCATGCTGTCTTGTTCCATGGATTGGTCTATCCTGATAACATGCCCAAAGTATGAGACAAAATCTCAACATCCTTGCCTCCAAGGAGTATTCTGGCTGTATTTTCCAAAACAGATTTGTCTGGTCTTTTGGCAATCCATGGCACTATCTATATTCTTCACCAGCACAATAATTCAAATGCATCAATTCTTCTTTGGTCTTCTTTACTCAGTGTCTAACTTTTACATGAACATGAGGCAACTGAAAATACCATGGCTTGAGTCAGGCACGCCTTAGTCCTCCAAGTAGCCTCTTTGCTTTTCAACACTTTAAAGAGGTCTTGTGCACCAGATAAACCAAAGGTTGTTTCCATGGGCATTGATGGTGGATCCAACTAAGACATACAAATATTTTCTTCATTTATCCTGATATTAATTATTAGCCCAGTTGTGAGTAATTTGGTCTTTTTTTCATCAACATATAATTCATATTGAATGGTATGATCCTTCATCAGCAAGTGATTCAAATCCTTCTCAATTTCAGCAGGCAAGAGTGAATCCTTCCTGCAATTCTTCTTCATATAATCCAGGTTGTCTGATTATTTACCCAGCATACAGATTGAATAAGTATCCTGAGAGGATGCATCCATAATGCACACCTTTCCTGATTTAAAACCATGCAGTAATCTCATGTTCTGTTTGCACAACTACACAGGTTACAAATGATAGTTCTCATTCTTCTCAAGATTATCCATAATTTGTTATGATACACATAGTCAAATATCTTTGATGGCCAATAAAACACAAGTAAATATCTTTCTGTGATATCAATTATATTGTTCTATAATTTGAATATTCTGTTAGATCACCTTTCTTTGGAATGGGTAAAAATGTGGATCTCTTCCAGTCAGTTGGCCAAGTAGCTGTCTTCCAAATTTTCTGTTATAGATGAGTGAGCACTTCCAGTGCTATTTCAGCTTGCTGTAACATTTCAAGCGATATTTCATCAACTCCTGGACCACTGGTTTTGGCTAATGCCTTCAGTGCAGCTTAAACTCCTTCCATTAGTATAATTGGTTCTTGTGCATAAGATATCTCTTGAAATTTTTGAATGTCAAGTAGTTCTTTTTGGTACAGTGACTCGGTGTATTCTTTCCATCTACTTTTGATTTTTCCTGCCTCATTCAACATTTTGCCCTTAGAATCTTTCAATAGCGCAATTTGAGGCTTGAGTTTTTTTCTTCAGTTCTTTCAGTTTAAGACATACAGAGTATGTTCTTCCTTTTTGATTTTCTAACTCTTGATCTTTGCACATTTCATTATGTTACTTTGTCTTCTCAGCTGTCCTTTGAAATTCTCTGTTTGGCTCTTTGATTATCATTTCTTCAATTTGCCTTCTTTACAACTAATCGCAATTCAGAGTCTCTTCTGACATCTATTTTGATCTTTTCTTTCCTCTCTTTTCAATAACTTTTTGCTTCCTTCATGTGTGATATTCTTGATATTATCTCATAGCTCATCAGGTCTTGTCTCATAGTATTCAAATGAGTCAAATCTGTTCTTGAAAATGGTCTCAAAATTCAGGTGGGATACACTCAAGGTCATATATTGGTTTTCTTTTTGTGGTTTTGTTTTTATTTTATTGAGCTTCAATCTGGCCTCATTTGAGTTGCTGATATTGCACTGCAAATTGACCACAGATGTAGTCTATTTGATTTCTGTTTTCCTTCTGGAGAAGTCCATGTGTATAACCACCATTTGTGTTGCTGAAAAACGGTATTTGGAATGAAGTTATTGGTCTTGCAGCATTCTATCACAAAGGCCATATTTTCCAGCTACTGCCCCTTCCTCTGTTTTTCCAACTTTTGCATTCCAATCACCAATAATTAGCAATGCATCTTGATTTTATGTTTGATCAATTTCAATGTGAAGACTGGTAAAATTCAAATTTCTTATCACTAGCTTTAATGGTTGGTGCATAAATATGAATAATAGCTGTATTGACTGGATTTCTATGTGGATAGATTTTATCCTATCACAGACACCATTGTACTTCTAGATCTTGAAATGTCCTTTTTGATGAAGAATGTGATACTATTCCTCTTAGAATTGTCATTCCCAGCAAAATAGACTATATGAACATCTGATTCAAAATGGCCAGTACAGCTCCGTTTCAGCTCACTAATGCCAATGGATATCAATCTGTATATATCCCATTGC
Organism: Echinops telfairi; assembly: GCF_000313985.2. NCBI lineage: Eukaryota > Metazoa > Chordata > Mammalia > Afrosoricida > Tenrecidae > Echinops > Echinops telfairi. Next base: position 963,145 of record NW_022109980.1, on the reverse strand, counting down.
ATTTTTAATGCCTTCAATTTTCCTAGATTCATATGTCATACATTCCAAGTTACAATATTAATAGATGTTTGCAGTAGTTTCTTTTCATCTGAGACATACCTCATATGTAAGCTAAGCTCCCAAAGTCTTAACTCTACCACATGATTATGATACATTCTACTTTGAGAAAGGGTGCTTCTTCAGTCATAGTTCTGACCTGAAGGGCTCATCCTCTAGCACTGTATATAATGTTCTGTTGCTATTCACAAAATTTTCAGTATCTGACAATTTCCTGCAGTTATTCATAAGGTTGTCAGTGGCTAATTCCTCAGAATTGGGCAGACTATTCCTTCTTCATAGTCTGTTATTAGTCTAGGTGCCCTTTGGGTGGCACTGCTGGTACTTGAAATAACAGTGACATAGCTTCCAGCAACACACAAGCCACCACAGTAGTCAACTGGTTGTCTGACCCATAGCAACCTTACCTAAGGTTCCCAATGTTGTAAATCCTTATGAGAGCAAATCGCCTTATAGTTCTCCTATCGAGTGGCTGGGGAGTTGAACCACCAACCTTGCAGTTAGCAATCCAATGATTACCCAAATGCATCAAATAGATTATGGCAATTAAACTTTTTAATAATGTGTTAGATAAAGATTTACATATTTTGTGTCAAATCATCTATTGCAATCCCCACAATGTATCATCACTAGTCCCACCTACTTCCTGTCTTTTCCTTCCCCTTTCTTTCCTAACTCTCTGAATTTTGCCCTTGGGAAAATGTGGCCCTTGAGTTCTAAGATGGATGATGGTTCTACCACTGGGGTGAATTCAGTTCTAGATATGAAGGGTAAGGGCCATAGTTTCAGGAGTCACACCATCTCTATCCAATCAATAAGCCTGGTTTCTCTTATGATTTTTTGGGGGGGTTCCCCCTTCATTTTGCTCCCACTCTACCCAGGATGGTCTAATGCAGTGATTCTCAACCTGTGGGTTGCAACCCCTTTGGGAGTCAAATGACCCTTTCACAGGGGTTGCCTGATTCATAACAGTAGCAAAATTACAGTTATGAAGTAGCAACAAAAATAATTTTATGGTTGGGGGATCACCACAACATGAGGAGCTGTATTAAAGGGTCATGGCATTAGGAAGGTTGAGAACCCCTATTCTAACGTGATCCCTTTCAGAGCAGTTGGTAGTGGTAGTAGGGCACCATCTAGTTCTTCTAGTCTTAGGGTCATGTTTACTGATGTTTATTTGGTCCACTAATCCATTAGAGTAATTATTCCCACAAGTTAGTAGATTTTTTAAAAAATAATTCATTTTACTGGGGGCTCTTACAGCTCTTATAACAATCCATACATCCATTATATGAAGTACATTTGTACATATGCTGCCATCATCATTTTCAAAACATTTTATTTCTATCTGAGCCCTTGATATCAGCTCCTCTTTTTGCCCTCCCTCCCCCACTCTTCCACCCTTGTGAAACCTTAATAAATTATAAATTATTATTATTTTCATATCTTATACTGTCTACTGCCTCCCTTCACCCACATTTTTGTTGTTTGTCCCCTGGTGGGGAGGGGGTTGTTGTACATCAATCTTTATAATCGGTTCCCCATATCTCCCCCATCTTCCTCCACTTGCTCTACCCTCATGGTATCATTACTCCCATTACTGTTCCTAAGATTCTTCCCTGGATTCTGTATGTCAAGAGCTATTATCTATACCAGTGTACATGCTCTCGTCCAGCCTGATTTGTAAGGTAGTGGGGGTAGAAAGCATTAAAGAACTAGAAGAATGTAATGTGCTTCTCTGGTGCTATACTGCACTCTGGCTGGCTCATCTCTACTCCAACCCCCCTCATTCACATCGATATGATGGTTGGTTTGGGATCTTCTGATGCCTGATACCTGATCTTGTCAACACCTCATGATCACACAGGCTGGTGCACTTCTTCCATGTGGGCTTTGTTGCTTCCCTGCTAGGTGGCTGCTTGTTTATCTTCAAGTCTTTAAGACCCCAGATGCTATATCTTGTAATAACTGGACACCATCAGCTTTCTTCACCTCATTTGCTTTTGCACCCATTTTGTCTTCAGTATTTGTGTCAAGAAGGTGAGCATCACAGAATGCCAGGTTATTAGAACAAAGTGTTCTTGCAATGAGGCAGGGCTTGATTAGAGGCCCAATGTCCATCTGCTATTTTAATACTTAACATATAAATATATGTACATACATCTATAACCCTATCGTTATATATTAATAGATTTACATATATACATGCCTATATTCATACCTCTATAAATGTTTGTTGCCTCCAAGTTCTTTCCTCTATTTCCTTGTACTTTTCTCCTGTCCCACTATCATGCTTGACCTTTATTCAGCTCTCAGTAATTCCTCTGGGGTACACTGCACTTGATCAAAGCCCACCAGGTATTCTACACCCTTCTTGCCATCGATTTTAGACCGCTTGTTTTTCCCTTGTCACGAGGCTTGTTGGCTCTCCCCTCCTTTTCCCCTACCTCTTCCTCTCCCAGGTCGCTCCAAAACAGTAGGTCCGTTGTTTTCTCCTCAGGATTGTAAACAATCCTGACTATCTTATATAGATAGACATGGGGGGGTGGGGAGCCTATTTATAAGGGAGGTCTGTCTGCTGACCCTTATGAATGTTTTTTTGTTGGATCTGAAGAGGTGCCAAGGCCAGCCCCCTACCCGTCCCCACAAGTAAGAAGTCTATTTTCAGGATTCCTCAGGGACTTCACTACTTTGCACCCCTTGCGGCTCTGCTGCACTTCCTTTGTGTTTCGCTCGGGGCTGGGGTGGGGTGGACACAATTGATCAGACTGGGCACAATTCTCAATTTTTATCATTCTTCTTTCCTAGACACCTTAGTTGGCTGTTCATAAGCAAATGAAATGTTTTAAAGAAGGAGGTCTAGGTCACTCTTTATATAAGTTATCCAGAGGGGTTTTACAAAGTGCATAGGAAAATGGAAATTCGAAGATAAGTGAATTTTTCTGCAAACCTTTCGGAGCGCTTTCATATATTTGCATTCAAAGAAAATGAGTAACATCTGGTGTCTTCTTGAATACAGACACTTAATTTGGAAACTATGCTTGTTACTTGTCTGCTGTGATTTTGTTTGGTTGGGGGATTTAGTTTGTTTGTTTGTTTGTTTGTTTGTTTGTTTGTTTAAAAATACTCTTCTGTCTCCAAGGAGCTCTGATGGCATAGTAGATTATGTGTTCGGCTGTTAACCACAAATTCTGCAATTCAAAGCCACCAGCTGCTTCTTGGGAGAAAAATGAGGCTGTTTCCATAAATATTTATAGGTTTCCAAATTTATTTGGTCTACCGCCCCCTTTTCAGGAAAAAAATTACTCAGTACCCTCCCAGTAATTAAAACTGTTTGTACTGTTGCCCATAATCCCAGATAAAGTATAGGTATCTGCTTTATTAGCCCCACCTTAGATTGTCCCACCACCCACAGGAGACAATAAACTCTACTTCGGAAAACACTGACAGCCTCAGAAACCCATAGGAGCAGTTCTTCCTTGTCCCATAGGGACACTCCGAGTCAGAATCTACTCGATGACAGTGAGTTGACATTTGTCTCCATAGATAAATCGGGAAGAAACCTATTCTTTTGTATTTTAAAATCATGGAAAAGGAAGATGTCATTGAAAATCTCCATGAATACACTGTTTCCTTCCTAGGAGGGGTAAAAGGAAGGTAGAACATTTTCCATTCTGGTATTATCATCAGGAATTCCGCGCTGAATTTTGGATCTGAACTCCAAACCAAATCCTTTCATTCTCTGTTCGGTCATCAAATAAATAATCCTGGGTTTAGGGTCATTAGGATAATGGATGATTCCTATCTTCAGGAAGAAGGCTAGAAGAATGGATAATATCAGAATTTGGAGGGACACTGTATTTTTTAAATACTTTTATTTGGGGCTTTCACATCTCTTATCACAATCCATATATTCATCCAGTGTGGCAAGCACATTTGCACATATGCCACCATCATTTTCGAAGCATTCTCTTCCCACTTGAGCCCCTGCTATCAGCTCCCCATTTCTTCCCCCCTCCCTCTCCCACCTGCCCTCCCTTGATAACATAATTTTTTCCATATCTTAAATCATCCTCGATTGCCCCTCACCCACTTTTCCATTATTCATCCCCCTGGGAGAGGGTTCTAGTTTGATACTTGTGATTGAATCCCCCTGTATACCCCCCACCCTCCCCTAATCCTCCTGGTATCTCTACTCTCCTTATTGGCCCCGAGGAGCTTATCTATCCTGGATTCCCTGTGTTTCGGGCTCTTATCTGTAGCAGTGTGCATGCTCTGGTCTAATACGATTTGTAAGGTAGAAATGAAGTCATGATAGTGGGGTGAAGGAAGCACCAAAGAGCTAAAGGAAAGTTGAGTGTTTCATCGGTGCTATACTGTACCCTGACTGGCGCATCTCTTTCCTGTGATGCCTCTGTGAGGGGATGTCCAATTGTCTACAGATGGGCACTGGGTCTCCATTTCATGCACCACCCCCCCATTCACCTTGGGTATGGTTCTATTCTGGGTCTTAGCTGCCTGATACCTGATCCCATCGACACCTGATGATCACACAGGCTGGTGTGCTTCTTCCAGGTGGGCTTTATTGCTTCTCAGCTGAATGGCCACTTGTTTATCTTCAAGCCTTTAAGACCCCAGGAGCTATTATCTTTTGATAGTCCGGCACCATCAGCTTTCTTCACCACACTTGCTTTTGCACATATTTTATCTTTTTACTTCCCTCTTCTCCCACCATCATGTTCAGGCTTCATTCGGGTTTAGTAATTCCTTGCTACTACATTACCCTTGATTGAGCCCCAATAGGCATCCTACGACCTTCCTTCCATTGATTTTAGTTCACTTGTTATTTGCCCCACCACGGGACACAGTGTTCCGCACTGAACCATGACGCTGCAGAGAACAGCACTAGAGACACAGTGCGGGAATAGTGCACGGTCTGGCCCCATCACACTGGGGCAAGCTACTGAGGGCATGCAGTAGAGCAGCAGGGGGAGCAGACTGTTGAAACCCCCAGGGAATACCAAAAATAGACTTGGGAGACAGAGTGTGGCACCCCATCAGACTTGACTGGTAAACACTCGTAAAGGGCAACAAACAGACCTTGAACTATTTATAGGCTTTTCCATTTTTGTCAGTGGCTTCCTTTTTGTTATTGTTATTTTGTGTTTGTTTTTGCTATTGTTTATATTGCTTTGTTGGTTTTGACTTTCCTTTTTCTTTTATTTGGCTTTGCCTGGTTTTTGCACTTATTAATTTATCTGCATGTCTATCTAGATAAGATAGGTTGGATAAACAACTCTTAGATGAAAAGAATGGGGCCAATGGTTCCAGGGGAATATGGGAGGAGAGGTGGAGAAAGGAAATGGGGCGGGGACCAACCCAGGGACAAGGGAACAACAAAAGACATTGTATTTTTATAGAATGATATCTCTCACATCTTTAAGCAGACTTTGTGGTACAACAGTTAAGTGTTTGACTGTTAACCAAAAGGCTGGCGGTTCAAGCCCACCTGATGGCCCCTATGAGAGAAAAACCAGTTGTCTCTCATATTAGGAAGTACTACTTTGTCAGATGAGGTTATTATGAGTCAGAATAGATTCAAGGGCACCTAACAACAATAAGAATCAATCTCTTAAATGTTTTCAGTTGAAATTAAATATTTAGATATGTATCTTCTTTAAGATTCGCTAATGTAACTGATTTTCTAAATTGTCTTACTGTATTCCTGATCACATCAAATAGAAGACCCTATACTCTATTCTTTATTCTTCAATTTTCTATAACAGTGTCTCACTACATTCATCTTATCAACATAGTGACAAACACTGTTCTGTCACACACCATTGTCTCTACTTTTCAGCCGAGTTCAATAACTCATTACAGTGGTCACACACAACTCACAGACAATATTCTCAATTAAAGAGTTGATTAAGGAAGTTAACAGGTTACAATGTAGGTCAGACATGCTCAGGATAGTTGTTCAGTCAGGACATGTTACAGAGTTCTTTCAGGGCTACTAATAAATGCAAAAGGGCATGCTACTCCACTGTAGGCCTAAAGCCAAAGGCACTCAACACCAGCTCAGTGAACCTAACCTCTTGAATGAAGTGCCCAAAGGTGCCTCACGCCAGTAAACCTCAACCTGAAGGATCTCAGCTCCAGCTCCGTAGATCAGCAAACCCAACTTGCCCAATTAAGTGCCCAGAGGGGCCCTACTCCACTAAGCCAGCCTCCTGCTCCAAAGTAGTCAGCTTTACTTGCTCTGTGGGCTGCGAAGTCCACCGTTGTGTCTCATGCTCTGGCTCCTGATCCTGTTGCTGCTGGTGTTCTTCCGTTCCTCTAGTATCACAGCTGTCTCCTGGATAAAGGAGGTTCATTGTTCAGGGATCTCAGGGTCCAGAGAACTCTGGGAGGGTTCATTTTATATGCAGCAGGATGGCAATCACAGTGGATCCTGTAAATAAGCACTATCAACTGAATCCAATCAGTATCTGCCCACAACTTCTCTTACTCAGTCCCATGAGGAAAAGGTCATTTGGTGGGAATTACAGACTGTGGGTAGAAGAGCCACATTAATTAATTCATTGACTGCCTTGCATGCAAGCATGAATGGGGAGAGAGAGAGAGAGAGAGAGAGAAGAGAGATCGCTTGCTCTCTCTTTCCCTTATTTGGGAGTAGCCTGTTCTGTCCACAGCACTGTGAACTTCGTGCTTGGAACCTGCAGCTGGGTATGTACCAGTCTCAGCTCACTTAAACCTGTATAGTTCCAAATTCTCCCAAGTCTTCCCTTTCCTGTTGCACACAACTGAGCGATAACCCACTATATTAGTCTGGGTACTTTAGAGAAAGAAATCCACAGAAACTCATGAATAAGAGAGAGTTTTATAAAGGTTAAGTGTGCATCAAGAAAACATGCCAACCCAGTGCTGCCCAAGCCCACAAGTCTAACATTAACCCATTAACCCATATGTCCAACACCAGTCCACAAAGTCCTCCTCCATCTCACAAAATGGACACAATGATGCCAACTGCGGGAGGAAAGCCGAGTCAGTGAATGTGTAATCATCTCAGCGCTGGCAGGGGTCTCCACACGGCTGCTCCAGCACCCAGGGCTGCATCAGGCAGGTCCATGTGGCTTCTCCTCAGGGACATACTGCAGGAAGTGAGCCCCGCCTGCTAAAGCAGGGAAATGGCCGAGGCAGCTTCACCCTGGTCTGACCATCAGAAAGCAAGAGACCCTAGAACTAGAAAGGCGAGGCTCACCAAGCCCTTTATCTCTCCGCTCTTCAATTAACCCCACATGTGTTTATTGGCCAGGTTGGCACAATAAACTAACTAACTCACCCACTAAGTGTTAAGATGCAACACTAGTTCTGACCTCTAGACTAGCATCACAAAAGATGTCTACCAGCCCTTCAAGCTCTTGCAAACAGTAAAGCTCTTTTTCGTTGTTGTTTTGTTTAATCATTTTATTGGGGGCTCATACAACTCTTATCACAATCCATACATACATCAATTGTGTAAAGCATATTTGCACATTCATCGCCCAACAGTAAAGCTCTTATCCACATTTCCTCCCCACACTTTCTCATGTGCAAATTCATGACCAAAAGGATGATTTTAAGTTTCTCTTCAGAAATGTAAGTAATAACTAGATTCATTTTAAACAAGTGCCATTATAAAAAAATACTCTAACTTGGGTAATAGTAGGATTTATGCTGTCATTGCAGTGATGTTCAGAGGTCAGTATGCATAAACTCTCCAGAAGGGTGGCTAAAATGCACTTTCTTGGGCTCCATCTTGAGAGACTTTGAGTGTCTATGGTTGAAACCCAGAATCTGCATTTTATATAATCAAATTTTATATAATTTGATGTCAGTGTTGGTGTGGACCAGAGTTTGAAAGGTGCTTCATTTGGAAGCTTGTCAGTTTTGAAGCTTTTAGTCCTTGTGGTTTCATTCCAGTGTTCAGAACGCAAACCCTGCTTTCAATACTTTGAAGACTAAGTATCTGGGAGTCTGCTTCCCTCCTCTAAGAGCATGAAATGCAATGAGAAAGCAATCTAGAGCTAAGCCGCTGGCACTGTCTCTTTCAAAAGCTCATTATTCTGAAATGAAATGTTTGCTTGCTTCCTTCACAAAGAAAAGTTTTGCTAATCGTGGGAGTAAAAGGTGTTATGATTGCAAAATTTTTGTTCACCAGACAAATTCTAGTCTTTTCATATGGCCTTCGGCAAGGCTCTCTCTTAGCTATTTGTATAGCACTTCAAGATCCTGAGGAGGTGGTTTCAGTGTGGGCTACTGCCAGTGTTATTTAGAGAACATGGAAAAAGAATCAAGACTTAGAACTCCCAGAAGGGATAGAACAGTGGCCTCCCCAGTAATAGGACTTGAACTTGCTGGAGCCAGTGAGACATCCTAGAGCGCTAACGACACACCTCTATCAGAGGGGTAGAGGGTGTATTATTTCTCAGGCTCAAAAACAAGAATATTGCTCATATATCCCTTGGGACACCCTAGATAATGGCAGATACGCAAGGATTCAGTTGCACCTCTGACATTTACTGAGCTAAGATAATGAGCAAGTCGGTTCACTTTCAAAGCCTGTAGAATTAAGGTAATACCTACTTCACAAAATGGTTGTGAAAATTAAGTGATATCAATTAATCAAAACATGGACCAGAGAATCTAGCACTAAGCCAGTGCAACTTTCTTTCTTTCTTGTATTCTTTCTTTGTTCACTCTTATTTCATGCTTTGGTCTGGAGTCATACCACACCAGTCCCTCAATGGCAGTGAGAGGCCCAATCACCATTTAACTTAGGGAAGCACCCTTTTCCAGTGAGCACTGGATGTCATTTAATTTGCTTCAATTTATGGGCTACCAATTCTTTTGAGAACAGTTGGAATGTGGGTAACATCAGTATGATCGAGTAGGTTCTGGGTTTTAATGTTAATTGAAGATACTTCTCTTTTCCTTAACGTCTCATTTTAATCCATGTATCATCAGAATATTTTAATGAAATTTAAAGAGCAGATACAGCAAAATCTGGATTAACCTAGAAAATTAATTAAGGCAAAGTCTCTTCATGGTATAATGGAGGCTATGCAATTTTCTGAAAATCTGATGAACACTATGAATCTTCCCACTCTCCTCTAAGGGAAAATATACATACAGACCAAGTTTTGTTTTGTTTTTTTAAAACTGAATTTACAGAGGCTCACAATGTACTCATAGATCATCAATGAAATCCATGTTAAGAAACTCTGCTAGGAATATCATCCCTTGCTCACCACTTGTTAGTAAACTAGGCATCTGAGGCCAAGCCTAGGCCCGTCCTAATTTCAAGAACAACAGAGGAACTTCTTGCCTGTGAAGGCTATTGCAACTCTGCAGAATCTCTCTCGGCTCCTTTAACAGACACTTGGGTTCTGAAAAGGACTACATACAGTATATGTCTAGGCAATGATGGGGTTGCCATGGTGAGGTGATTAGAAACTCAATTTCCGAGGAGTTTAGTGAATTTAGTTTCCAGCTTCTGTAAATCAGGCAGGAGCAGAAGGCAAAGTGGGAAGGAAGAATAGGAAAACTTTACATTCTATCAAGAATTCCATTCAAATTTTAGATGTCATGCCATCCACACGATTCAAGTAATATTGCAACTATGCTGGAAGATGCTTCTGGTCCAAGGTCAGGCACTGCCCCTCACTTACCCTGCTTTTCTAGCGGGGATTTCAGAATATCAACTTGCTTCTGTTCTGATTCCCTCAGCATTCAGGAGTCAGGGAATGAGGGATTTGCTTTTCAGGTGACAAGCAGCTGGAGGAGGCAAGGATGAAGCAGTATGCATACAGTAAATGACAGGAATAAGACATCAGGCAAAAAGCAAGTGGTAAAACATGTTCAATTAGCTTCTATTAATACATATTTTTGAAGCTTTTAGTGAAGGCATGGTACGGTTATTCATAACCCATCTTCCTCCTACAAATGAAGAGCTATGTTTTAAGGTTTAAAATGAACATTCTTGGCCTTCCCTAAATACAATGTGAATGCAGAGTTGTTCTTCCATCAGAACCATCCCTGCTCCTTCAGCCCTCGTGACGAAAGACACAGACGTGAGAGAGAGCTAGTCTACTCAGGAACGCGAGATGCAGCCAAAGAACAAAACATCAGCAAACGTCTCTGTCCTAATCAACTGCATCAGCCCTAAAGAATCTGCAAATGTAAACACAGCTTTTGTCACTTTTTCTAGAGATGGATGGTATCCATAGAGAAAAGTTGGAGATTAGTGGTAGATCTGGAAAGAAAATGTGTGATTTTGAAAATAATTGGTGAATAATTCATTGAAATATTCACCAAAAAATTAAGATAGCCTTATAATTGCAAAATCGGCACTAGGATCCTCTTACACAGCTAGCACATTAAAGCAATTCTCTCCTAAGTGCCTCCAGCAATAAGAACTAGTGAAGATATTCAAGTGACAGCTGTGTCACCTATTCACAAGATTCTTAATGGAAAATTGTATATTCTCACCAATAGGGCGTTAGGTTTTCAAGTATTAGTCCTGCATTTGCTGCTTTCCTCTACCCATGTTCTCTTCCTAAATGACGTTGTGCAGTCCACCACTTTACAGGCCATCAGTAGACCAATAAAAGGAACACCAATGGCTTAGCTGGTTAAAAATTGAGCTGCTAACCACAAGGTCAGTAGTTCAAACCCACTAGCCACTTCCATGCGAGAAAGATGAGACTATTTCCATAAAGATTTACAGTCTTAGAAATCCTGTGGAATAGCTCTACTCTGTCTTACAGGGTCACTGTGAATCTGATTCAGTTTAATGAATTTCATGGTTTGGTTTTGACCAATTATTCTCAAATTTAATTCTCTAAGACCTGTATTTTCAACTTCTTAACTTCTCCACTTGAGTATCTCAAATAATAAACTTGACTGTTCTTCCACCAAACCTCCTTAAATCAGTGAATGGCACACATTCTGCCAATTCCTTAGGTTAGCCTTGAGTGTTTTTCTCTGCTGCACCCCATAGCCCCACATCTAAAGAATCATTAAATATGTCCAATTATACTTCTATAACATTTCCCTTTTATCTATCTACCCATCATCACCATGCCATTCCAAATTCAAGCCCAGCTCACTGCCATGGAGCTGATTCTGACTCATAGCGACACTATCGGACCAGCTAGCACCATCCCCTGTTTCCAGGAATAGAAGGCCCCATCTTTCTCTATTGGAGGGGTTGGTAGTTTTGAACTGCTGACCTGGCAGCAACCCAACACGTAACCACTACACCATCAGGGCTTCATGTCAGGGTACTATTATTCCCTGTCTTGGATTACAGCTTCTTTTTTTTTCCTGCTTCAACACTTGCTCTCCTACACTGCACTCTCCAAAACATAAAACGATATGCTTTAAAGTGGTTAAATAAATTGTGTCAAAATTTTATTTCAGTCATTTCTAACTGCACTTGGGATTAAAATATGAAGTCCTTAAAGTTGGCTTTTAGGTTAGATGGCCACATAAGCTGATTTATCAAGACAGTCCTAATGTATACATTATCTCAATGTTATTAGTAGTAGTGCTACCTTTCTTTCTCAAAAACTACCTCAAATAGAAACCTTCCTGTGATCAGTGTGTGGTACTGATGGGCCAGGTTCACCTGCAGTGGGAACTCTGGCTGCCCTTGGGTCCAGGAGGAACATGGTGTTCTTGAGGCCTTCTTGGTAGGACCCTGGAGCACCTCCCGAAGGGTAACCTTGGAACCAAGGGTGAGGTCCTCAGCTCTGACATCTTACTGCAACATGACTAGGCCTCCTGCTGCAAGTTCACGTGTGTTATTGTGGTCCTTTTCCTAACCCTCTAAGACTCTCCCACCATTTCTCTCTGCTTCTCCCAAGACTAACTGGGTGGAGAATGCTCTGGGGTGGCGAGAAGGAGGGGGTACAAAGTTTGATATACACAATAATATGAGGATACCCTTTAAGATGTAAAGCAGGGGTGCAGAGCTAGCGTGGAGGAGGCAACTTTCTGTTGCTTTCATGTCAGAAGGGCTTAAGGTCCAGGGAGCAAATCGCTCTCAGACAAGGCACGTACCGTATGAATGTCCATACATCCAGGTTGCTGAGGTGCATATAAGCACAGCTCTTTCCACCAATCACATCACAGTGTGTCACTGCAGCTTGCCCAGCAGGGACTCTGCTCTGCCCCTGGAGCCAGGCACTTGAGGGATGGCAGACAACCCACGGAGGTGGCAGGCAACGGCAATGTGCCTGAGTGCTCACTTTGGTACTGTGAGTTTGCTGCGGCTGCAGCCGAATGGGGCCACCCCTGCCCAGCCCTACCCCTGTGTGCCTCCTGTGATGGGAACCCTTGGAGAGCCTGTGTAGCTTTAATGTGCATTGAGTAGCAACACTTATTTCTTGGGCTGCTACAACGCTTATTTGTTGGGCTGCTAATCACAAGGTCAGGATGCGAACCCACCATTCTCTCCATGGGAGACAGATGAGGCTTTCTACTCCCATAAAATTAGTCTTGGAAACCCAAAAGGGCAGTTCGACTCTGTCCTCTAGGGTCACTGTGAGTTAGAACTTGTTTGATGGCAAGGAGTTAGTCCCTCTCACTTCCTCATATGCCTCATTCTGTGGACTGGGGGTCTTAGTGAGTAGAATCCTAGCTGACGCGAGAGTTTGTTTGGCACACTGCAGACTTTCAGATGGTTGGTGAGAAGAGCTCACTTCAAACAGGAGCTTTAACCTGCTCCAGAGGCCCTGGGGACTGGGGCAGTGCCCAAAATGCTTCATGGAAACATACAACTTGGTTGGCCTGTTTACTTAGTGGGGCTTCTGCTTGAAAATAGCTGCATACCTAAACATGTTTGAAACCTCGGACTTTCAAGCATCGTGACTGCCCCTGCATAGCTCTATGGGGTAGGGAAGTGCAAAAGGTGGGCATGACAACCTCCTCTAATCCCTGCTATATGTGACTGACTTTGTAAAGATTTGGGAAGATCTCAGAAATGAGGAAGTCAACTAAAGACACTTATTTTCTGCAGAAAGAAAAAACAAAAAGGTATCTCTAATAAACACATTCAACATTTGACCCCTTGGCATGCTGGGTGGGCTGTTGCCTATTCTGGCAAGCGGGGGGTTGAACTAGCACGCCTTCCTCACGGTCGCACTCCCTGTGATGATGTTCTGGGAAGGGGTCGAAAACTGGTATGACTTTTGAAGCTGAACTCCTCCGTCTGGCTATCCTTCGCTTGTATACGATTGGAGAAAGGCCAGTGTCATTGGCAGGCTCCACAGAACCACTCTGTGATTTTGGAAGTTGGGATGTCTGTAGCAGTGTTATGCTTGCTGAATGACTTCATAGGAAATGGCAGGGTGAGGAGCGCCCAGAATAAACTCCTCCACTGAAGCAAGCATTAAACTGGGGAAAAAAGTGAGAGAATTAACTTTTGTAGAACTCTATAATAAAAATTATACCGTAATCTCAGGTTTGGAGGAAAGTTTATTAACAACCTAAGATATGCAGATGACACAACCTTACTTTCTGAAAGTGAGGAGGATTTGAAGCACTTTCTGAAGATCAAGGATTGCAGCCTTCAATATGGATTACAACTCAAAATTTTCACAACTGGAACAATAGATAACATCGTGATAAAGGGAGAACAGGTTGAAGTCCAGGATTTCTTCTTTCTTGGATCCACAATCTATGCTCATAGAAGATCATAGATCAAAGGATGTGTTGCACTGGGTAAAATCTGCTTCACAAGACCTCTTTAGAATATTGAAAAGCAATAATGTTACTTTGTCGACTATGGTGCACCTGACACAAGCCATGATATTTTCAATTGCCTCTTGAATGTAAAAGTTAGACATTGAATAAGGAAGATTGAAGAAGAATCAATACATTTGAATTGTGGTGCTGGCGACACATATTAGAAGTACAAAGACTGCCAAAGGACAAACAAATCTGTCTTGGAAGCAGTACGATCAGAGTGTTCCTAGAGACAAGAATGGCAAGACTCCTTCTTACATAGTTTGGACATGTTGTACAGAAAGACCAGTCCATGACAAGGACATCATGCTCTGTAGAGAGGCAGCAAAAAAAAAA
>NW_022109980.1:946545-948049 GCF_000313985.2 Echinops telfairi | reverse complement strand
AATAAAAAATATCAATAAATAGATTGAAATTATACAAAACAATCAAGTATGAATTTGGGAGCTGAAAAAATACAATTGCTGAAAAATAAAAAGCTAAAGTATTTAAGAGCAGATATGAACAGGCAGAATGTAGAATTGACAAACTTAAATTTAGGAAAATTGAAATTGGACAGCCCAAGGAACAGGAAAAAAAGAGGAATAAAGAAAAATAGAGTATAAAGGATATGTGGGACTATATCAAGTATGAATAATATATGCATGGTGGAAATCCTAGAAGGGGAAAATGGGGGGCGGGAGATCAAAGAATATTTAAAGAAACAATTGCCCCAAACTTGCCAAATTTTATAAAATATATGAATCTACACATTCAAGAATCCCAACAAACTATAAGACTAAATCAAAGAGATCCACAATAAGAAATATATCAAACTGTCAAACGCCAAAGACAAGGGACCCTTGAAAGCAGCAAGAGAGGTAACGTACAAATATGCTCAATAAAATGAAAGAATCAACTTTTGAAAATCATTTTATTGGGGGCTCTTCCAGCTCTTACCACAATCCATACGTACATCCATTGTGTCAAGCACATTTGTACATATGTTGTCATCATTTTCAAAACATTTTTTTTCTACATGAGCCCATGGTATCAGCTCATTTCCCCAGTCCCTAGCCTTCCCTCCTTCCCTCCCTGATAAACCCTTGATAATTAATAAATTATTATTTTTTCATGTCTTACACCAACCACTGTCTCCCTTCACTCACTTTTCTGTTGTCCATCCTCCTGGGAGGAGGTTATATGTCAATTGTTGTGATCAGTTCCCCCTAACAATCAATTCCTTATCAGAAACCATAGAGAACAGAAGACAATGGAATGACATTGAAAGTGCTGAAAGACAATCAACCAAGAATTTTCTATCTGGAAAATTAGCCAGAAAAACAATTTTAAACATAAATTAATGTGGGGGGAGGGAGAAAAAAACATAAATTACAATACTCCCAGTAGATTGAAGTACCATGCCTGGCCATTTTGTTTTCAGTTGCATAGCCACAGCCAAACAAACAATTTGGTACAATCTGCTGAATAAACAAAAAAATAAATCAATACTTTATATAAGCCTAAGATTAATTCAGTGACTGAAAATTTGGCACACAGAATTAGGTTTCAAGTTGATATTTAAGCAAGCTAAAACATATTCTTCTTTGATTTGTTCCACCTCTGCCCACGCCAATCTTTAAAAAGATATATCATTAAATAATCTCCCAGGAATTTAAGAATAAGAATGATTACTCTCTAACTATTGCTATTACCCTTTGGAACTAATCTTCTGATTACCTACTGTCATATTCTCATTAAGAATGTTATAAAGGCCAAATTATTCAATGCTTCATTTGGACATAAAGTTACAAATAAAAGTGATTATAGATACTATTTTTAAGCAACAGTAAATATATATTAGTACCCACACTAAAGGGAATTCATGAATAGTGAAGCACTCTCTTTTAT
>NW_022109980.1:943644-946445 GCF_000313985.2 Echinops telfairi | reverse complement strand
TGTGGTCCCAAGAAACAATATGTTGGTGAGTTCCTTAGATTTTGTTTTTGCCTTATATATCCTGGATTAAATACTGTATGTAGACTCTTGCAATCAGGAAATACCAGTGAGTTCAAAATTTTTTGAAAGTTCCAAGTAAAGCTTCCTTTCTCTAACCTAAGACACAGGGAAAAGTCATAATATCAAGACAGAAAACTTTTAAACAAAATCCACCTTACTCCAAGCAAACACAAAACAGCCCAACACTGTAGACCATTTCCACTTGTGACAGCATAGGCCACAACGTCTAAATTCTACCTTCACAGAGTGGTAATGAGAGCATATTTCCCTCCCCTCCCTGTCCAGGAGGGTGACAGAGAAGGCTGAGTAATCACCCAGAACTTTCATTCCTGTCCATCAATAAAGGGGCCTCCCTTAATGGTGGCAATAGTAGAGGCATTGAGGTGAACAATAATGAGGCAATCCTCCCATTCCTAACTAGGGTTGTGTCAGCAGAGGCCTGGCGGATGGCCTGAAATTCCATCCCTGTTCAGAAATAATGAGGGGCTTCTCAACCCAGAATGTCAAAGGGGCCCTATTAAGGAAGCTGGACTTCTACTTTCAACCTACAGTAATGAGGCAGAAGTCCTAAAATACAGAAGATGTAAATAAGGTTAGATGTCTCATCACCTAACACCAAAAATTCCAAGACAAAAATCAGTCATCATATCAAGAACTAAGAAAATTTCAAAATGAATGAAAAAATAAAATCAACAATAACCAAGATTATAAATAATATAATTATGTGATTGAATATTTTAATACAATCACTATAATGCTTCCAATGAGCAAGTATGAGAAAATTTGAAGCAAACAAAAGACAGAAAGGCACAGCGAAGAAATTTAAAGTCTTCTCAAAGAAACAGAAAATATAAAGAAAATCCAAATTTTAGAACTGAAAAATTCAATAATAAATTTTAAAAACCCATGGAGGGGCCTAACAGCAAAATAGAGGTGACGTAAGAAAGTCAGTGAACTTGAAGAACAGCACAAATTATCCAATCTAAGCAGTAAGAGACAAAATAGATGGAATAAAGAGGGGGGAAATCCTAAGGGATCTCTGAGACTATAACAAAAGAGCTAACATTTATATCACTTGAGGGCCATAATAGAAGGAGAATGACTATGGAACTTGAATATTCTTTAAAGAAATAACAGCTAGAAGACTTCCAAATTTGGTGAGCCAACTTCAAACAGAATAATCCCAAAGAAAATCAAACCAAAACACATCATAATCAAACTCATGAAAACTACAAAGCAAAACTCTGGAGAGCAGCAAGAGAGGAATTACACTTTACTTACAAAGAAAAACAACTTCAATCACAGTAGAATTCATGCTAGAAACCATAGAGGCCAGAAAAAAAAAAAGTGCAGCACCTTCCCGACAAGATCGCTGAAGACAAACGTGTGCATAAGAAAATGTGGTGAAGAAAGCTGATGGTGCCCAGCTATCAAAAGATATAGCGTCTGGGGTCTTAAAGGCTTAAAGTTCTTAATAAAACTCACCAAAAAATTAACTTGAGGTACTTGTATAACTATGAAACCTGTAACAGGTATCTGTATAAAGTTGAATTCCTACCCAACTAGGTACCTTACTCACAGATAAGAAAGGGAATAAACAAGAGGTATTACATCCTGTTGGCAAGTGGGACACATCCCCAAAGCTATACATGTTTTCTGAGGAAGAAAAAAGTCTTATCATGTTACCTAACATGTATTGAATGTTTACAATGGGCCAGATTTTCTGAGCACTTATCTATTTTACTGCATGTACATCTCACAATAATTCTAAAAGGTAGGCACTACATGATGGATAGTTCACCAATCAGGAAATCAAGGCTCAGAAAGGTTAAATAACTTGCTTGGAGTCTCATGGGTAGTGAACGGCAAAGATAGGAATTTAAACTATGCAGTTTGACTCCAAGGTTAGAACTCTTAATGGTTGTACTAGAATGCTCAAGAAAAGAAAATCAACTGGAGGGAAAATTTATATTGAAGATACAATCTCAGAACTCATTTCTCTTTTTGAAATCCAATAAGTTGCAAGTTTATGGAGCCAATATCGTACACTTTCCTTATTCTGTACCATTTAAATCTGAAAATTTTCTTCATGGCTTTTGACAGTATTACCTAAAGGGATGTGAATTATATAGCACAATAAATCAGAATTCGTTCAGTAGATTCAGTTAATGTGTTCAGCTCTAGGTAGCCCCACCACTAGTTTTCTGACCCAGTTCAAACTGAGAGCCCTGAGCACCAGGAGTTAAGATGCTGATGGCAAAAGCCATCATTTCATGTTGAAAGAGAAGTGGAGAAAATTCTATGAACAATAAAATAGTGATTGCTTTTCCAGGAAAGTGGCAAACCATTTACCCTTAGGTTACCTTGGTGTGGTCATAAAACTCTGCCAGTGAAGACATGATTTCAGTACCTTTTGTAACCTTAGACTATAGTTTACTATTATTGATATCCAAGCTAATCACTATATCTATCTCCAGTCTAATAATGACCATTTCAAGGTAAGTACAAGAGCTAAATTTTCATTTACTACAAGGAAAACTCAGGTGTTATATACTTCAAATTTGTGTTTCTATTTCCACCTTGGTGTAAGTGCCACATATTTTCTCCTAAGATAATTATATAAACTATTAAATGGGTATCCTTTTAGGTGGAGCCAGAGGATAAGGTACAACACAAGGCTTTTTCTGCAATCTCCCACCAGCATTAGGGAACTCATTAATGTTAAACAGTTCTTATTCCCA
>NW_022109980.1:937988-943322 GCF_000313985.2 Echinops telfairi | reverse complement strand
TTTTCCCCATCCCTCCCCTCCCCTCCCCCTCATGAACCCTTTATAATTTATAAATTATTTTTATTTTCATATTTTACACCGTCTGCTGTCTCCCTTCACCCACATTTCTGCCGTTTGACCACCAGGGGTGGGGAGCTGGGAGCTTGTAGAGTGATCAGTGTCAAGAGCTGTATCAGTGTGCATGCTCTGGTCTGGCCAGATTTGTAAGACAGAACTGGGGTCGCAATATTGTGTGTGTTGGGGGGGGGGCGGGGTAAGCATTAAGAAAACTAGAAGAATGTTATGTGTTTCATCAGTGCTCTACTGCACTCTAGCTGGCTCAGCCCTTCCTTGTGACCCTTCTGTAAGGGGATATCCAATTGTCTACAGATGAACTCTGGGTTTCCATTCTGACCCCCTTGTTCGCATCCAAATGGTTGTTTATTTGGGGTCTTCTGATGCCTGGTTTTCAAAAGTAGATCACCAGACCTGATCCCATGGACACCTTGTGATCACAGGGTTTGGTGTATGCTTCTTCCATGTAGGTTATGTTACTTCCCTGCTAGATGACTGCTTGTTTAACTTCAAGCCTTTAAGACCCCAGACGCTACACCTCGTTATAGCCAGGCACACTCAGCTTTCTTCACCACGTTAACTTATGCACCTATTTTGTCTTCAGCAATCTTGCATCACTCAATTTTGAATCAAGCAGTTGACAGGTCTGTAAGGGGAATTTTAACACTAGAGAGAGACACACTCTTTAGAATAATCAACCATGTGAGGTCAAAAGGGCAGCATTAATCCAAAGGAAGCCGAGAAGCATGAAACACAAGCGGGAAGTGGTTTAAAGTAGGGAATTGTAATTAATAAATTGTACAAAGTACGTATGATTTGTTCCATGCAAACTGCTGATCTACTCTGTAAACTTGCATGCGACTCCTAAAATAGTTTTAAAAGATAATGAATTATATATTTCAATGTTATAAATAATGCAAACGCTATAAGAAATAAATGTATATGAATTTTATGTGAAACTGATGATCTGCTCTGTAACCCAAGTCACAATAAAAAGTTAAAAAGAGATCATGACATTTATATTTATTTTATACATATAAAATATATTTTTATATGTTGTGTGTATATATAATAAATCCTATAAAACTATGTTGTCACTGAGTCTATTCCAACTCATGGTGACCATACGTGTTGGCAGAACTGTGCTCCATAGGGTTTTCAATAGCTGGTTTTTCAAAAGTAGATCACCAGACCTTTCTTCAAAGGCAACTCTAGGTAAACTCATAACAACTTTTTGGTTAACTGCTAGGCACATTAGCTGTTTGCACCACTCAGGGACTCTATAAAACCTTGGATAATCACTAAACTATTATGCAAAGAGAGACATTTACTCATAGTAGAAATGCACTACTATACAAAGAGAGGATATTTGAACTGGCAGAAGAATTTAACAAATTTAAAGATAGATCAATATAGATTATGCTATCCAAAAATCAACAACAAAAAGAATAAAGAAATTTAACACCCTTAGAGAAATATAGGACACATTACTTATTAAACCATATATTTAATAGAAGTTCCAGAAGTAGAGGAGAAATATAAAGGCTCAGGAAAAAATATTTTATGAAATAATGACTGAAAATTTCCTAAATTTTAGTGGAAAAATTGATATGCATATCCAAGAAGCTCAATAATCTTCAAACAGAATAAAAGCAAATAGATTCATGCACACAAATAATTGGATAGCAAAAATGCTGGAAGACAAAGACAGAGAAAATCATAAAACAGAAAGAGAAAAACAAATCATCACTCATAAGGAAACTAGAGTAAGCATAATATCTGATCTCATCAGGAAAGAGGGGGAGGGCCTTCAGTTAAATTTAAGACTCCAAACGGGTACCTTGATATAATTTTTCAAAAGACACGGTAACTATGGGAGCGTAATAGGAATACGTTTTAAGAAAATTAAAACTCCATTGTAAGAAAATTAAAACTCCATTGGAGAAAAAAAAGCTGGGAAAGTTATGACAAGGATTACAAATACACCCATACACAACCTAATCAGGACAGTGCGCACCATCATTGTTGCAGGAGAGCAATGGATGACCTATGAGAATTTGGTTGGGAAACATTAACCCTACCCACCCTACAGGCCATCCTGGTCCCTTCAGAATCCTTTTTGTTCACAAAATTTAAAAACAAAACAAACATTAAAAAATAACACTGCTTGAAACAATGGATGTATGTATGGATTGTGATAAGAATTGTATGAACCCCCAATAAAATGATTTTAAAAAAAACACTGTTCGAGTCTCTTAATGATGCCCAAACTGCTGTTTTGATATAGTGTAAGAACTCAGAATACATTAGGGCAGTGTTCTCAACCTTCCTAATGCCATGACCCTTTAATACAGTTCCTCATGTTGTGGTGACCCCAAGCCATTAAGTTATTTTCATTGCTATTTCATAACTGCAATTTTGCTACTGTTATGAATCGTAATGTAAATATCTGATATGGAGGATGTATTTTCATTGTTACAAATTGAACAGAATTAAAGCATAGTGATTAATCACAAAACAATATATAATTTTATATTGTCAAATATTTATTTCTAATTACAAATAAATGAAATTTTGTCTTGAAGCATGGTGTAGCCTGGGTAACAGTCTTCACGCCAGGTACTCGTATGTTGGAGTATCTGCATGTGGGGAGTGTCTGGGTTCCTAAGACCATCGGAAATATGTGTGTTCCTATGGTCTTAGGCAACTCCTGTGAAAGGGTCGTTCGACCCCCCACAGGGGTCACAACCTACAGGTGAGAACCACTGCATTCAGGGTAGGGTGAGAAAGAAGGAAACATTGTCTTCAGTATTGTATAGACCTAGATGGAGCCCTGATGGTGTAGTATTTACATGGTGGTCTAAAATCTGCATGGCCAAAAGTTCTAAACCACCAACTGCTCTGAGGGAGTAAGACTGGGCTTTCTATACCCATAAACAGAGGTCATTACGAGTCAGCATTGACTCAAGGGCAGTGAGAGATGGAGGCTATGTCAAGAAGCAATAGCTTCTCATTTTGATATTTGTGTTTAATAAAGGATTCTAGGCTTTTGTAGTGATGTTTAACTTACCTTGTAAAAAACCAGATAGTATGTACCTACAACTCAAGCACATCCTTCTATACTCTTTATATCATCTCTAGATGATGTATAATAGCCTGTATAAGGTAAATGCCATGAAAATAGCAATTTATGTTCCCTCTTAGCCTCAGAGGAATTGCTTGGACCACTTAATGGCTTTTTGTTTTCTTCAACTAAAGTTACAGAGGGCCACCTGTACCTAAAAGATATTCTCTCTGCAAATAAACTTGCTATCTTTTAAAAAGTAGAGGTCCAAAAACTGTGTGATAATATATCCAAAGTGTTGAAAGGCTGCAGGGAGTGGGAGCTGTCAGCTAAGATTCCTATATCCCTCAAAGCTACATTTAAAAAATAAAAGACATTCCTAGATAAATAAAACCTAACAAAAATGTATTGCTATCAGTCTCACTTTGTAAGATATATTAGGCTGAAAGTAAGTGACTCCAGATATTAATCCAAATCTACACATGAAAAGAACACTTCTAGTGGTAATTATGTAATTATAAAAGTCAAAATAAATGCATATACCTTTTCTTTCTTCTGTGAGTTGATTTTAAAAGCAGCTTTATAAAGCAATAGGTATATAATTGATTGATAAACTTATATGTAAATAAGTATAGTATTGGACATATAACATGCAAAAATGTAGTCTATTTGACAATAACAACACAGAGGAGCAAAGCTGTATTGGACTAAGGAAATAACTCTAGATAAAACACGAGTTCATAGAAATAGATGAAGAAGCCATAAAATAAAAATAAGAAGACAAATATAATACAACTCTAAATATCTATTTGCTTTCTTTGTTTATCTGAGCTTCTTTAGTCATAAAATTATTTAAATTATCAATTATAGCAATGTATTTGGGAGTTTTCTGCATACACAAGATATAATATGTGTAATTAAAGGGGGAAGAGAGAATAGAGTTACCATTTCTATATCTTGTTGTAATTAAGTTAACATAAATATGAAGTAGATTTCAATAGCTTAAAATGCATATGGCAAACCCTAGAGAAACCACTAATAACTAAAAGATATAGTAGAAAATAGTGTTAAAGAAATTAAAATGTTATACTAGAAAATACTCACATAATGGGAAAGAGAATATTAAAGGGGGAACAGAGAAACCAAAACAAGATATACAGGAAACAAAAAGTAATATGGTATACATAAACCAAACTATATCAACAATAGCATCAGAATTAATGGCTTAATAATTCATTAAGAAGGTACAGCCGCCGCTTCCCCACCATCGACATCGAGCCCGACATCCAGGTCCTGCTCTCCAAGGGGCCCAGCCGGGCCTAGGGCGCACCGCCTTCCCCCAGGCTGCCTGGCGGTCACTACGCTGCCTGCCTTGCGTGGGGACTTCATCAATGAGGGTGTTTCTTCTAAACCCGAATGGAGGAACACCCGATGTCCGGGAAAGCTCCCGCAGGCCGGCACTAGCCCTGCCTGCCCCAGCCTCCCCTCCCAGACCAAATAAAATTGTTCCACTTGTAAGGAAAAAAAAAAAAAAGAAGGTAGAGATCATCAGCTTGGATAAAAACAATATCCAAATATATGATGTCTGTATAAGAAGAGCATTAGATTTAAAAATATAGAAAGACAAATTAAAAATGATGGAAAAATATTATACAAACAGCAATCATAAATATGCTGGTATATGTATAACAGCAGACAAAACAAACTTTCAAACAATAAAGGATAGGCTCCAAGCAATAAAGAAGGACAATTTAAATTATAAAAGATCCAGTCAATCAGGAATATGTGACTAATAAACATATGCACATAATAAGAGCAACAAAATGCATGAAACAACATGTGACAGCAATGATGGAAGAAATTGACAATTTAACAGTAATATTTGGAAACTTCAATACTTGACATTCTATAATAAATAAACTAACAAGAGAGGTTAACCAGTTAACAGAAGACCTGAATAACAATATAAATTATCTAGACAACATATCTATAGAACATTCCTCTCAACAACAGCAGAGAATATATTATACTCAAATGCACATGGAATATTCTCCAATATAGACAACCAGTTAGGCCATGAAATAAGTCTCAGTAAACTTACAAGGATGCTTCTGAGCTAGATGGCCGCTTGTTTTCCTTCAAGCTTTTAAGACCCCAGATGCTATATCTTTTGATAGCCGGGCACCATCAGCTTTCTTCACCACATTGGATGAAGG
>NW_022109980.1:922707-937735 GCF_000313985.2 Echinops telfairi | reverse complement strand
AAATAAATAAAAGTTGTTCTAGCAAAAAAAAACTTACAAGGATGACTCTCATATAAAGTATGATCTGACCAAATTAAAGTCAATCAACAACAGTACAATACTTACACATTCCTGAATTAAGACATTTGAGGTCACCAAGCTTCCTTTTATCTTAGCACTCAATTCACTCAAGCTATATGGGTAGTTTTATCCTTTTTGTGGCAGATGGAAACCAACAGGACGTTAAAAATGCTTCTTTCTCTGTGGCAGCATCATCCATAACCACCAGGTCCTTCCCTTCACTGGCCCCAAAGCAACATGTCGTGTAGGGGTGCTGTCAAGTCAGTTTCAACTCATAGCAAATAACTCTACGTACAACAGAATGAAGTCTTGTGCCATTCCCATAATCCTTGTTATATTTGATCATATTGGTGCAGCCCTGTGTCTATTCACCCCTCTAAGGGTCTCCCTATTTTTCAGTGGTGCTTTACTTTACCAAGCACAATGTCCTTTTCCAGGAACTGGCATTTCCTGATAACATGTCCAAGGTATGTGACGCAAAGTCTCATCATCCTCCCTTCTAAGGAGCATTCTGGCTTTTATTCTTCCAAGACAGATTTGTGTGTTCTTCTGGCAGTCTATGGTATATTTAGTACTGTTTCTCCAACACCATAATTCAAAGGGATCAATGATTCTATAGTCCAGCTTCTGAATACCTGAGCTGATCAAAAGATATAGCATCTGGTGTCTTAAAGGCTTGAAGATAAACGAGCGGCCATCTAGCTGAGAAGCAACAAAGCCCACATGGAAGAAGCACACCAGGCTGTGTGATCACAAGGTGTTGATAGGATCAGGTATCAGGCATCAAATAACAAAAAATCATATCATTGTGAATGAGGGGGAGTGCATAGGGGAGACCCAAAGCCCATCTGTAGGCAACTGGACATCGCCTTACCAATGGGTCTCAGGGAGGAGACGAGCCAGCCAGGGTGCAGTATATCACCGATGAAACATACAACTTTTCTCTAGTTCTTTAATGCTTCCCCCCTCCCCCTACTATCATGATCCCAATTCTATCTTACAAATCTGGCTAGACCAGAGGATGTACACTGGTACAGATCAGAGCTGGAAACAGAGGGAATCCAGGACAGATAAACACCTCCGGACCAATAATGAGAGTAGGTATACCAGGAGGGTAAGGGGAAGGTGGGGGAGAAAGAGGGAACTGATCACAATGATCTACATATAACCCCCTCCCTTGGTGATGGACAACAGAAAAGCGGGTGAAGGGAGACATCAGACTGTGTAAGACATGGAAAAATAATAATAAATTCTAAATTATCAAGGGTTCATGAGGGAGGGAGGGGAAAAATGAGGAGCTGATACCAAGGGCTCAAGTAGAAAGAAAATGTTTTGAGAATGATGATGGCAACAAATGTACAAATGTGTCTGGCACAATGGATAGATGGATGGTGATAAGAGTTGTATGAGTCCCCAATAAAATGATTTATAAAAGAAAAAGAAAATACCATGCATGCCTCAGTCCTCAATGCGACATCAGATTTGCCCGATGCAATCCATCCTTCAACTTCCTGACGGCTGCTTCCCTGGGTGCTGGTTGTAGACTCAAGTAGTAAAATTAAATCGTTGACATTTTCTATATTTCTTCATTTATCATATTGCTTACTGACCCTGTTAGGAGAATTTTTCTTTTAATGATGTTAAGTTGTAATACTTACCGAAGGTTGTAGTCTTTGATCTTTGTCAGAAGAGCTTCAAGTCCTCCTTGCTTATAGCAAGTCAGGAAAAAGAGTTAACTAAAATTCTTGAAAACAGTTTGAAAATCAGGCTATTAAACCACTCTCTTAGAAAAATTATGAGGGGCAAAAAAAGAAAGAAATAAAATAAAGACTCATAAACTCCACTTCCAACAAGATTACAATCTCACCCATTGCATGGCAATGGCTCATTCACCTATGCCTAAATTTTACCCTCTTTGTAGAATGTAAATATTATACTTATTTCTGCCTCAATATACTAATGTGATAATAACTCTAGAGTTATCCCCTTACCTTAAACCCTGTTTAATATCATTATCAAACCCTAATGTAATCTCTAGGTATACTTTGAGAGTGATTTTTCTCTTCTAAATAGCCTAGAAGTACACTATTCCAGCATACAGATAAACTCCTTTAGAAGCAGCAAAACATGCAATACAACTTTGATAAAAAAATATAAAAGCATAGCACCAAATAAACTGATTCCTGAAATATTTAGTAAAACAGCAGCCGGTATCCAGTAGTATATCACAGCATACCTTCCTGTGACAAGGGCATCCAAGCCAAAGAGGTGGGTTTTTTTTATCGTCAATGTATTTTTGGAACGTGTATTTATGAACCAAGTCTGTTTTGCTCATTGAAAAGCAGTTGTTTGGGAATTTTTTTTGCTCTACTAAATGAGAATATAAAGGGCTAGAAATATAGTCCATTATGAGCATAAACACTCTTTCCTGAATCCTTCCTTTGGTTCCCTGCCGGCTCAACACTGGATACGGCCCTTGGGAGACACAAAATGATAAAATAATAGGCCCTGCCATGAGGAAGTTTGAGCCCTGATAGAAATAACTGGCATGCCCGAGACGTAAAACAATAAATAGGACAAGGTGCTGTTTGGTCAGAGAAAGAATCGAGAACGAGACCATATCCCACCTGGGATTAAGGAATGATTAGGATCTGGAGATGTCGTGAGGAAGGGAAGAGCTTTCCCAAGAGATGGGCAAAGGGACTAAAGCCCTGACAGAGAAAAGAACATGGAAGGCATGTTTACGGGGCAATGATGAGAACAGAGGTTCTGTGTGAGAGGGTAGGGAAGATGGGGTTGAAAAGGTCAGGTGGGTCGAGATTATGAATGATTTATATCCCTCTCATATCAAGGAGTTTGGATTTTAGCCTATTACCTATTATGTAAAGTATAGCCATCAGTATCAGAATCACAAAATCATTTAAGACAGAGAATTCCAGGTCCCAATCACAGTGACTCTGATTCTGTAGTCACAGAACATGCATTTTAAATAAGAACTTTTAACTTATTCTGATGCCCACAAAAATACAAGAACTTTTGTGACAGGTTTTTAAAAGGACAGTGCCACTTTAAAAAGAGCCCTTGTGACCCAGTAGTTAAGCACTTGGCTGCTAACCAAAAGGTCTGCAGTTCAACTCTACCAACTGTCAATGGGAGAAAGCTCTGGTTTCCATCAATATTACAGGCACGGAAGCCCTCTGGGACAGTTCTGCTCTACCCTATAGTCTGTGAGTTGGAATGGCCTTGATGGCAGTGGGGAAATAGATCTTCTAGGTGTGTCCTGGGCAGATTGAAGGAGGTGAGCAGACAGAAAGAGAGAATGCCTTAATATAGTCCAGATGGTAAGTCTAAACACCATAATTTATCCATTCCTTGGTTCCCCGAGTCTACCATAAAGACGAGTACAAAGTCCCTCAGTCAGAGACAGAGATACGATGAAGTTACTGAAGCATAAGTTTCAGGGACCCCTCACTTACACAGGCCCTTTCCAACATCTCTTATTTTTACTATTTAAAACATATTCACTTTCATAACTATTATTGCATTCCTTTACTTAAAATAAGTCTCTAACAGTATCTAACTACTCAGGCCCCACACAAAAAACAAAAAACACTGGATCCAGTCCTGTGCTGAGGAACCCTTTATTGAATTTCATTCAAAGACTAATCATCGCTTACTGTGATATGTTCTACCTCTCTCCTTACTACACTTCTAATTCTCAGTGTATTCTTAATCAACTGGTGAGGGCTCTGGGAGCTTGAAAGCTAGAATCAGTGTAGGCTACTTCTGTTAAAACAAAAGTCAGATCCTACCACTTCTCCCAAACCCTCCAATCTCAATCAGAGTAACAGCTACAGGTGTTACAGAGTGTTCCATAGGATGCCCTTGGAGAATCTTCATGTAAACAGATTGCCAGACCTTCTCTCCCACAGAGTCACCGGATAGGTTCAATCTATCAATCTTTAGTTGACAAAAGAAAAAAACCCAAACCAAATCAAACCCACTTCCATCAAGTCGATTCTGACAGCAATTCTACGTAGGGTTTCTGAGGCTGTAAATCTCTATGGAAGCAGACAGCCTCCTCTTTCCTTTGAACCACCTACATTGCAGTTAGCAGCCCAATGTTCATGCCAGAGCAGCACCAGAACTCCAATCAGAAATCATTTTTTACCACCAGGAGCCTTAATGCTAGATGATCTTACACAATCTGGTTCCCTGTAACCTTTCTGGCCTCATCTTTTACTCTTTCTCCTGCTCACTCGACTACTTTACCCAAACCTCTTTGCTGTTCCTTGACCATACTAAGCATATGCATGCATTAGAGACTTTGCAATTTCTATTCTCTTTGTCTGCAATGCTGTTCCTTGAAGATATCCTCATGGTTAACTCCCTCCTCTCCTTCAGTTTTGCTCAAATGTCACCTTCTCAGTGAAGCCTTTACTGACCTCCTATTAAACTTAAATTCCATACACATAACTCCTGGAAATTCTTGATTTTTTTCTCCTTAGCATTTATCATTACACGTTGTTATTGTTGTGTGCTGGCGAGTCAATTGTGCCTCATAGGGTTCAACAAAAAGGATCGCCAGGTCTTTTCTCCTGCAGTGCCAATGGTGATTTGAACCATAGGCCTGTTAGCAGCCAAACACTGAACCACGGTGCCCCAGGCTGGGCTCATTTACTATTAAATAATATCCGCCACTTTTGCTTGCCTATTTTTTATTATTAGAAATGTAAGCTCCATGAGGATTAGGCTATCCACCTTGTTTGTTTTCTGCTATACCCAGGGAACCCTGGTGGCCCAGTAGTTAAGTGCCCAGCTGCTAACCAAAAGTCAGCAGTTTGAACTCACCAGCCACTCCATGGGAGAAAGATGTGGGAGACTGTTCTTCTAATTGGTTACAGCCCAAAACGTAACCACTCTACCACCAGGGCTCCATCCTGAAAGAAAATGGAGATTGAAAAAGAATCTTTCATGCTGTCATGTCATTGTATATTTCTGACACATGTGTGGAGTTCTTCTTTATGTCTCCAGCTTTGAGATTATAATTCTTGCTTTCTCTTTATCTACTTGTAGTGTAATATTCAGTATACACCAAATCGCTGAAAAAGAAGAATAATTATTATAGGGTCGCTATGAGGCAACATTGATTGATGGCAGTGAGTTTGATTTTTGATAATTTATTTAGCAATTACTATATAAGCAGCAACATATTAAAATTTTTACACTCATTTTTCTTAATCCATACAATAACCTTTTGGGTAGGTACTATTGCTCCAATTGTATGAACATGGAAACAGATTGACTCAGAAAGACCCATTCATTCACATAAGGTCGTACATATAGCTAGTAAATGGTAAAGTCTGGATTCAAACACAAGTCCACCTTACTACAAATGTATGCTTGCTTGCACAAAATTAGTTTGAAAATATAAAGTAAATATGTTAGGACATGTAAATATAGAGAAGAGAGACTGAGTGCCACTTCCTCTAACTCAGGAAATAAGAGCGGTGACATTTGCATCTGGATTATAGAGCAGAGCTTGCTGGAAATCTACCTTCTAGAATTTTCTGGGAATCTGCTCTCATAAGGTTTCATGAGCAGTATCTCACCAGAGGTACTCCACTACAAAACCACCTGAGGTGATCGGCAGGGGAAGCTATTGGCCACAAGCACTATACTGTAGGCGTTCAACACTGGGTAATCTACTCGCCCTGCGGGAACCTGTTGAGTGAGGACTAGGAAGCAATGGTTTTTTCCTGCAGATGTCTTTCTAGTACCTTCTGACAAATCTTCATATTGTGATAGTTGGAGAAGAAAACTTAAAGGTTCAGATTCATTTTCAAAGGTCTGTCAAAAAGGATGAGTGTGGAAATAAATACATCTGAGAACCAGCATACCTGGCACAGTAACCATGAACCCACTTGTGCATACTTAAATGATTTGTAGTGAACAATTTCATGCAGGTTTCACTGAAGATTAGCAAGTAATACAAGTAAGCCCATGCTTGACTTGTTTACTGGGTACTCCAACCCTGTCGGAGATTGTAAATTTGAAGGGAAAAAGGGGGCTTCCACGCTTCCATTCTATAGGAAGGTGCTGAGAGGGCTGGGGGAGAGGTAGAGGCCAGGTATACAATACCTAGAAGTAGAATCTTTGCTGTGGTGAAAAAATATGAAATTGTTCACTACAGATTAGTAAATAAGCACATGTAAACCAATGTTTGCTAGGGTTCTAAGCAGTTCCTTTCTCTTAGTCACAGTTTTTACCAAGTAGTATGTCTTTTTCCTCTTCTCCTCTTGACTTCCTCCTGCCTAGAGGGGTTTGGGGTGGGGAGTTAAATGCTCTGAACCCATTTAATAATAAATATTTATTTTATACGAGTTAGAAAAGTCATTGTTTTATAGAAAAATCTAATTAAAACCTTCCCTAACATAATCACCAAGCGATAACCGCAATTATTTTTTTAATATACATATATAGTAGGGTAAATAAAAATGTGTTGCCAAATTACATCCTTGTATAACTACCAAATTGCATCATTATGCAACTGTCAAATCACTGAGAATCATGGCCCACTTGACACATGACCTTAACCACCACAGCTAGTATGACTCTCATCTCATACCTCTGTATTCATTACTGCCAGACATACATCATGAAGGCACAAAATAGTTTGGTTAGGTGTATTACTATTGTCACAAATGTGAAATGTTAGATACCAAGGTAACCAATAACTGGGGAGTAAGTGTACCTGGTTTGGGATCGGTAACTAGACTGCCTGTGCTACATTTGCAGCTCCAGCATTCACTAACTGTATCCCTTGTCTCATCTTTATAAGATAAGAATATCATCAATACCTCCACTTCATAGTGTTAGTTCAAGAATTAAATAAAACATTCTCATGTAGAGTGTTTAGATCTATTACAAAAAAACTGTTACCTAAGGATTGCTTGCTCTTCTTCTTTAAAATAAGCACAACAAAAACAATCACATACACGTTATTTCTGTGGTCGGGTACCATGCACTTAAGGTCTGACTCTAATCAGCTACATTTATTTTGTGCACAATATGGAGGTTTAGAGAAATATAACACTAGCCTACTTATACAAGAATGGAAGAGTATCATCTCTGTCCCTTAGGAGAGGCTCTGAAACCCTCATCCATTTAGTTGGCAGAGCCAGAGAACAGAAAAAGAGTTGAAACAAATCTAGATCTTGGCATAATTATAGAATGTGCCTTGATATATAAAGCTGCAGGAGTTTTCATAATTTTATTTCATATTTTGATTTCTGCATCAATGAGGTTTTGTGACCACTGGGATGACACCTTCCTAATAATGTCATTATACCAGAGGTAGAGTGATTCACTGTCTTTACCTGCCAATGAACTTAAAAGAAGCAAACATGAAATTGCTGGGCAGTCTTTAAATAGAATCATTTTATTTGGGTTGAAACCATTACCTCAAAATTTATTTTCATAAACCTGTTCCTAGAGAAGATTAAAAAATGATAGATTTCCTAAGACTTAGTACACTTACATCACATTAATTCTTTTCAAATCTAAACGTTACAGGAGCAGAAGGATAGTGTATCTGGATAAATTGCTTTGGCCAAAGTCAATTTATGAAATTTAGGTTCTGAATTATATCTATATTTTGAAGACCTTTTCAGGGAATCTGAGGAGAAATGAATACTTTTGTTCTCTTCAGTTCAGAAGAGTGCTTTAGCTTCTTATCCCAGCTGTTCTTATTAACAGACCTAGATAGGCTTAGTGGGAGAAGAAGACATGGAAAGGGGGCACATGATATGACATAGTAATAGTTCATCTCTTCACAAATTGATGCTCACAATTTTTGGTTTATCTTATCTCAACACAACTCACTGCCATTGAGTCCATTCTGACTCACAGAGACCCTATAGGACAGAGTAGAACTGCCCCTGTGCGTTTCTGAGGCTGTATCTCTTTACTGAAATAGACAGCCTGTCTTTCTCTCACAGAGCTGGGTGATTTCGAACTGCTGACCTTGTCCTTAGAAACCCCATGCGTAATTACCATGCCATTGCCATCAGGGCTCCTTCTCAAATAAACATATATTCAATATTTATACTATCACAGAACATGACAATGACTTTTCAAAATGTATGCAGCTGAAGTCATGTTATGACTATTTCCATCATCATTAGTCTACCTATGGATAGTACTTTGAGAATGTAGAGCTGTCAGCTCCTGAACTGTTCTCATAGAAAACCCCAGGAGAGTGTTGCTAGTACAGTATAGAAAGATACACCAGTGGGCCCACTAGAAAGCTAACCAGTTGGAATACTTTTTAGATGATTCTACGGAGTACATTCACAAGAAAATTCTCAAAAACTTGCTTTGGAACCTGACCATTGAACTATATGCTCAGGAGTGTACCTTTAACGATTTATGAAATCACTATTCTCATGTTTAAATTTTTTTTCTAAAAAATCACATAAAATTTGAAAAGATCCAGAAGGATATCAACGACCCTACATCAACCTTTGCGCTGAGGAAGGACAAAGAGCTGCCAAAAGAAACTGAGAACCAGAGCCAATGGTAGAGATTGAGATGGCTGCTGGCCAAAAGAGCCACAGTCGAGGTCAGCCACATGCATGAGCACCACTGGGGTGCAGCACGGACAGCAAGGTCGCCAGCCCCAATCATTCCTCCTTTTCAGGAAGTGAGACGCAGAAGTTCACTTTTTAAGACATGTCCTTGATGGTTTTGTGCTCCTTCAAACGCTTTCTCCCAGTCGCTGCTGTTGAACTCCTTGATGACCACACTCCACACAGTCCCCTCACTGAGGCAATGGGGAGCAACTCCATCGTCTCCAGGGTTTGAGCAGGGTGTGTAAAAACGCTGAACACCCCAGTTCTCCCAGAAGAGGGGTTGGGCTTTGTGTGTGTTGACTGTGCGGTCATGCTCTCAGCTCCCTTCAGGAGCTGGACTGGTGATAAGCTAGAACAATGAAATGGCTATTCTGTTGCTTCTTGCAAATGCTATAATTACAGTCAAGTCTGTGCAAGTCTGCTGAAGCCCTGACTTCAAAGTGAACTGCTCCACAGGGGGCAACAGGCCCTAGTCTTCAAAGTGGTGCAGCCAGAGCTTGGCGGCGCCCTCACAGGAGACACACTGCCGCTTTTGCATTCCCTCTAGTCGCCCAGGGCCAGGGTGGCCACCGAGGTCATCTGCGTTGTCAGGGTTGGTGGAGGTGGACCGAGGCTCCATGGGCCCACCTCCTAGAAGCTCCCAGTTGGCCCTCTGTCCACCCTTTACCATGCCACCGGATCAAGCCACCCCCCCACCCCCCCGCATGGGCACCCTGCACGGCTGGAGCTAGGGACCACTTCTGCCTGTGCAATTTGACCACCACGCAGCTCCCTGCAGGCTCCCGCAGCCTGGTACACAGCTAAATTAAAGGTATTTTTGTTTCATTGTATTTCTTTATAAGCAAAGAAGCAAGCAAACAAAACCAACCGAACTCAATGCCATTGAGCTGATTCTGATTCACAGTAACTCTATAGGGCAGATTAGAACTGCTCCTGTGGGTTTGCAAGATTAACTCTTTATGAGAGTAGAAAGCCTCATCTTTCTCCTGGGGAACGGCTGGTGGTTTGGAACTGCTGACCGTGTGGTTAGCAGCCCAATGCATAACCATTTTGACACCAGGATTCACAAGGCAAGGATCGTGTATTACTGATTTTCAACACAGCAATTTTTTATTGAAGGCTATGGGTGGGGTGGGTGGAGGAAGAAAGCATCCACTTTACTTATTGACAAGGTTAGATTCTAAAAACCTGGTCATTGTACAAAATTAGCATTATGCAAGGAGGAGGACTTGGAGGTGGCCACTGACCCTTGAAACGGCTGGACTTCCAGTACTGCTGTACTCTTTTTTTCCAAGAACCTCCCATCTTCAAACCTTGGACCCCACAGTTGGGCTAGAGGCACATCTGGCTGCTCTGAAACTCAGGCAACTGGCAGTGTAGAGGGTCAAAGCAGTTGGTGGTCTTAGACAGCTGCCTATCCCATTGCCTCTGCAGCTGCCCCCTCAACAGGCCCACAGGCCAGAGAAGACCGTATAGAAGAGAGCTGGAAGTCTTTAAAGGCTTAGCTTTTTGAGGCCAAGAGATCCGAAATTAACAGCTACTCAGAAGAGATACTTAACTGGTTACTCTTACTGGCCCGAGGCCCAGAACGAGAACGCCCACACTGTATTCCAACGAATTGTTACATTATATGACGTCTTTGCAGGCATTTCCGCATTATCAACTTCCGGCCACAGCCATTTTGACCATGAGCATTTGCCGCGAGTTGGAAGCTGGGAAGCCGCTGTAGCTGTCTCCGTCCCTGCCGCCGCTGCCGCCGCCGCCCCCGCTGCCGCCGCCGCCGCCGCCGCCCCCGCTGCCACTGTCGAAGGTACTGTTTTTGCTGAAGGTACTGTTTTTGCAGCTATAATGCCAACTTTGCCCTTGCGAGTGGCAGTGGTGTGCTCGAGTAACCAGAACCGTAGCATGGAGGCACACAACATCCTCAAAAAACGAGGATTCAACGTGCGATCCTTCGGGACAGGTTCCCACGTAAAGCTCCCCGGGCCCACTCCAAATAAGCCAAACGTCTATGATTTCAGAACCACGTATGCTGAAATGTTCAATGACCTTTGCATAAAGGACAAAGAACTCTACGGGCAGTCCGGCATCTTACTCATGTTGGACAGAAATAAACGAATAAAGCCCCGACCAGAAAGGTTCCAGGAATCCAAAGATGTGTTTGATCTCATCATCACCTGTGAAGAGAGAATCTACGACCAAGTATTGGTAGATCTTAATTCCCGGGAGCAGGAGACCTATCAGCCAGTTCATGTGGTCAACGTGAACATCCAGGACACCCTGGACGACGCTACCCTGGGGGCGTTCCTCATTTGTGAGCTGTGCGAGAGTCTCCAGCAGACTGAAGACATGGAGAACGAGATCGAAAAGGTGCTGCGGGAATTTGAAAAGAAGTACCGGCAGGCTTTCCTGCATACTGTCTGCTTTTACTGACAATGCAGGGGAGGGAGGCCCCAGTGAAACCGCTGCGTAGCCTGGTCTTTTTGCACACGTCTTCTTTCGCTGACTTGAGATGGACCTACTGCTTCAAGGTCTCATTTATGAACACTTTTCCTCTCTAATTGAGCCTTTGCCTTTGCTTTTACGGAGCCTTGCCAAATAAGTGGTGCATATTACCTAAGATGATCTATACATGTCATCCAAAAATGCCACAATAAAAAAAAAAGTTTTGTTACTTAACTTTGAGTGAGTTAATTATACAGGGCACTTAAGTAGAGGAGGGCAATGACAGAAAATAAGTTAAAGTGTGTGAGTAGGTGGTAAGACCTGGTAAGAAAAATATGGGAAAGGGGAATCAGGGATTTGGGGGGAGAATTTCTATTTTAAACAAAATGACCTGGCAAGGTAGGCGCCAGCACCCCTGCAACCTGAGAAGGAAGGCCCTAACTGGCCCCACCCCAGCCAAAAGAGGCCCTGGTTGTCCCTGGCCCCCAGGGGAGAAGGCCCCACCTATCCTAGCAACCCAGTAAGGAAAGCTCCAGATGCCCCAACATGGTGGAAAGACAGGGCCTGGGTATTCCTGAGACACCATTTGGAAAGTGCCAGCTGGCCCCAGAACCTGGCAAGGTAGGCCCCAACTGCCCCTGCAACCCGACAACGAAGTCCTTGGCTGTTCCTGCCTTAAGTCAAGGAAGACCCCAACTGCTCCCACTCCCCAACAGGGAAGGAACTGGCTATCACAGCAATGGAGGAACTAGCTGTCCCTGCATCCCAGCAAGGAAGGCAGTGGCCATCCACCTCCCTCAGTAAGAAAGGCCCCAGGCATCCCCTTACATCCCCTTACAGAAGGGTCGTGGGGAGGAGATTAGCCAGTCAGGGTGCAGTGTCGCAACGATGAAACATACAACTTTCCTCTAGTTCCTAAATGCTTCCTCCCCCAACCCCCACTATCATGATCCCAATTCTACCTTACAAATAGGCTAGACCAGAGGATGTACACTGGTACAGATAGGAACTGGAAACACAGGGAATCCAGGGTGGAGGATCCCTTCAGGACCAGTGGTGAGCGTGGCGATACCAGAGGGTGGAGGGAAAGTGGGGTAGAAAAGGGGAACCGATTATAAGCACCTACATATAGCCTCCTCTCTGGGGGACGGACAACAGAAAAGCGGTTGAAGGGAGGGAGACGTCGGACAGTGTAAGACATGACAAAATAATAATTTATAAAATATCAAGGGTTCATAAGAGAGGGGGGAATGGGAAAAATGAGGAGCTGATACCAATGGCTCAAGCAGAAAGCAAATATTTTGAGAATGATGATGGCAACAAATGTACACATGTGCTTAACATAGTGGATGTATGCATGGATTGTAATAAGAGTTGTACGAGCCCCCAATAAAATTATTTTTTTTAAAGAATTCATGACCATCAGAGGGTGGGATATGTCTGTCCTTGAGAAGATGATTTCAATCTTGTTGGTTGGTAAACCAAGGAGGGGCAGCCTATTCTTGAGGAAATGTTTAATGTTACTTATAGACTCCCAAGGGGACAATTCACTCAGTATTATGTTGCTAACCTTGCATTTTTACCAAGTTTCTTTTCAGCCCTTGGTGACTCTGGCTCCTGGCTTCTAGATTTTATCTTTGTTAGGTAGACTTTGTTCTTCATAGATCACATCAAAATTATATGATTTGGAAACCTCACTAAGAAAAACAGTTAACCTTAAACATACCTGTTTCAGATTAAAGGAACTAAAATACTCCTTTGGACTTAGAGCTGTAACACCCTAGTGTGGGACACAGCAGAGGTCATGGATTTGGAAGTCAGTGAACTTTGGTTCAAA
Organism: Echinops telfairi; assembly: GCF_000313985.2. Taxonomy (NCBI): domain Eukaryota; kingdom Metazoa; phylum Chordata; class Mammalia; order Afrosoricida; family Tenrecidae; genus Echinops; species Echinops telfairi. The sequence goes on along the minus strand of NW_022109980.1, from coordinate 924,760 downwards.
TATCTTGCTTTTGATGTGTCCAATAATTAGCAACTTAAAGCTGCCATATACTTACTGTTTTCATACTTTCTTTGCCTTTTGTGGAATCAGTCCAGCAGGCATAGTTTTTCTTTAGTGAATGATTTACTAAATTTTTTCATGGTGTCTAACCCTGCTTTCTTAAAGTGTTCAGCTACTTCAGTTTCGAACCTAGGTAAGTGAACATTCCATTTATTTTCATCTAAAAAGCTTTACTATATATGTATATTTTCCTTTTCTCAGTATCACTTTAAAATCTACACGATTGGCTAGATTAATGATACTATTATTAGAATTGCTAAATGTCTTATGGAGGTTGTTAAATTTTTTTTCAACAAGCTGACAATGCTGCCTCTAAGGTGCACCAAGGATATATAAAAACTTTCTAGGACTAGATTTGACTTCATATCTAAGCATAAACCCAAATCTAAGAAGAATTAGTTCTTTCATATGGCCCTGCTCAATACTTGCCCTCATGAAGTGATCACTGAAAATAAGGGTGCTACAGAAAAATGTGGTGAAAAAAACAAATGGTGCCTGGTTCTCAGAAAGAATATAGTGTCTGGAGTCTTAAAGGCTTATCTTCAAACAAGCAGACATCTAAATGAGTTGTCAGCTTAGTCCACATAGAAGGAGTGCATCAGCCCATGTGATCCAATGACTGTGAATAAGAAAAGTCCAAAATCAGAGGAAAGAATTGTATAGAGCTTAATTTTTGAGCACCCTGTTTGCAGAAGGCTATGGATGACAGTGCAAGTCCAAAATCCATTTGCAGAGCCCCTACTTGGATTAAGCATTGACCAGAGAGGGAAATAGTTTTATCCTGAGACAGAATGGATCACTCCACATGTAGTTAGGTTAAAATTTAACATATTTTTGTTTTCCCTTTTGACCCATTTTTAATTTGCACCAGATTTTAATTTGTTCTATTATCCTCAACTTTCTCTTGGATTGAGATTTGTCTGTGTTTTTATGTTGTTGGCATCATTGGAGTTTTTGCATGATTTTCTTGATATGAAATCCAGGATACGTAAAGACATAGAGACAATAATTAGATTAATAGCTCCTTAGGATTATGGCAGGGAATATTAAGGAGTGATGGGGAGCTAATAATAATGGGCACAAGAATGAAGAAAGTGCGCCAAGACTGATTTGGGTGATGACTGGACAACTTTTTAATATATTTCCATCACTGAATTGTATGGCGCCTGAATCATTGTCAATAAAAACTTTTAAAGAGTAACATCTTTACTTGTTCAGAGTGGGCCTCAGTAAAAATACAGTTTTTATTTAAAAAGAGGAGGGAGTGAGAGAACTAGTCATCGTCTGGGAAGAAGATACGACAAAGAAGAAACCAACTAGGGAAACGGCCCTGGGGGAGAACAGACCTGATGAGTGTCCTGGGCACATGGCTGGTGTCATGGCCGGTACAGAGGAAGTACTGGGTAGAAACATGGAATACGAGATCAAAGAGGTCAGAGAAGTCCAGCTTATACCAGAGTTGTAGAAAGTATTGGAATTATTGATTTTGCTTTTCATTAAACTAAAATGGGAAGAATTGAGGGGAGAGTTTTGAGGAAAATGGCATGATCCAACTTTATAATGAATTAATAAAATGATTCACTTCTGTTCACCTACTCGTCACTATCTCATCATCCTATTATCCAACATTTTGCATTTATAATAGTACAAAATGACTGTTTTGTGAATTAATGATATAAGCCTTGTAGCAATGACTGCTGAGGTGTAAGGCCAGAGTAACACAGGCTGTGATGGTTAAGGTTATATGTTGGGCTTTGCTTGCCCATTGGTTTGGCAGTTATGCAATGATGTAATTTAGCAGTTGCATAATGATGTAAAAGCATCCTTGTTAGCACAGTGGGTAAAGCATTGGCCAAATAACTGAAAGGACTGAGATCAAAATCTACTATGTACCCCATGGGAGAAAGATGAAGCAATCTGCCTCCATAAAGATTTACAGCCTCGAAAAGCCGATGGAGCATTTTTACCCTGTCCTATAGGTCTGTGATGAGTC
>NW_022109980.1:913403-922396 GCF_000313985.2 Echinops telfairi | reverse complement strand
GAAGTCCTTGCAATAATCAAGTTGATAGATTCTCAAAGCTTGAACTAGGTGGTAGCAATAAAATTAAGGAGAAATAGATTAAGTTTTATTTTCTATCTCACCATCAAATCTTATACTGCCTCTAAAAGGCTCTGCTGAATAACCAATGGAAACAGTTGTACAATGACCTTTATCTTCAGTACCAAAAAAAAAAGAAAAAGTCACACTGCACCTTAAAAGATTTGATCTCTTTATTCTCTGGAGTATAACATCTCTTAGTCTCCCTTCACATATCAAATTTCCTAATTAAACTGTGCATTAATGGTCCATCCACTTCCTAAACATCAATTGCCCATTTGTTAGTCAACAGGAACTCAGGAAATTAGAAAATTCAAAATATTTTTACACAACAGCTTTAGATAAGGATGGATATTGTCAGTTTTTCCAGGGCTATCTCTGAGCTAAGGTAGGACTAAGTGAAAGGAACTAGACACTGGTGTGCAATTACTTTGTTGATTTACCCTAAAATCCTACACACTTAGATCTGCTATCTCACTAAATCAACTATGGGCCTTGAATTTTCATCCCTCCAGAAACCATGATGAAGTGCAATCTGTGGAGTAGATTAGGTTATTAGACTAATCCTAGATAACACTGCAAGTCAATAAAATTAGTGAATCAAAAGAAAGAGCAAAAAAATTTTTGAATTCATCCAATTCCCATGGTCTATTACAGATAGACGTTAGTACAATATACCCTGCATTGTTACATGGAGAGAAATAAAAAGAAATAAAATAAATAAGGAAATGTTTCTGTTTAATATTAGCTGAATGATCCATGAATGGGGTAGTAAGTATAGTAAACTGGCTACATGTAAAACACTTTCTAAAAAGAGGTTGGAAGTTTAAAAGCAAGTAACTCATAGCTACATGTAGCCTGAAAATATATTGTGTTGGATCCAAAGAATCATCTAAAAATTATAAGATTTCACCTTTTTAAAAAGCCCTGGAAATCTTCCTAAAACCAAAAAATAATTTCATTTAACTAACTTAAAACAGTCTTCCTGAACACTATGTTCTTTTAAGAACTCTATATGGGATCACTTCACCACAGAAACTAAAAAATTAGACAGGAACCCTAGTGGGTAGTTAGTTTACATTAGAGGAATAACTCAGGAAAAAGAGGCTGAAAATGATTGTACAGTTCTCAAAGAATATAATCAATGTCCCTGAATTATACTATAGTAATTGTCAAATTGATGTTTTTTGTGAATATTATCAACAACAATTATGCATTGGCCTGTCATCTGCATGGTCTGTAGTTTGAAACGACCAGCAACTTTGCAGGAGAAAGACTGGGCCTTTTATTCCCGTAAACAGTGGACATCTCAGAAACCCACGGGGGTGGCTAGGAGCCAGCACTGACTGGATGGCAGAGAGTTTGGTTTCTGGTTTATCAAAAACAGTAACATAATTTTTAAAAAATTAAAGTAAGCATAGAGTTTCCATGATCCAGAATGTATATATGTAAAATTATGAAACAGATGCCTGGTCACACGGTCGGGTAAAGCACTGGACTGTTAAATGCAAGGTGGGTAGTTCAAACCCACCAGTCACTCCATGAGAGAAAGATGAAGCTATCTGGTCCCATAAATATTTCTAACTTCAAAAATCCTGTAAAGGGTCATTCTGAGTTGAAATCGGGTTGATGGCAATGGATATTTTGGGAAATTTTATACATGTGTACACGAGGGGGTACCAAAAAAACCCTCAGAATTGCACTGGGTGGAGCGGAACTTCTATAGTACCCGTTTTTCTGGTTAAGTGAGCGTCCAGCAATTCGCTCTGAGTTAGTGCTCCCACTGGCATCACCTGGGAAGGTTCTCACTGGTCACAGTGCATTTTTTTGTGAAAGCAGTTTCATTCGAACCTCATTTTTTTGTGATGGCTGATTTAAGAGAGCACCATACTTCCTGATAAGAGAACAGCATGCTTCCTGCTCGGGAAAAAACGGCTGCAGAAACTGTGATGTTGAGCATAGCTTACAAGGACAGCGCTATGGGGAAAACTCAAGTGTATGAGTGAGTGGTTTTCTCATTTCAAAAAGGGAATCTAGGACAGATGAACCACTCAGGACCAGGGGTGACAGTGGCGATACCAGGAGGGAAGGGGGGTGTAGAAAGGGGGAATTGATCGCAGAGAGCTACATATAACCTCCTCTCTGGGGAATGGGCAACAGAGGGGTAGGTGAAGGGAGACGCCAGGCAGTGTAATATAAGATATAATAATAATTTATAAAGTATCAAGGGTGGGGGGGGGAGGGGGGGCAGAGGAAGGGAGGGGGAGAGGGGAAAAAAGGAAAATGAGCTGATTCCGGGAACCCAAGAGGCAAGCGAATTTTGGGAATGATGAGGGCAACAAATGTATAGATGTGCTCTACACAACTGATTTATGTATTGTGATGAATTTTATGAGCCCAATAAATTGATTAAAAAAATAATAATAAATAAATTAAAAAATTTTTTAAAGGGTGAAATGTTGATTGGTGATGAAATGTCAGCCTCTTTCTAGATAAACGTCAACTTCCCAAACGAATGAAAATGTCAACAATTAGAGCATTTGAAGTTCATTCCACAAGGTCAGACTGTTAATCAAGCTTTCTATTTAGAGGTTCTGAAAAGATAATGTAACAGTGTGTGACAAAAGGCCTGATTTGTGGCAGACGAGGGACTGATTTTGCCTCCACAAAAATGCACCTGCTCAGGTAGCCATCTCAGTGTGCCAGTTTTTGGCAAAAACCAGTATGCTTCTCTTGCCTCATGCATCTTTCCTTACCTCGCTCTTTGAAACGTCTTTATGTTTCTGTGAATGAAGAGGGACATGAAAGGACAGAGATTTAATGACATAGAAGAGGTGGGGGGAAAAAAAAGAAGATGCTGTCAGCCATCCAAACAGATGAGTTTGAAAAATGTTTCCAAGAATGGAATCGCAGATTTGACTAACGTATTAAGTGTAATTGAGAGTACTTTGAAGGTGATAAGTTTGTTTTGTAAAAAATTTAAGTACATAGTTTTTGGGGGGGAAATTCTGGATTTGGGGGGCACCCCCTCATATACGTGTGTGTGCATATGTGTGTACACACAAGGGGGGTTCAACATATTTGTGTAAAAATTGAAATAAGGATAATGAAATTTTTCTACAAACTTTCAAACTCCCTTAAGTATATGCATTTGTATACCATATAAATAAATGTACATGTCGTCTGCAGTTTCCTGTGAAATATTGGTAGATCAAATAGCATGGGCCATATTTTTATAACAAAAGTAGAGACAAGGAATAGGTGGCCTAATTAAGCAGGGCATTTTCTTTCCACTTAGTTAGTCTCCACCACTAAGACAGGCTAGATGAGATGTGGTCCCCTTTTCACAATCTCAGATGACAAGTCAGAGATATTTGTTCCAAATTCTGGCTTCTCCATTAAACAGCCTGACTTTAGGCAAGCTGGCTATATTTCCCTGAGTTAAAAAGAATGGGCTTAGACTCAATTCTCTCTTTCAATTCTCTTAGAAGTTATTAAAGAATATGCATAATACAATAGAGGAGAATAATGACTGATCAATAAATAGTGCCAGCTGTTAAGTTTTTTGAGGGGTTAGTGGGAGGAGCCTGTGCCAAACACAGCTCCAGAAGGATAAGGGTGTATAACGTTTAAAATCATACTTAAAAACTAGAAGAAAACATGTGGTGCTTAAGTAGTCTTATCTCCAAATGGTAGTGAATTTTTTAAATGTAAAGACAATAGGAAAAAAAGACAATGAAATAAATTGCAAAGGAAAACATTGGTAAAGTTTATACAAGAAAAAGCACAATACTTCAAAATATGAACACACTTGATAAAATACAACCAATGGAACAAACAGTTGATGTCTTAGCCCAAATTTGACTATCGCTCTGAGATCATGAAAAAAGGAAAACCCACCCCCCACTGCCATGGAGTGATTTGCCAATTATAGTGACTCTTTACAGGGTTTCTGAGGCTATAAATCTTTACAGGAGCAGAAAGTGACCAAAGTAAAAAGTTTGATATAAACGCTGACCCCCCAAACTAGAGGGAAATATTTAAATTGGTGGAGCTGAGAGTCAGAGACTGCTCCAATATCAAATTAGAGGCATGCTACTGAAGGCGTGAGAGTCTACCCAATAGCACCCACACTGAATTAAACAACTCCATGGCGTAGGCAGGACAAGGGTTTGATCATGAGAAAAGAGAGAGAGAAAGTACTAGTATAATGACAGGTATTTGGACCAATGGATAAGAACAGTACATCCAGACATAAAAACAGCAGAATACAGACAACTGATTATTGATAAAGGGTCCCCAAAATCAAAGGGGAGCAGATGCCCTTTTTAACAAATGGTGCTGGAAAAACTGGATGTCAATCTGCAGAAGAATGAACCAAGATCTTTACCTCAGCCCATACATAAGGACAAATTAAAGGTGGATCGCAGACCTTGAGGTAAAACTCAAAGGTATCAGGCTCATCAACGAAAAATAGTGACAAAGCTAAGAATTTAAAATAGGGAATACATGGGATATCAGAAATAAGGAAGGATATACACTCAGAGGAAGATAAAATAGATGAGTGGGACATGTTAAAGATAAACACTTGTGTACATCAAAAGAGTTCCTCAAGAAAGTAGTAAGGGAGCCCACAGCCTGGGAAAAGATATTTAGCAATGACATATTAGATAAAGGGCTTAATTACTGAAATCTACAGAACCCTGCAAGTTTACAATAAGAAAAAAAATAGCCCACTAAGGAGGCATGCAAAAGACTTGAGCAAGAAGATTCACAAGGGAGGAAACATGAATGGTAAGTAAACATATGAGAAAATGTTTCTGATCATTAGCCATTTGGGAAATTCAAACTAAAACAACTATGAGATACCACCTAACATCCATGAAGACAGCCCAATTCAAAAAACCAGAAAGCAACAAATGTTGGACGAGTGTGGTGAGATAGGAACTCTCATTCACTGCTGGTAGTCTTATAGATATGTACAGTCGCTGGGAAAGTGATTTGATGATATCTAAAACAGATAGATATCGAGTTACCTTACAACCCAGCAATTCCATTACTGGGTATATACCCAGAAGAAATAAGGAACAGACCACAACCAGACATCTGTGCTCCAATGCTCATTATTGTGCAGTTCACAATCACAAAGAATTGGAAACAACCTAAATTTCCATCAATAGACAAACAGATTGTAAATGGTATATACACACAATGGATTATTACACATCCCTAAAAAATAATGATGGAAAGATGAAGTACCTCGTCTCGTGGAAAGAGTTGGAGGTTATTATGCGGAGTGAAGTTAGCCAAGCACAGAAGGACAAATAAAACATGAGTCCCCTGAGGTAAGTCCAAACAGCAGAATGGGCATAGGGCAAAATGCACACAATACACAGTTCCCAGGCTGAGGTCCAGATACTGTAGAATGAGCCAGACCAAACCCATTGATGCATACATCATCAAAGAATTAAAAATATGTAGACAGCACCTGTGCTGAAAGCTATCTATTCCCCCCACCTCTCATATACTTTTAAGGCCCACAGAGGGGAGGGGGGAAAGAAAATGGATGGCAATAAGGGAAGAGGGTAATAATCCATACAAGAGGAGAATATTGTTTATGTCTCCAGAGGAAAGGATATACTCCAGAGAGTATATCTCACTCCAGTGTGCATGCTTTCAGGGCGATGTTCCTGCTCAAAGAAGCTCAATCACAGAGAGGACTGCAGGGCCAGCCTCAGCTCAAGGCATGACATCCCCTCCCTAGACAACAGTGCTACAGGAGACAGCACTGAAGATACAGTTCGGGGAGTGAGACCAGTCTGAACCACCCACATGGGGGCAAACCAAGAAGGGAGTATAACAGACCCGCAATGGGAGCAAAGCCACAAGTTCCTGAGGAATCCTGATTATAGACTTCTGACTCAGGGGGCAGCACTTGGCATACCATCTGAACTGGCTGGTGGTTACTGACAAGGGGGCCACATTGAAAGTTTAAATATGTATTGGGATGTGGGGGGGCATTACACCGCTCCATCCCTGACTGTAGGAAGAGTAATAGGGACTTGTAGGAGGTGCACCTTTTGGTCATGAATACTGAGGACTAAAAGGTATAAGTGCTGATAAGTAACCAGGTCCTGGGATATGGAACCCTGAAAGAAAGGGGGATTGGACTGATGGATTATAACAGGTTGTGCTTGCTATTTAACAAAGAGATACCTATCTTCTCTGGGTAAGGATATCAGTTAGACTTGGAACTATTTATATGGTCTTTCTTTTATTTTTTTCTCTTTTGGTATCTATGGAATATAGACAGAATAAGCAATCCCAAGGAGACAGCGATGGAATCAATAGTTGGGGTGGGCGAGGGGAAGGGTAGAGGTGGGAGGAGGGGATTGGTGAGCCAATAACAATAGGGACAGGGACTAGCAAGTGTTTTACCAATTGAAACGTATCAAGAGGAATTGCTGAGAAGTGAATGATAGGTAAACATGATAGTGGGGCAGGAGGAAAGAAAAGAGAAAAAGAGGAAAGAAGAGAGTAAAAATTATATATGTAGGTATATCGATATGTACATATAAATATGTAAATATATAAATATAGGTGCATTTGTCTATATATATATATATATATATATATGTAAAAACAAGAAGGAAGCAGCTATACATTGGGCCTCTACTTAAATCTTACCTCAGTACAAGAATGGTTTGTTTTAATAATGTGACACTCACCTTATGATACTCACTTTAATGACACGATCACTCAAGACAAAATGGGTGCACAAGCAAATGTGATGAAGAAAGCTGATTGTGCCCAGATATCAAAATATATAGCATCTGAAGTGTTAAATGATTAATGTTAAACAATCGGCCATCTAGCAGGAAAGCAACAAAGCCCACATGAAAGAAGCACACCAGCCTGTGTAACCATGAGGTGTCCATGTGATTAGATATCAGAAGTACAAAAACAAGCAATCAAAATGACATGAAGGAGTGTGCCCAAAGTGAAGACCCAAAACTCATCTGTAAGATAATTGTACAGTCCCTCACAGAAGGCCCACATGGAAGGGAGATTAAATCTAGGAGCAGTATAGCACTGAAGAAACATGTAACTATCCTATAGTTCTTTAATATTTCCTCCCCTTATCATTGTGGCCTTAGTTTTACCTTGTTAATCTTGTTAGACCTGCATATGTTCATTTGTATAATTAAGAGTGTTCAATGCATGAAATCCAAGATAGATAACCCTTCAGAAATAGTAACAGGAGTAATGGTTCCCTGAGGGCACTAGATGAGGGTGTTAGGGAAGGGGAAAAGGGAGATCCAATAGCAATGATGACTGTATAACCCCATGAGTTAGTTAATTGTGCCAGCCTGGCCGATAATCACATGTGGTGCTGGTTGAAAGGTGGAGGGATAAATGGGTGGTGAAGCCTCGCCTTTCTAGTTCTCGGGTCTCTTGTTTTGTGATGGTTGCATCGGGTGCAGCTGCCTTAGCAGTTCCCTGCTTCAGCTTGCAAGATGGATTTCCTACAAGACATCCCCAAGGAGAAGCCGCATGGATCTATCCCGATGCAGCCCTGGGTGCTGGAGCAGCCATGTGGAGACCCCTGCCAGTGCTGAGATGCTTACACGTTCACGGACTCAGCTTTCCTCCTGCAGTCGGCATCATTGCCTCTGTTTTGTGAGGTGGAGGACTTTGTGGACTGTTGTTGGGTTAATGGGTTAATGTTGGACTTGTGGGCTTGGGAGCATTGGGTTGGGATGTTTTCGTGATGCACCTTTTCTTTACATAAAACTCTCTCTTATACGTGAGTCGCCGTGGATTTGTTTCTCCAAAGTACCTAGACTAATACACCCCACTAGAGGGGAATGAAAAACAGAACTTCAGGTGAATGGATACATTGATGGTGTAAATTTCAGCAATAATAATAATAATATAATAAGGATCCCTGGGGGTTAGGGTTGGGGAGGGAGGGGATAAAGGGGAGCTGATACCAAAGAAAGAAGAAAATGTTTTGAAACTTATGGTGGTAGCAATTGTACAATAATGCTTGCTATAATTGAATTATGGATTGTTATATCTGTAAGAGCTCTCAACAAAATGATTCATTAACAAGTCTAGTTTGAAATTATTCAAATGAAAGCCAAATTTTATAAAGCAGTTTATATGAAAATAAAATACGCATGTTCCTATCGACCTCTGTTGATTAGTGAAATGTATGAGGCTACATAAAGCGAACGAAAACAAATAAAAATAAGTTCTTGAGAAAGCACATTGGGTGTGGGGACCCATGAAGACACAACTTGAGGAGACATGATTAGGAATCATTTCAGAAACACAGCCAATTGTAGAGCGCTTGAAAGATATCCAACTTAAGTTATCAGATCCTGGTGAGCCTAAAAGTTGACAAAGAGAATTTCTCCTTAAATCCAATAAACATTTATCAAATGAGGTAGTTTCTGAAATATTTGTGACAGGTATACATGATTGAGTCCTGAAAGGCTATATTGCCATTAAAGGCTATATATGGTACCAAATATATTGGAAGAATACCCAGTAAATTGATAATAAGCAAAACAGAAAGAGACATGGAACTTCAGGAATAGTATACAAAATAACTTTCAATGACTAATTTTATCATCCTGAAATACCTGGTTTTCGCAGGTATAAGGCATCTTCAGAACAAAATATCTTACCATAGTGAATGATGGGGGGAGTGTGGAGTGGAGACCCAAAGCCCATTAGTAGGCCACTGGAGATCCCCTTGTAGAGGGGTCTCGGGAAGGAGACAAGTCAGTCAGGGTGCGATGTAGCAACGATGAAAAATACAACTTTCCTCTAGTTCCTAAATGCTTCCTCCCCGCCCCCATTATCATGATAGGAATTCTACCTTGCAAGTCTGGCTAGACCAGAGGATGTACACTGGTACAGATAGG
>NW_022109980.1:908156-912454 GCF_000313985.2 Echinops telfairi | reverse complement strand
TGTTAGTGATAAAACTGATTTGTTTAAGTGAAGTGCCTTTTCCATGATCATATAATCCTGAAATCAGTCTGATCCTTCGCTAGAGGAACATTTGATGACTGACAAGGTATCTGACAGTTGGGCAAGAAAGATGGTGTTTCAAATAGTGCTTCTTTCTTAGAATTTCTGTGGGCACTTGTGTGTCAGCTATGGTAGAATCCACAGCCTCTTTTATATTTTAACAATTTGGTTTGGGTGACACACTTTTTTGTCATAGCCTAGTGGTTATGCATTGTGCTGCTAACCACAAGGTTGGGAGTTTGAAATCACCAGCTGCTCCATGGGAGAAAGAGTTACAATCTCAGAAACCTACAGAGGCACTTCTACCCTGTAGGTCGTTATGAGTCAGAATCGACTTGATGGCGGTGAGGATTTGGGGTTTGGTTTTTTTGTTTTTGTTTAAGAATTATAGCTCTGGAGTTTCAGAATACTTAACAGAGACCAAGAGTTGCTCAGAAAGCTTCCTGAGAAATCAGCTGAAGTAATTCCCAAGGCAGCTTATATGACCTGTGCCTTTATTACTATACAGCAGTGGTTCTCAACCTTCCTAATGCCACGACCCTTTAATGCAGTTCCTCATGTTGTGGTGACCACCCAACCATACAGTTATTTTCGTTGCTACTTCATAACTGTAATTTTACCACTGCCGTTTGACCCCCCAAAGGGGTTGCAACTCACAGGTTGAGAACCACTGCTAGAGAGTCACTGAGTTTTAACTGAGGTGTATTGGTGACTCTCTGGGGTGCTTGGGGACACTGTGTTCTTATGTTTTCCCAAATTCCAAGACACAGAGTAAATTGAGAACACAGCTGATTAGTCCCAAGGAATTGTTTGTGCTTACAGCAATTTTATCATGATGTCATTGTTACACTATGCAAGCTAGGTACCCTTGTCTCATGTTATAAAAAGCTTTACTTTGGAAATAAAATCTGGCTTTGGATCATCAGTCCACTCGTCATTCTTTTTCTTCAGGTTGTCACTCACTGCAGGTCCATATCGCTGGACAGTACAATTACTACCATGGATTGAATGATGTTGCTCTGAAATATGTGTGAAACTTGGCTGGGCTACTGTTCCCATTGGCACTTACGTAATGATGTAATCACCCCATGATGTGTATGCCAACAAATTGTAAGAGGATTTGGGTAGGATGCAACACCATTAATCCAGTGGCCTACCATCACTTTATTTACTTTACACAGGTTAAGTGGACCTTACATAAGCTAATGGGATAGAAACAAGCAGAGGAGAGGGACCTTCTGCCACCAAGAAAGAAGAGCCAAGACCAAGAGTGTAGCTTTTAGATCCAAGGATGAGAACTTCCTAAACCCAGGGCAAGAGCTGTCATAAGAAGATCTCCAGGGAACAGCAGGTGCACAGATGCTGAAAGGAGACAAGGAACTTCCTCTTGAACTGTGAAGCAACACGAGAAAGCCTTCCCCTAGAGCAGTTATTCTCAACCTGTGGGTCGCGACCCCTTCGGGGGGGTCAAAGGACCATTTCACAGGGGTCGCCCGATTCATAACAGTAGCAAAATTACAGTTATGAAGTAGCAACAAAACTAATTTTTTGGTTGGGGGGTCACCACAACATGAAGAATTATACTAAAGGGTTGCAGCATTAGAAAGGTTGAGAACAACTGTCCTAGAGCCAGGTGCCCTAAATTCAGACTTCTGGCCTCCTAAAATGTGAGAATCAATTTATCTGTGCTAAAAGCCATCCACTTGGAGTGTTTTTGTAATTACAACGATAGCTAAGACAGTTACTATAGTAGAACTGAAGTATCTTACTAACTAGTAAACAATACACTTTTACCCTAATCATGTGTTCACTGTTAAGAGCCGTGGTGGTGGCATAATGAGTCACAAGTTGGGCTTGAAAGCACCAGCCACTCCAAATTGAGGTTTTCTGTTCCTGTAAATATTCCCAGAAGCAGTTTTACTTTCATTAAGAGTTAGAATCGACTCAATGACAATGGTTATTTTTTTGTTTCTTTTTATGTGTATACTAGTAAAAGGAGTCCAGCAAAACCATAGTTGATGATTATTACCTTGTTTAAGGAGTTTTGTACTTTTAAAAGAAACTTATGGTGCAAAGAGTTAATGTGCTCACATGCTAACCAAACAATCAGATTCTACTCCACCAGAGGTGCTGCCTCAGAAAAAAGGCCTGGCAATCTACTTACCAAAACTCAGCCACTGAAAAAAAATCTATGAAGTACCATTCTATGTTGCCACACATGAAAACATTATGAATCAAAATCAACTGAAATCTCTATCTTATTTGTGATGAATTATAAACTGTTAATACAATTATTTTTAATCCCCCTACCTTCTAGAAATGATATCTTCTCACCCTTTGTGAAGCTTGTTATTGCTACCTAGTCATAACCCATGTTATGAAAGTCAGGGATATATTTTTTAATTGTTTAATTCAGTCTTCAACAGTAGTAAAACATCACAGAAATGGAAAGACAATTTTGAACTATTCAAGATAACAAATACTTAGAAAAGAATGCCTAAGAAGCTAAATGTAAACAGCCAGAAGACCTCACCAAAGAATAAGGTAACATGAAATCCATTTATAGATGAACAAAGCATTTAAAAATAAAACCTTGGAAAAGAAAATATTGTGAGATACGACATAAAAATAAAAACAACTTTAATCAATTTAGAAGACAAAAAATCAAATTAAGAAAAAAAGTTGTAACAAATAGTGAATATCCAAATTTAAATTATCTGAGCAAACAAAAGATGACAAAAGCTTGCCATCTGACTCCCTCCTACCTATACAAGGGGGAAGGAAACATCGCCCTAACTGCCTAAGGTTGATTCCTAAGCGTCTAAGGTCACACTTACCTCTAGCTTCTAACCTTCCTACCCGTTGTCCTTCCTATAGCACTCTACTTTCCTGCTGGGTTCGATAATTCATTGTAATGGTCACATAGAACTCACAGACAATGCTCACATTTGTAGGGTGTATTATGGAAGTTAACAATTTACAATTCAAGTAAGAAATGCTCAGGATACAACTGTTTAGTCAGGACAGTTTCTTCTCTGCCATGCCCACTGGCAGGCCCTTCTCTCTGGAGCTCAACCACTTTGCCTGGATTCTTCCCTGCTCCAGATGTGTTACAAAGATTTTTCTAGAGCTGCCAAGAGATGTTCAAAGGGCATACTACTCTGCTATAAGACTCACCCCAAAGGCAACCAGATCCAGGCCCATGGATCAGCAAGCCCAGCTTCCCCAGAGGCTCACCACTCCACGAGCAAGCCTCCTGGTTAAAAGCACCCAGCTTTGCTTGATCTGTGGGCTGGGAAGTCAACCACACCATCTCGTACTCTGGTTACACAGCTTCTGCTTCTCTGTCACTCCTCTGATGTCTAGGGTGTGTCCTGGATCAAGGAGGTCAATGTTAAGGTACCCCAGGAACCAAACAATGCACTCTTCTCTCTTGCTGGTAGAAATGGCTGGTTTTATACCCAACAGGATGGCAATCACAGTTAACACTGTTAATAATCATTCAAAGCTGAATCATATAATTGAACCAGTATTTTCCACCCCCACTCTGTTACCCAGAACAATCAAGAAAAAAGTAGTTTGGTGTGAATAACAAGAGTAGGGCTCACTACAATCCGCCATCCCATCTCCATCTACCTATCTCAAACCTTGATTGATGGCAGGGCATGAACTCAACCCAAAAGGAAGGGTTTAACTCCATGTACTTTAAAACAATTAATTCCACCGGAACCAAATGAGAGTAGTTACCCTAAAAGTCTGACAGACTACTTAAAAGCTGCTCTCCAAGCATTCAACAACAGGGAAAGTAATCATTGAAATACTAACACCTTATATGTGTATAATATTTAACAGTATGAAAAGGGTTTTCAGCACCATTATATAATTTGCCGAGCAACCTGGTGAGGTAGCTAAACAGTAAGCTAACGTTACAGAGAATAAAGCTAAGACCTAGAAGTGATAAATCACTAAACCAACTCAAGGAATAAATGTTAAAAACCAACCTAAGGGTTGTGGTTCTGCCTCAAGTTTGCTCTTTACAATGAAGATTTTGAAGTAGCATTTTCTATGTTGCCTTCCAGATTTAAACCAATAGTTTACGACATTATGCCCTCTTTTGGGGGAAAACTAGAAGAAAAATGAAAACATTAAAATTTGGTTTGGTTGCCAGGTAATATGGCAGGGACTAGACCAAATACAGGGATACACATGGTAGACAACTAAAAAGGAGGTGGGGAAAG
>NW_022109980.1:904737-906005 GCF_000313985.2 Echinops telfairi | reverse complement strand
AGGGGGAAAAATGAGGAGCTGATGCCAGGGGCTCAAGTGGACAGCAAATATTTTGAGAATGATGAGGGCAATGAATGTACAAATGTGCTTTATACAATTGATGTATACGTATGTATTGTGATAAGAGTTGTATGAACCCCAATAAAACAATTTAAAAATAAAATAAATAAAATTATTTAAAATTAAAAAAATAAAATTTGGTTCGGTTGATCAAAAGAAATCAACAACAAAACAAAAACAAAATCCTATTCATTTTAATGGGATTTATGTCATATTTTTGCCAAATATGTCACTTGCTATTTTTTCAAAAATCCTTTTAAAAAAAACATATTAAGCATAAAACAGCAGCTAAATTCTTCATAGTATCCACAAATACTTACACTTGTGTTCTTGACTAAATAAGCCTACTTCAGAAACAGCTTTAAAAAAATCTATCCTTTTAATGTCTGTCCTGTGCAGCTCTTATGAGATGACCTAAAATAAAAATGTCTTTAACATTCTTTGGGAAGAGCCCTGGAAGCATAGTGGTTATTCCTTGGGCTGCTAACCCGAAAGATCAGCAATTCAAAACGACCAACCACTCCACAGAAGAAAGATGAGGCTTTCTACTCTCTCAGAGTTACAGGAGTAGTGCTACCTGTGCTATAGGATTTCTATGAGTCAAAATCCACTCAATAACAGAAAGAGTAAATCATTAAAGGATTGAAAATAATTTCATTGGGTTCTTTGGTAGTTACATAGCCTGTTGTCAATTGGAGTCTATTAAGAGTGAAGGGGTAGAATTTAGCCTGTCAATCAGGTAGCAGCTTGATGACCTCATTTGGAGACGCTAAGGAGATAATAGCTCACTATGGGCAGGACACCCACTCCCTCCCTGTGAGACATTCCTGTGGAAGACACATGGAGCTACGCGAGTGCCCTGGAGCTGGAGGAGCCACATAGTGACCCCTTGCCAGTGCTGAGATGGATCCACCAGTCCATCTGGATCCACAAGTCTTTCCACCCACTTGCCTGTGATCTTCCTGCATACGGCATCATTGCATGTTTCGTGAGTCCCAAGAGGACTTTATAGATTGGTATCAGACAAATGGGCTAATATCAGACTTCTGGACTTGATCTGGACTGGGCTGGGATGTTTTCTCAATATACAAATTGCTCTTTTATATAAAGCTCTTTCTTACACACACATGACTGTCTATGAATTTGTTTCTCTAGTCAACCCTAACAGGTTCCTTAAACATCTCCCACATTTTGCCATTTACTATATC
>NW_022109980.1:898119-904115 GCF_000313985.2 Echinops telfairi | reverse complement strand
ATCGTTGACGCCACAGCCCAATCGCCAGTGTGGTGAGAGGTACTTCCTGGTGCCATGTCAGACACCGAAGAGCGAGAGGAGGCCTTGGGGGGGCAGGAGGGTCCTGTGGGAGCAGGTAGTGATGAGTCTGTGGGGGCCCCAGGACCGGTAGTTGAAGGCCTTGATGAGGGCCTGGCAGCGGCAGGGCTAGAACAGGGCGACCGTGAGAGTAGCAGCGGAGAGGAGTCCGAAATCGGGACTGAGGAGGAGGATGAGGAGGAAGAGGAAGAAGAGGAGGAGGCGGCAGAATTGGGCGAGCCGGCCACAGGGGTGGACCAGCACCATTTCCAGATGGTTAACTTCCACTTCATGTACCTGGACTTGGTCCCCTCACTGCTGCGCCCCCTCTACCAGAACGGCCATGTCCTCATGCGTGCTCGAGGTCACGTCTCCCGGCACCTGCGCCAGGGCACGCCCAGCGAATCCCATTCGATGCCTGAGCTGTCTGCTAGTCTCCCCCAGGGCCTCCACTTGCCTTTGGCTGTCCAGAGGCCTGCGCTAAGCTTTGCCCTTGACCTCAACCTTGACCTGCCTGTGGCCAGCCTGCCACCCCAGCTGCATGAGCTGCCTGAGCTGCCCCAGGTCCTCCCCACCATCCAGGCCATCGAGGCTGCCCGGCCCACCGTCCTGGCCATCGAGGCTGCAATGCCTGCAGATCTGACCGAGGCCCTGGAGCCCAGCAAGCCCATAGACCAGGCCGATGCTGTGGAGTCCCGGGAGCCCACAGCCCAGGCCACAGCCTCTCAGGGTGAGCTTACATTTGGGAGCTCAGGGCTGCCTTGTGGGGAGGCGGTGGATGCCTGGAGGGAATGTGAGAGGTGGAGGCCGAGGGGGCAGGGCTGTGAGCAGGGGAGGCCCTGGGGCAGGTGGGTGTGCTGGTGGCAGGCGAGTGGGCAGGCTTCTTTGCACCCTTCTGTGGGAAAAGGTGGGCTTCGCACAAAGTGCCCAATCCTGCACCTACCTATACCCAATAAACCCCAGGGGAAAACAAAGCACCCTCCTTTCTAATGGGAATGGGGGCAGTGGGAGGGGCCTGGAGGAAGCGGAAACTCTGTGGGTGGCTTTGGTTTGTTGTTGAACACTAGAACAGCATAAGAAGATTTGGGAGGTTTTTTTATTGTTGGGCTATATTGGCTAGGATTGGGTTGAGATTTGTGGTTTGGGTTTTTATTGAAGATTGCTGGTCTATAATTTTTATTTTCAGTGATGTCTCTGCCTGGTTTGGGTCTCAGGTTTTGCTTGCTTCTTAGAATGAATTCAGGTTTCCCTTCTTTTCTACACACTGAAATTTGAGTAGAATTGGTGTCAGCTCTTCTCCCAAGGTTTTGTAGAAATCCCCACTGATCCGTCTGTACCAGATTATTTATTTTCGGTTTTCTTTGGGGTGGCGAGGTGGGGGTGTTTAATGAACTGATCAGTTTAATTGATTAGGGTCTGTACAGGTTTTCTACTGAAATTCAGTCGTCAGTCTGTCGGTTTCAGTTTGACAGACTGCAGTTCTTAATGGTATTCTGTTCACCATTTTACTTCTGTTGACTCTGTTGTGATGTAACCTATTTTTTTTTTCGTCACACCTGCTATTTGCACCTTTTAATTTTCTTTTGCTGGATTTGGTAGTGGTTTTTCAGTGCTATTAATCCTTTCAATGATGCGATTTTCTTTTTACTGGTTTTTTTTTCCATTTGTTTCTGCTCTAATCTTTATTATTTTTTCTGGTGACGGTAGACTTATTTTTCTTGCCTTTTTCCTAATTGTTGAGGTTGTTGGGTTAAGGTGTGGATTTTTGGTTCTTCTTTCTTTTGGAATGTATACTTTGGAGTATATTGCTCTCTGATCACTACTTTTGCTATGTACCAACAATTTTACTTTGTTTTCGGTTTGTTCTCATTTTATTCAGGGAATTTTTTACTTGCCAGTTTTAATTTCTTCAACTACCTAGTAATTTTATGTTGAATTATTTTATTCTGACTTGTATTTTTTCCTTTGATCTACTCATATTTTTAAACTTTTTCGTGTGAATTAGGTGAGATTTTACAGACTAGAATGTCATTCTTGCATTCAACAATTAATCAAAACTCCCAATGGCTTAACCTGTCTCCCTACTTTTTTTTCTCCCCCCCCCCATCACCTTCTTAGAGGATATTATCCTCCCCTTCCCCACAGTTAATACCTGTCTACCACCTAGCTTATTACTTTCCTTCCCCTCCAATCCCTGGTTTCTTTCAACATCAAAACATGTTTTGATTGTTTCAATAAAAGTAGTCTCATACAGTATTTGTACTTTTGTGATTGACTAATTGCGCTCAGCATAATGTTCTCTAATTCCACATTTATCATTATTTTTAACTTTGTGTAGTATTCCATTGTGTGTATGTACCAAAATTTACTTATTCCTTCTACCATTGATGGGCATTTAGGTTGTTTCCACCTTCTTGCAATTTTGAATAGTGCTAGGATGAACGTCAGTATGTATACATATGTTTGTGCATATCAAATGTTCCTAATTCTTTATGGTATGTACCCCATATTCCGATTGCTGGGTCTTATGGGTTTCTGTTCCTGATTGTTGAGGAATTACCATACCGCTTTCTGCAGTAGTTGGATTTTGAAGTGTTGACAGTTCTATAGATTTTAGAGATCAGTCTTTTGTCTGATATGTCATTGTCAAAAAAATTTCCCCACTGTATGTGTTATCTTTTTACTCTTTTTGGTGAACTATTTTCATGCACATGATATCTAATCGTTAAGTGGTCTCAGTCATATGTTTTCTATTCTACTATGTGTGCATCTTTTGTTCCTTTTGATCGTGTATTTATACCATGTGTCAGGGCCCTTAAGTTTCTCCCTGTTTTGTTTTTTATGTTCTTTATATTTCTAGTTGACATTTAAGTCTTTTATCCATCCTTAGTACATTTTTATATATGGAATGAGGTGGATACTGTTTTATTATTCTGAAAATTGAAACCCAACTGTTCCATCACAATTTGTTGCAGACTGTCTCATCCCCATTTAATACATTTCAGCCATTTGTCAAAAGTCAGTTGTCTGTAAGTAGATGGATTTATTTCTGGATCCTCTATTCTGTTCCATTGGTCTATGTATCTCTTGTTGTACCAGTACCAGACTGTTTTGACTACAGTGGCTTTATAGTAGAATTTTAAGGTCCACAAGTGAGAGGCCTCCTAATTTGCTTTTCCTTGTGTTTTGTTTATCTTTGTTCTCGTTTCTTTCCATATAAGGTTGAATATTACCTTTTCTATCTCTTTAAAGCAATAGTTCTCAACCTTCCTAATGCCACGACCCTTTAATACAGTTCCTCATATTGTGGGCCCCACCAACCATAAAATTATTTTTGTTGCTACTTCATAACTGTAATTTTGCTACTGTTATGAATTGGGCAACCTTTGTGAAAGGGTCGTTCAACCCCCAAAACGATTGCGACCTACAGGTTGAGAACTGCTGCTTTAAAGAATGGAACACAATCCCATTACATTTATAGATGTTGACTGCTGAATTTTATTAAATGGGATGGCTTTTGAAAATATAAAGATTCTAGGAACATTGATCCTAAGAAATGATGAACTGATAGGGTAGCACTTGGTAAATATTAAGAGGAGTGAGGCGCTATGAGCTTCACCATAAAATAGATCTTAGAAATAATCTTTCCCTAAGATAAGGTGACCAAAGCATACAGAATGTAGTCAGATCCCAAGGATTCTGATCTTTTCTTCTCCAAAAGGCCTCACATTCTTAGAAGCATCAGTTTGGGCAATTTCTGGAAAGAGGGAAATTATGTTACTGTGAAAACTATCAAGCAGCAGAAATGTGAAGACAGCTGTGTCAACCAGTAGGAATGTGCTTCTGCTCTCATTAGGGTAGAGAACTGGATGTCACTGTGGGTTGTGAGTTGTGATTATTTCTCCATAAAGTCTGTATTATTCCTAAATCTATATTAATCTTTACTAAAGAAATGACTCAGTATCTTCATGAAAACGCTGATGAAGAGGGCCAGAAATCAGGAGGGGAGGAAGAGAAAGAAGCTAAAGGAGAAAAGGACAAGGAAAATAAAGAACAAGAACCCGAGCACGATCTGGACCCAGGAGAGGGAACCTCCAGAAGTTTTAGGTATCTGTGGCAGCATTGAAGGGCCCTGGGGTTGTAGTAAGCTGTGAGTTGGGCTGCTAACCACTAGGTCAGGAGTTGTAACCCACTATCCACACCTGGGCAGAAGGATGAGGCTTCCTGCTCCCATAAAGATTTACAGACTCAGAAACCCACAGTGGCAGTTCTACGCTGCTCTAAAGAGTCAGTTTGAGTCGGAATTGACTGAGTGGCAGTGAGCTTGGGATTGTTGTAGTTGTTGTTTTATTTATGGTATGTGTGAATCCACGTAGCCTTTAGTTTCACCCAGCGGACTGCTATTTACTGAATACTGAGAACTTTAGTTTTATTTGTAATTTATCTCAGTAAATTAAGAAAAAGTTTATCTAAAAGAAGTTTTAAAAGTCAGTTCAGTTTAGAGTATATCTTTTTTAAAGCTTTGTACCTACTAATAAGCAATTTGTTCTGAGAAACATTTTTTGGTTATTCAATTGTTCTGACAAGAGCCTTTTTCCTTCATCATGAGATTTACCAGCTGGTGGTAATGTGTCAGACTTATAAAACAGTCTAAACTCTTGCGCCTTCATCACTTGGCCATGAATATTTAGTTTCTGACACCAATGAGGGGTCGATGCCTTTTAGAATGTGACTAACAAATAGTAAAAGGTTGAAAATTCCAAGTAGGCCTACATTTGATTATTACTTTAACTAAATATTTGTTCTGTTTTAGGTTTCCATATTTTACATGTCAGTCAAAAGGAAAGAGACTTAGTAACATAGTACACTTATTGTTGGTCAACATGTCAGTCATTAAATCTTAAGGGATATTGTAGAGTGTATTTTGATGATTAACATTTCTTTTGCCTTTTCGCAGCTGTCTGCTTCCTACCAAAGACTTCTCTCCCATCTAACTAGTTGTAGAAACTGAGTGTACGGAAAGGTAAGGAAGAACCACGTCTAGAACTCTCACAGGTTTCTACGAAGTAGTATAAAATGGTGTTGGACTCATCATCAAAAAGAAAATTTCAAGATTATTTTGAAGAATGAAATAAAAAATTAATGTTGTCATAGGGAAACGAAAGACGCAATGTATACACAGCCCATAATGGTCTCTTAAACAACAAGCATTTAAGATTTAGGCAATGAACAAATGCTCAAAGTCATCAGGCGCACAAGCAGCCTGATACCAAGGGGTGCAGGTTACAAGAGGAAAAGGCGCTCTGTGTTCCTGCTTGGGAAGGAGTGCGCAGATGCAGCAGACATATTTGGGGCTGTTTCCTTACACTGAGAAAATCATAGGTGCTCATTACTGGTGTGTGATTGTTTACTTTCTTTTCTTCATACAGATGGGAGAAATAGAAACAAATGGATGAAAAAAGAAGCACAAATTTGTTCTTCATTATTTTAAAGTTTGCTTCATTATCCTGTAGCCCCAGGGAATTTTATCAACACTAATTTTATTCTAAGTCCATCACCCCAATGACATCTGAATTATTTTCTTATATATAAAAAATGTATTATATTAAAGTTAAAATTAAAGATGTTTAATCAGAAATATGAGGCTTTATTTCATGAAGGGTAATGTAACCATGAGGAATTAGGAAAACCCAAGTGAAGACTAAGCATGATAGTGGGACAAGAGGAAAGTCAAAAGAAATAGAGGAAAGAACTAGGTGGCAAAGGGCATTTACAGAGGTCTAAATAAAGACATGTACATATGCAAATATATTTATATATGAGGATTGGGAAAATAAATCTATGCATATATTTATAGGTTTAGTATTAAGGTAGCAGAAGGACATTGGACCTCCACTCAAATACTCCCTCAATGCAAGAATACTTTCTTCTATTAAATT
>NW_022109980.1:890854-897071 GCF_000313985.2 Echinops telfairi | reverse complement strand
AGGCAATGAATGTACAAATGTGCTTTACACAATTGATGTATGTATGGATTGTGATAAGAGTTGTATGAGCCCCTAATAAAATGATTTTTTAAAAAGAAAAAAAATGATGAAACATAATAAAATATGTATGTGTGTGTGTGTGTGTGTGTGTTGAAAAGTCTAACCGCTGTGTCTTTCATGGGAGCCTTTGTGGCATAATGAGTACAGTTTAAACCCACTAGGTGCTCCAGGGCAAAAGATGATGTTTTCTGCCCCCATAAAGGTTTACAGCCTCAGAAACTCAGTGGTTATGTGTTGGTCTGCAATCTGAAAAGTCAGCAGTTCAAAACCCCCAGCCACTTCTATCGAGAAAGACACCAGACTTTCTATTCCCATAAAAGGTTACCATCTCAAAGTGAGAGGGCTTCCTTTACCTGATTTTAGCACCTATTATACAGCCACAATGGTCAAAACAGTGTGCTATTGGTATAATGACAGATACTCAGACCAATGGAAAAGAAAACCCAGAAATAAAATCGGCAGCATACCAACAACTGATCTTCGATAAGGGCCCAAAAATATCAAATGAGATGCAGATGTCCTCTTCAAAAAGTGGTGCTGGCAAAAATGGACATCTATCTGCAGAAAAATGAAGCAAGATCCTTACCTCACTCCATGCACAAGAATAAACTCAAGGTGGATTACAGACCTTGAGGTAAAGCCACAAACTATTAGGGTCATCAGTGAGGGAATTGGGACAAACCTGAGAACTTTGGCTCAGAGAATACATAGGCTATCAGAAATAGGGAAGGACACAAATATAGAGGAGGCACAAATTGACAGTTGGTATATACTGCAGATAAAACACCTGTGTACATTGAAAGAATTAACCATGAGAGTAATAAAAGCCCACAAAACATCTTTGGCAATGAAACATCAGACAAAGGCTTTATTACTAAAATCTATAATACTCTGCTACCTTACAATAAGGAAAAAACTAATTGCCCACTGAGGAGGGGGGCAAAGGCCTGAACAGAAGTTTCACAAGAGCAGATATCCGGATGGCCAATAAGCATATGAGAAAATGTCCCTGATCATTAACCATAAGAGAAATGCTAATTAAAACAACTATGACATAACACCTAACACTCAAAGATAGCCCAATTCAAAAAATCAAGACAGTAACAAGTGTTGGGGTGGGGGGTTCTGTGGTGAGATAGGAACTCTTCGTCCACTACTGCTGAACCTGTAGATCTGTACAGCCATTATAGAAATTGATTTGGCGATATCTAGACATGGAAATTGAGCTACCATTCGACCCAGCAATCCCCCTACTGGGCGTATATCCAGAAGAGGCAAGAAACAAACAATGGCCAGACATCTGTGCTCCGATGTTCATCTTTGCGCAGTTCAAAATCACAAGGAGTTGGAAACAACGCAAATTTCCATCAATGGAAAAATGGATTTAAAAACTGGTAGATACATATAATGCTGAAAAGCAGTGATGAATGCATGAAGCACATTGCCACATGGGAGGAATTGGAGGAAATTATGCTAAGGGAAGTAAGCCAAGAACAAAAGGACGAGTACAGCACAATTCCACTGAGGTAAGGTTAAAAAATCAAACAGGGCATAAGAGAAAAGCTACTATATACATACATTCCTAGGGTGAGGTCCAGGTACAATGGCAGGGGCCATACCCAATCCACAGATACATAA
Organism: Echinops telfairi; assembly: GCF_000313985.2. Lineage (NCBI taxonomy): Eukaryota > Metazoa > Chordata > Mammalia > Afrosoricida > Tenrecidae > Echinops > Echinops telfairi. Next base: position 895,373 of record NW_022109980.1, on the reverse strand, counting down.
TGGCAGCCAACTAAAAAGGAGGGGAAAATAGAGAGAAAAAGACATGGGTAGCGGGGGCACAGGGCTCTATCTAATCCACTCAAGCAGAGGGTATTATTTATGTCTGCACAGGAAAGGGAGTGAGGAACTGGACTTCAACCTAGTGCACCAAGACGTGAATACAACATAGTGTCATGAAGCAGAGAACCGATAGAGAGGTCTGTGGGCCAGCCCCAATCCCAACTACGTGGACACCCCCTCACCCCACAGAAGAATGCACTACAGAGGACAGCACTGAAGCTACAGCCCAGCAAGAGGGCCACATCTGATCAGAGCACACAGGTGTAAACAAAGAGGGAAAGAGAGAGAGTGGAGCACATCCTGGCCCACCAAGCCCTGAGGATGATATCCATGCTCAGAGAAGGCAATCCAGAGAGAGGATCATAGGGCCGATATCACCAGGAGACACAGACAAGATGGCCCTCACTAACCCATAGTGCTACAGGGGACAACAATGGAGATACCATGCGGGAGTTGTGTGAACTGACCCCATCACATAGGGGGCAAAACACTAAGGGTGTGCAACAAAGCAGCAAGGGGAAAAGAGCAATGAAGTTCCTGGGGGGTACCAAAAATAAACTTTGGGGCCAGGGCGTGGCACCCCATCAGACTCAACTGGAAAACACTCCTAAAGGTCAACAAACAGACGGGGAACTATTTATAGGCATTTCTTTTCTTTCTTTCTTATTTTTGTCATTGATTTTTGTTGTTGTTGTATTGCTTTGCTTTTCTTTGTCTTGTTTTTGTGCTTATTATTGTCTCTGCCTGTCTATCTAGATAAGATAGGTGGGATAAACATTCCAGAGCAGAAAACAACAGGACCAACTATTCTGGGGGTACATTGGAGAGGGGGAGGCGGGGAAAGGAAATGGGTGTTAACAAACCTAGGGATAAGTGAACAACAAGTGAGCTAAAATTGATGGCGAGGAGGGCATCGGATGCCTAGTGGAGCTTAATCGAGGGTAATGTAGCCAAGAGGAATTACTGAAAGCTGAACATGATAGTGGAACAAGAGGAAAGTAAAAGGAAATAGAGGAAAGAACTAAGAGGCAAAGCTCATTTGTAGAGGTCTAAATACAGGCAGGTACATATATAAATATATTTATATATAACAACAGGGAAATAGATCTATGTACATATATTTATATGTTAAGTATTAAGGAAGCAGATGGACATTAGGCCTCAGTACTCCCTCAATGCAAGAACACATTGTTCTAATAACCTGGCATTCTGTGATGCTCACCTTCTCAACATGATCCCTGAAGACAAAAACGGATGCATAAGCAAATGTGAAGAAAGCTGATGGTGCCAGGCCATCTGGGGTCTTAAAGGCTTGAAGATAAACAAGCAGTCATCTAGTTGAGAAGCAAAAAATCCCACATAGAAGAAGCTCACCAGCCTGTGTAATCATGAGGTGTCAATGGGATCAGTTATCACGTATCAAAGACCCAGAACCAAAAATCATATCAATGTGAATGAGGGGGAGCGTGGAGTGGAGGCCTAAACCCCCTCTGTAGACAATTGGACATCTTTTTAAAGAAGGGTCACAAGGAAGAGACGAGCCAGTCAGGGTGCAGTTTAGCCCCAATGAAACATACAACTTTCCTCTAGTTATTTAATGCCCCCTCCCCCACCCCAATCATGACCTCAATTCTACATTACGAATCCAGCTAGAACAGAACAGATACACTGGTACAGATAAGATCTCACAACACAGGGAATACAGGATAGATAAACCCCTTGGGACCAATAATGAAAGTAGTGATACCAGGAGGGGGGAGAAAGGGGGAACCGATCACAATGATGTACATATAACCACTTCCCAGGGGGATGGACAACAGAAAAGTGGGTGAAGGGAGATAGCGGTAGTTATAAGACATAAAAAAATTTATAAATTATCAAGGGTTCATGAGGGTGGGCAAGGGGAGAAAATGAGGAGCTGATACCAAGGGCTCAAATAGAAAGGAAATGTTTTGAAAATAATGATGGCAACATATGTACAAATGTGATTGACACAATGGATGGATGGATGGACTGTGATAAGAGCTGTAAGAGCCCCCAATAAAATGTTTTTAAAATAAAAAAAACAATAACCAGGGCTTGGATCGGGTGCGCCTTAATCCACACAGAGCAAGAGTGTGTGCCTCCCACTACCGTGGTCCTTTTTAAATAAACAGCTAAATCTTCTTTTTTTAAAAAAGGTTACAGGGGCAGTTCTACTCTGTCGTACAGGATTGCTATTAGTGGGCATCGTGAGTTTTGAGTTGAATGGTTATAATTCCACTTGGGAATAGATTACTTTTGTACATTAATGAAGCAGGTATGTTTAGTCAATCTCTTTTGAGATTTAAAAAGAGATTAAACAAGGAAGCAGAAGAGACAAATGGCATAAGATACCCAAGACATGGAGATACCCATGACACCAAGAAGCAGAAGCTGAAGAGACAAGATTCTTCCTTCAGAGCTAACAGAAAACGCCTTTCCCAGGCAGGACTCTGCATTTCATTGGACTTCTATATCCTACAGTTTTAGAGAATAAATTTGTCTGTGAAAGCCACACACTGGGGTATTTCTATGTGAACAGCACTAGATATCTGGGACCCCCCATCTTACCATCACCAAAAGGGTTCACAGTCCACTATTTGGTTAGCCTCCTTTAAAGTACTTTGTTGCAGCCCCGAATAAATAAAAATGTCAAGATTAAAATAGCCTGTGTAAAGCTGTCCCTGAACTTGAAATGTGGCCACTTCCATTTGAGATGTGCGGTAAGCATAACAAAAAATGTTAAATATCTCATTGATCATTTTTATCCTGATTAAATGCTCAAATGATAACCTGGTAAGCTATAATATCATATAAAACGAATGCCACCAGTTAAATGTGGCTGCTGGAAATTTTCAAATTGTACATGTGGTTAGAGTTCTATGCCTATGAGACAGTACTGCCTACTACAGCATGGTTTTAAGGATATGTTATATTCTGAGAAGACCCAGCTTTCCTGTAGGACAGATAGTGCTGTTGAGGCTGGACCAAGACTCTGACTTGGATTAACCTGCTGCCACTGAGTGAATTCATCGACCCTATAATGGGTTTCTGAGACTGTGCAAAACTTTACAGGAACAGAGAACTTCATCTTTCCTCCATGGACAGCTGGTAGGTTTGAACTGCTTATGATGAGGTTAGCAGTCCTATGCTTACTAACAGTATCAGTAGGGCAACTTTGCTTGAGTAGGGGTTAGACTATGGTCCTCAAAACAGCAATAATTGGCATTATCTGGGAACTGGTTAGAAATGCACATTTCCATGAGGGTGGGAGGTTGGGTGAGGGAGGGAAAATGTCAAAACTTTTTTTGTTCTTTGGGTTTTTTTATCATTTTATTGAGGGGTCTTACAATTCTTATTACAATCCATATATCAATTCTGTCAGGCATACTCGTACATATGTTGCTAACATTCTTTTCTAGACAATTACTTTCTCATGAGACCTTGGTATCAGCTCCTCTTTATTCCTCATCCCTCCCCCCCACCCTCATAACCCCTTGATAGGTTATAAATTATTAATATTTCCATATCTCACACTGACCACTGTCTCCCTTAGGCCATGGTTTCCGTTGTTCTCGCCCCTGTAGGGGAGTGTGTGGTTGTATGTCGATCATTATGGTTGGTTTCCCCTTCTTCCCCTTCCCCCTTCTCCCTACCCATCTGGTATGACTCTTCCCATTCCTGCTCCTGCCTTGTTTGTGTCCTGAGCTGAGTCTCTTATCTACACCTGTGTACATCCTCCTGTCTAGTCCAAAGTGAGAGGCATCACTGAGATCATGGTAGTGCGGGTGAGGAAGCCTCAAGGAACCAGAAGAATATGGTGGATCATCGGTGCTTTACTGTGCCCTCGTTGACTCAACCATTCCCTGTGACCCTCTGTGGGGGATGTTCCATTGTCTACAGATAAGTTTTGGGTCTCTGCTCCGACCCCACTCATTCTCCACCATATGGGTTTTTTGTTTGTTTGTTTGATCATTAAGGGTCTTCTGATGCCTGTTACCCGGTCCTGATGACACCTCACGATTGCAAAGGCTGGTGTGCTTCTTCCTTGTGGGTTTGTTGTTTCTCTGCTGGATGGCTGCTTGTTTCACTTTAAGCCTTTAAGACCCCAAACACTATATCTTTTAATAGCCGGGCACCATCTGCCTTCTTCACCATATTTGCTTATGCACCCATTTTGTCTTCTGCAATTGTGCTGGGAGAATGAGAATCTCAGATTGCCAATTTGTCAGAACAAAGTGCTCTTATATAGAGGGAGGGAATGTTAAGAGGCTCAAAGTCCATCAACTACTTCAGTGTGTTGCCATATAAATATATGTACATAGGCGAATACCTCAATTTTTAATCATTTTATTGGGGACTCATACAACTCTTATCACAATCCATACACCCATGCATTGTGTCAAGCACATGTGTACATTTATTGCCTTCATTTTCT
>NW_022109980.1:872650-888907 GCF_000313985.2 Echinops telfairi | reverse complement strand
TAGATCTATGAGCCTACATTTATAGGTTTAGTATTAAGGTAGCAGAAGGACATTTGGCCTCCACTCAAGTACTCCCCCAACGCAAGAATACTTTCTTCTATTAAATTGGCATTCTATGATGCTCACCTTCCCGACACAACCGCTGAAGACAAAGCGGGTGAATACCTCAATTTTTATGGATTAATATATTTACTTATGGACACACCTATGCTTATACCTCTATCCAGAGCTTTTCTTCCTAGATCATTCCTCTGTTTCATTTTACCTTCCATCTGTCCCACCATTATGCATTCCCTACTTCTGCCTCACAGTACTTCCTCTCAGCTAGATTGCTGTTGCGCCAGTGCCCCCAGGTTCTCTATATCCTCCACGGGCAAACCAAGAAGAGAACATAACAAATCCCCTAAAGAGCCCCCCAAAATATACTTCAGGCTAGGAGGGGCAGTTCCCAGAATTCCCCCAGTCATAAAGGTTAGCAGACAGACCTAGAATTATGCGTGTGATTTTGTTGTTCTGATTTTTCTTTTTCCATTTCTTTTCCTTTTTTCTTTCAATCATTTGTTATCTATTTATTTGACCCAAGCCCTTGTTTGTATGTCTACTTACATAAGGCAGGCATGGAAAGCAAGCTTGAGGAGAAAGCAATGGGACCAATGCTCCCAGGGGACTTGGGGGAGAAGGGGATGGGGGAAGTGGGTGGTGGACAAACAATGCCATAGACAGGGGAACAACTAGGGAATAAAAATCGATATGTCAAAACTTTTTTTAAAAGAAATTTAAGAGGGATAAGGGGGGATGATGGGCTCTGGAGTCTGTTTTTATTTTACTCACTTTATTTTTTAATTGAGCTGTAATTAATACAACATAAAATTCATAGTTAAATCATATCAAGAAGTGCTTGGGCGGGGAGGAGCTGTACAATCATCACCGCAATCAACTTTGGAATCCTTTCTACCTTCTTTGTTAGACATTGGTGTTGACTCCTAATTTCTCCCATCATCTTTTCCTGTGTCACCAAATTTCTCCCATCATCTTTTCTTGTGTCACAAAATAATCAACAATTTTGTTACCATCTTCTTAAATACACTCACCCTGGTTTCCCTATACAGATAAGTATACAAGACTAGGTCAGACAACAAATAAGGATCCATCGATAATGACCATACACAATTGACAGAGACCTCAATCTAAGAGAAAGCAGAGACACTAAAATATCTAGAATAATTTCACGTTGCATCCAAATGAGATCAAATTACAAGATGCTTTATGCAGTTGCTAAAATCCAAATTATAATGCTCTTGGTCTGATAGTTTGGCTGTTGACGTTTCTAGATTATGTGCATTGTGGATTCACTGGAGCCTCATCTCACATAGGCACCCTGCAAATGGATTTAGGACTACCATTATTATCCATAAAAATGAAAACAAAAAGACCCTCAAACATACTGCCATTGAATGAATTCTTACTTATAAGGAATCTATAAGACAAGGTAGAACTGCCCCTGTGAGCTTCTGTGAATGAAGCCCAACAAGTAATGACTAAAATATCATTCATAGTTTTCTGTAAACTGGATATTTAGGATTTAGAAACTGGTATCATTCATTCCCTTCTGCATGGTTTGAATATTCCAACCTGAGTCCTTCTGATATGGCCTATGACGTGTGCTGCGTATATATTGTCTGGGTTACTGGGAGGGTGGTTAGGAACTACATCATAAGTGTCCAGTTAAGAACAAATTAACAAGAATTTTCCTGTTGGGGTATCTACAGGCAAAATAAGCATTTTTAAATGACTGCGTGCCCCACTAGATCCATCCACCTTCCAAAGTGCAATTGGCCCCTTCAATACAGACATGAGACTCCCATCCTCTTGATCCAATCTCCCTGTAAAGTTTACTGATTTCTCTTATAAGGCTGTCTGTTCATTTAAAGGAACCATAGAACATAGCTATAAGGCATGTATTAATTGGTCTTCTCTCTCCCTGACATGGAAAATTGGCCTCATCTATAGAGGGGCAGCCTGTCTTGAGTTGGTTTTGAGGTGTTCTTATTAAGGATAGATGTATATTTTATGAGAGCTGAGGATACACTCTAAAGGAGCCCTGGTGGTGTAGTGGTTACATGTTGGCCTGTGATCCTCATGTTTAGCAGTTTGAAAATAACAGAAGCTCCATGGGAAAAAGACTGGACTTTCTACTCCTGTAAAGAATTACAGTCTAGGGGAAGGAGTTCTGGGAAGATAACACCGATGTAGGATCACCTGCGTGAACAGCTTGCTTTGGGAATGCCCGATTTTCAAGTAAGGTAGCTGTGTTGGGGAACTGGGATATGAGACCAGGTCTCACAGCAACCCAGGGCTCTCTTTTGTCAGTTCTCCCACAGAGAGTGCAGCTTTGCTTGTCACGCATGTGGTCCCTTTACACAAAACCTGTCCGCACTTTGCATCCCTTTCTCGTACAGTGGTAAATCCTGGCTTTTATTTTGTTTCCCACTTCCCCACCCACCCACATTTTTTGGTTCACCAGAATGGGGAAGTGGTCGGGCCTGTCTGTACTGCAGGGGGCATCCCACAGATGCCCACACGGACACCTTGAGGCCTTAGACTCTAGGAAATGTGGCATCCCGAGGAGGAGAGTTTCCGTTGGTGATAATCCCTAGGCAAGGCCCAGTTACCTCCTGCAGATAAATAGTTCCAGCAAGTTGGAGAGAATCTAAGCACTAGGGAAACAGAGAAGCTGTTGGAATTCACAACAGGTTTCTAGGAGGTCAGTAGAAGTGTTCCTATTTTCTTTTGAGAAAGGAAACACTTAATTCTTCACCCCATCAGAAGAAACAGAGCCCAGAATTTCCAGGTTTCTCGGCGGCTTTCTCACCACAAGTCACATCACCCTCTGATCAGAAGCCCCTCTTCCCATATACTATAATAGCCCATTTACATTCTAGGATCATCCATATGGAGCGGATTGTTCTGTGCTATACAGAAATCCACTGTTTGAAGCACAATGATAGAAAGAGTACACTCTCCCTACATAATACCCAGAGTCGACAAGGGACTCTGGTAGATTCATTATACACCTCCCTACCACAACCATGATAACCTCTGGAACCTGTTCTTTCCACCTCAGCAACACACAGCCTTCTTTAACTTATTACCAAGTAAAATCACATCTACCATAACCCTCTTATCTAACCCCTTAAAATTGATTATACCTAAGGGAATGCTTCCTATTATTATTACCACCACTTAAAACCTACTCCAGAACACTTAACCCTAATCATCCTTTTCACCCAACTAATACTCCCTACTTATCTACTCACAATATGTTTTACAGTACCTAGGTGATCCTCCCCTAACCTCAAGAGCCAGGCCCTCCCGGACACACATCCCAGAAGATTTCACTCCATCATCAGCTCACCCAAAATGTGAGGCAAGCAACAGCCAACACCTTCAGGTACCATAAAAAATATAGGGGGGAAAATTACTGAAGATGACCCATACCTGACGGTTTCAGCAAAGTTAGCCAATCACAAAAGGACAAGTACAACATAAGTCCTCTGAAGTAAGTATAATCAGCACAGTATAGAAGAAAAGCCATGTATCTCACATTTTACAGGCTAAGGTACAGGTAATTGGGTGGAGGACCGACCAAACCCAAGGAAGTACATGTCATTCCAACACAAAGCAGGGGAGAGGGGGGTGCAGGGAGGGAGGAACAAAATTAAAGAGGGAGACAATGGCACTGGGGACTCAGGGCACTAATCCACCCTGGGGGAGGGTATCGTTTTGTTTCCACACAAATGGGAGTGTGAGTGCACACACAACCACAGCGGGCCAAAGCTTGAGGGCAAAGTAACCACATGGAGCAACTCATGAACAAAGAGTTCTAAAGAGTCGGCACAATCAGAATCACACTGAACTCCCACCTAGAAGTATGTGCTACAGAGGACAACACTAAACCTACAGGTTGGGGAGAGGGGCCAGCCAACCATGCCCATACAGAAGCAAACCAAGAAGGAAAAAGAGAGAGCAAGGGACTAGACCCCATATTGGCATACCAAGTCCTGATGAGAACATCTCTGCGCAGCTGCTAAGGCACAAAGAGGACTTTAGGACCGACAACAGCTCAAGACATGATGTCCCCTGGCTGGAGCATACTGCAACAGAAGACAATACTGGGGACACATGGTGCAGAGTTTGTCCAGCCTGACCACCCCCACAGTGCAGCCAACCAAGAAGGGTTCATAACAGACCACAACGGGAGCAAAGCCAAGCCACAAAAACCCTCAGGCGCCCCCAAAATAGACTTGAGACTAGGAGGGGAAGTTCCCAGAACCCCTCAGGACCGGTGGGGAGATAGTCATGAAAGTCAGTGGACAGACCTGGAATTATTGTGCTTTTTCGGGGGTGGGTGGCTAATTATATTTTTTCCTCTTTTTATTCAATCGTCTGTTTGCGTTTTGTTTTGTCTCTGTTATTGTTGTTTTGCCTACCTATATAAGATAGGCATGGGAAGCAAACCTGAGGAGAAAGCAATGGGATTGAAAGTTCAGACAGAACTGGGGGCAGGAACAGGTGGGGTAAAGGAGCAGTGAGCAAACAATAGACAAGGGAACAACTAGGGAATTAAAAGCAACAATGAGGAGGAAGCAGAGATCCCAGTGCTGTTGGAGCTAGAGCAATCTAGGTGAGAGGAATTACTAAGAGGCAGAAGGGTGAGGGTTATGGTGGTGCAGGAGGAAGGTAAAAGAAAACAGAGGATAGGTCTAGGAAGCAAAGCTATAGCTAGAGGTATAACATAGGTTTGAACTTATGTAAATATATTGATTCATAAGATAGAGGTATTGGCCTATGTACATATATTTGTATGACAATACATTGAGGAAGTGGACGGACTTTGGGCCTCTGCTCATGCCATCCCTCCACGCAAGAACACTTTGTCTAACAACCTGGCATTATGTGATGCTCACTCTCACCACATGATCGCTGAAGACAAAATGGGTGCATAAGCAAATGTGGTGAAGAAAACTGTTGGTGTCTGGCTATCAAAATATAGAATCTGGGGTCTTAAAGGCTTAAAGTTAAAAGACAGCCATCTAGCTGAGAATCACCAAGCCCACATGGAAGAAGAACACCACCCTGTGCGATAATGAGTTGTCAATGGAATCAGGTAACAGGCACCAGAAGACCCAAAACAAAACATAAAAACAAATTGTTGAGAACTGGCTGGGTGGGGGTGGGGGCTGGAGCAGAGACCGGAAACCCATCTGTAGACCATGGGACATCTCCTCCCAGAAGAGTCACAAGGAAGGCATGAGTCAACCAGGGCATTGTATAGCACCAATGAAACACACACTACTCCACTGGTTCCTTGAGGCTTCCTCAACCCCCACTATCATGACTCCAGTCCTGCCTTTCAGTTCTGACTAGACCAGAGTGTGTACAATGGTATGGATAAGAGCTCACAACACACGGAATCCAGGTCAGATAAACCCTCAGGAACAGAAATGGGAGTATAGATACCATGAAGGTAGGGGGGGAAGGGGAGGAAGGGAGGAAGAGATTCCAATGATCAACACATAACTACCACCACCAAGAGCCCAGGGGGACAAACAACAGAAACCATGTGGGAAGGGAGACAGTGGTAGGTGTAAGATATGAAAATAATAATTTATAACTTATCAAGGGGTCATACAAGTGGGCGGGGGTGAGGGAGGGAAAATAGAGGAGCTGATACCAAGAGCTCAAATAGAAAGTAAATGTTTAGAAAATCAAGTTTTCAACATATGTACAAATACGCTTGATACAATTGATGTATGGATTGTTATAAGAGCTATAAGAGGCCCCAATAAATTATCTTTTTTTTAAAAAAAGGAAAATATATGTACGTCTTTGTCATTCTTTCAAGTTTGGAAACAATTCTATAGGGTTCCTTAAATGCCTCCAGCTTTCTTTATTTACCATGTCAACACCCAGTTCTGACAGCATTCATGCCAACTTTATGCATTTTCCCAAGTAGCTTTGATCACGTTAAATCGTTCAAATTTTTATGTGTTCTGAGAGGTATCTACTAATGCTGACCCTAAAATGCATACCTTTAAAAGAGACTGTGACTTCAGGCAGGATCCATCACCCAGTGGCCGCTGGGCTGCCTCACAATGAGCATGCCCTCCAGTTGCCACTAAGTGTTCTATTGACAATAGTACAGGAGGGGCTTTGTGGACCTAAAGGCTCCTCGACACCAGAGCCTCAAGAACTCTGAGGATGTAGCAGAGAGGAGCCTCGATAGTTCTTTTCTTTATTTTTTAAAAGAACTTGTTTGTCACTAGACTCCAAACTTATTTACATTTCATTTTTCCTCCTCTTTTTTTTATCTTCAGCCGCTCAAACACAATTTAGGTTTGAAGGATAAGGAATCTGGAGCAATTTTTTGGTGGGTTTTTTAAAATGTGTGTGTGTGTGTGTGTGTGTTACACAACACATCTCAATAAGTGAAATTAACAATATCTTTTTAAATCCTCCATTTTTTCATCCCGCCCCTTGCCCTGTTCTCTTGATCATTCATTGGGTAACACACATGTCAATCCACTATTCTCAGCAAATGAGGTTACGAATCGTAACAAAGGGGCGACAATTGTTAACGTTCTCTGGCCCTGCCCCCTTTCCCTCCAGGCAGTTTGACGGTAACCTTGGTAGAAGGCTACTGGGGCCCAGCCTCCTTACTGCCGGGCTTCCTCAGACACCGGGGCTCTGGGAAACCCGGATATATAGGCCGCTGCCCCCTAGAGGGCCGCCTGTGAGCCTCGCCGCCATTTCAGTGGGGTAACCGTCGTGGTTGCTACAGCCCAAACTCCAGTGTGGTGAAAGGTAGGACTTGTTGACATGTCGGACACCGAGGAGCCAGAGGAGGCCGTGGGGGCTCAGGAGGGTCCCGTGGGGACAGGCAGGGTTGAATTCGTGGGGGGCCCAGGGCCTAGAGCTGAGGGCCCCCAGGAGGGCCTGGCAGTGGCAGGGCAAGTACAGGGCGACCAGGAGCGCAATGGCGGGGAGGAGCCCAACATCCTGCCAGGAAATGCAGGGGAGGTTGTAGAGGTGCGCCAGCAGGCCCTAATGGGCAACAGCCACCATTTCACGATGGCCGGCTTCCACTTCATGTTCCTGGACCTCGCCCATTCGTTGCTGTATCGCATCTACTACCAAGACTGTGTCTTCATCCGCTCCCGCAGTGGCCGCATCATCGTGCGCCATCGCAGAGGCATGCCCAATGGCTCCCACTCACTGCTTGTGCTTCCTGCCCACCGTGGTTGGGACCTCGGCTTACCCTGGGCGACCCTGCAGCCCACGCTGCCCACGCTGCCTGTCCACCGCGGCAGAGCCCAAGGAGGCCTGCCCGGGGCCAGCCTACAGCCCACGATGCCTTTGCTGCCTGCTTTGCCTGAGCTACCGGTGCTGCCTGCCCTGCCCATGGTCCTGCCTGCCTTCGGAGCCATCAACACTGCCAGGCTTGCCATCGAGGCCGCAGGGCCCGCAGACCAGTCCACAGCCTCTAAAGGTGAGCTTGCCGGGGGAGGCTGAGGAGGCCAGGCAGGGGTGTGAGTGGTGGAGGCCGAGGGGTGGGTGGGCAGGCTGGTGGCAGGTAGACAGGCTTCGCCGCACTTTTCCATGGGGAAGAGCTGACTTCGCCCGAAGTGCCTAATCCAGCACCCACCTTTTCCCAATAAATCCCAGGGGAAAACAAAATTCCCTCCTTTCTGATAGGAATGGGGGCAGTGGGAGGGGCCCACAGAAAAGCCTGGAGGAAGAGAAGACTGTGGGTGGCTTTGCTTTGCTGTTGAGCAAGGAAACATCTTTGAAGACAGTAGGCATAAGATTTGGTTGTTGTTTTTTATTTTTGGTTTTGGTTTCTCATCATTGGACTATATTGGCTAGGATTTGGTTGAGAATTTGGGGTTTTTTGTTTTTTTTTTAGGGTTTCTGGTGTATAATTTTCGTTTTCAGTGATGTCTCGGCCTGGTTCGGGTCTCAGTGTTTGGCTTGCTTCTTGGAATGAATTCAGGAGTTTCCCCTTTTCTACACACTGAAATTTGAGTAGAATTGGTGTCAGCTCTTCTCACAAGGTTTGGTAGAATTCACCACTGCTCCATCTGGACCAGTTTTTTGGGGGGTGGGGGCAGAGGGGAGGGATCACTTTAATTGTTTAAGGTCTGTACAGGTTGTCTACTGAAATTCAATCTGTCCGTTTAGGTTTAGGTTTGGCAGAGTACTGTTGTTCATCGTTTTCGTTCAGTTGGTTCTGTTGTGGTGTCACCTATTTTTGCACTCCTCACACCTGTTATTTGCACTTTCTTTCTTTTGCTGGACTTGGTAGTAGTTTGTCAGTGCTATTAATCCTATCAAGGGGCCAACTTCTTGTCTTATTGATTTTTTCTCTTGTTTTTCATTTATTTCTGCTCTAATCTGTATTATTCTTGTGGTGTCTATACACTTATTTTGCTGCTCTTTTCCTGTTTGTTGAGGTTGTTCAGTTAAGGTGTTGATTGGGTTCTTCTTTGAGGTGGTATGATTTTTTGATGTATTGCCCCTCTGATCACTGCTTTCACAGTACCCCAACAGTCTTTCTTTATTGTAGTTTTATTCTCATTTGATTTAGGGATATGTTTTACTTTATTCCGTTATCTAGCAGTTTTTTATCCTGAATTATTTATTGAGATGTTTTTAATTCTTTTCCTTGATCTCCTGTTACTAATGTTTTGAAATTTTTTATTGTGAATTAAAGGATTTACAGATTAGAGTATCATTTTTGCGTCCAACAGCTACCTCCCAATGACTTGCCCTATTTCCCTCTCTCCCGCCTTTCCCATCTCCTTCTTGTAGGATATTTTCCTCTTCACCCTAGACAGCACCTGTCTACCCTTGAGTTTATTATTTCCCCTTCCCTCCCTGCCCCTCTCACCTCTGATAACAGTAAAAGTCTGTTTCTTTTGGTCCAATATTTGTCTTTTGTGATTGATTTCTCTCAGAATATTGTCCTTCAATTCCACTGATCTCACAAGGAGTTTCACAGATCCATCGTTATTCTTTACCATTGTATAGAATTCCATTGTGTGTATGTACCAAAGTTTACTTTCCCATTCTTCCATTGGTGGGCATTTAAGTTATTTCCATCTTCTTGTTATTGTTAATAGTGGCAGGATGATCATGGGTGTGCATATATCTATTTGTGCTGTGTTCCTTATTTCTTTAGGGCATGTACCATGTGCTACAAATGCTGACTTTTAAGGTATTTCTATTGCACATTGTTTAAGAAAGTGCCATACTCATTCCAGAGTGGTTATATTGCTTAATTTTCTTATATGTACTGTTTTACAGTCTGTGTCATTTCATGGACTGATATGTCATTGCCAGCAGTGTATGATGGTTCCAATATCTCCGTGCCCTCTCCAGAATTGTTATTGTCTGTTGTTATTTGCTTTTTTTAAAACTTTGCCATCAATGTGAGTTGGTGAGGAGGTATCTCATTGTTATTTTGAGTTGCATTTCTCATATGGCTAGTAATACATGCGTTTTCTTCACGTTTGAAGAGTGATTGTCTTCTTTGATGGACTATGTCCTCTGCCTATTTTCATTAGGATTTTAAAGTGTTTGGTTTTGAGGTGTTGAAATTTCTATAGGTTTTAGGGATTAGTACCTTGCATTGCCCTCTGAGCACTGCTTTTGTTGTGTTCTCATTGCTTTACTTTGTTGTACTTTTATTCACATTTGATTCAGGGAATTTTTTACTTTCATTGTTAAAAATTTCTCCCATTCCTGTTTTACAGTTTAATATGTACAGTTTTACAGTCTGTAGCCTTTTACGGAATGCTGTGTTAGTTCCAGCATTGGATGATGATTCCAATATCTCTGGGCCCTCTCCAGCATTATTTTCTGATATTTATTTTTAAACTTTGCTATCAATGCCAGAGTGAGGTGGTGAGGAAGTATAATGTTATTGTGATTTGCATCTTTCAGGTGGTTGTTGATCATGAGCATTTTTTCATATTTGTTGACTGCCTGTCTGTCTTCTTTAACAAACTATCTACGTCCTCTTCCCATTTTTTAACTTGGATTTTGAGGTGTTTGCTTTTTGAGGTCTTGTAGTTTCTGTAGATTTTAGAGATTAGTCCCTTGTCTGATATATCATTTCCAATTTTTTCCCAGTGTAGGTTCTCTTTTTATTCTTTGGGTGAAGTCTTTTCATGCATATAAATGTTTAATGTTTAGGAAGCCTCAGCCATATGTTTTATCTTCTGTGTGTGCAAGTTTGGTTGTATTTGATCGTGTGTTTATGCCATGTGTTAGGGCCCTTAAGTTTGCTGCTATTTTCACATTGAGGATCTTCATAGCTCTAGGTTTACATTTAAGTCTTTAATCCATGCAGATTCCATTTTTGTATATGGAGTGAGGTGTGGGTCCTGTTTCATTCTTCAGTAAATGGAAATCCAATTTGTCCGTCACCATTGGTTGAGGAGGCTCTCCTCCATTTCGTATGTTTCAACCCTTTGCAAAAAGTCAGTTGTCTGCAGGTGGACAGAGTTAGTCTATGTATCTCTGGTACCAGTACCAGGCTGTTTTGACTACTGCTACTGTTGCTCTATAGGAGATTTTAAGGTCAGGAAGTGAGAGGCCTCTTAATTTGGTTTTATTGTTTTGTTTTGTTTATCTTGGGCCCCTTTTCATATAAAGTTGATGATTACTTTTTCCATCTCTTTAAAGAATGATACTGGTATCTAAAGCAGAATTGCATTATATTTATAGATGCTGGATTGAATTTTGTCGAACGGAATGGCTTTTGAAAATATAAAGATTATAGGAAAGTTGATCCCAAGATACGAGGAACTGATAGAATAGTTCTTGGTAAATTTTAAAGATTCAGAGGGTTGAGACACTGTGAGCTTCACCATAAAATTGTCCTTTGACGCAAATGAATATTTTCCCAGGGAAAGGTGACCAAAACATACAGAATGTAGTCAAATCCAAGGGAGTTGATCCTTCATTCTCCAAAGGGCTACATATACTTAGTGGCATTTTCTGGAAAAAGGGAAATCACGCCACTGTGAAAACTACCAAGCAACAAATGTGAGGGTTGTGGAGGTGCTGTGTCTCCCAGTAGTAGAGTACTTCTCTTCTTGGGAGGGTAGAGACCTGGATGTCACTCTGGGTTGTTAGTTGCGATGTTTCCTCCATGAATATCTGTCCCTAAATCTGTACTATTCCTCATTAAAGAAATGACTCAATACCAGCCTGACAACTCTGCTGAAGAGGCCAAGAATGCAGAAGGTGGGGAGGAGAAAGAAGGAGAAGCAGACAAAGAGACAGAAACTATAGATCAGGAACCTGAAACCAATCTGGACTCAGAAGAGAGAAGTCCCAGAAATCCCAGGTATCTGTGGTCAATGTAAAGGATCCGTGGTGTTCTAGTGCATTGTGAGCAGTTAGAATGCACCAACTGCAACAAAGAAGAAAGATGAGACTTTCTGTGCCATAAAGATTTACAGGCTTAGAAACCTGCAGGGGCAGTTCTACTCTGTCCTGTACAGTCACTATGAGTCGGAATTGACTCAATCGCAGAGTTTGGATTTGCTTTTTTGTGGTTTTTGTTTTGGTTTGGTTTACGGTAACTTTGAATCCAGATAGCCTTGAGTATCACTCACTCTACTGCTAGTTATTGGATGCTGAGAACTTTAATTTTATTTGTCAATTCCCCCAGTAAATGAAAGGAGAAAAAGTTTGTGTAAAGGAAGTTTTAAAATTTAAAATTCAGTTCAACTTACTTAGAATGTTAATGAAATACTTGCTTCATGGCTGCTTGTTTGTTCTTGAGGTCCTGTGTCCCATACCTGTGAGATTTACAGGTATGTATGGTAGATGTATCAGGCCTAGTAATGGAAACCATTCTTATTTAGAAAATGGTTTCTCAACTCTTGTGGGGCCTTCATCACTTGGCCACACAAATTTAATCTTGGATACCAATGAGGAGACAATGCCTATTAGACAAAATTTTTTTAAGTAAAAAACTCCAAGTAAGACTAAATTTAATTATTCCTCTCCTTATCTAAATAAATATTTGATTTTTCCATCTTTCACATGACAGACAAAAAGAAAGATACTTGGTTTATCACCGAGTCAGCCATTAAATCTTAAGAAATATCTTCTCTTTGAATATATTCTGATGATTAATATTTTCTTTCTTCTGTTTATTTTACATTTTCACAGCTGTCTGTTTCATACTAAAGGCCTCCTTCCCATCTAAATAATTGTGGAAACCAAAGGTCCTGAAAGGTAAGGAAGAACCATCTGAAGAAATAGCACAGGTTTCTAAGAAGTAATCTATACATAGCCCCCGATGGTCTCTTAAAAATCAAACACCAAGCATTTATGACTTAGACAATGATCAAATGCTCAAAGCCATCAAGTGCACAAGCAACCTGATACCAAAGGGTAAATTGGAGCACACAAATATAGCAGACACAGGGGGTTGTTTCCTTAGACTTAGAAAATCAGTTTCTGGTTAATTGTGTGTAATTGTTTACTTTCATTTCTTCTTGCAGAGGGGAGACATAGAAACAAAAGGATAAAAAAGAGAAGCATATATTTGTTCTTCAATGTTTAAACGTTTGCTTCCTTTTTCTGTAGCCCAAGGGAATTTTATCAACACTGATTTTATTACAAGTGCACCACCCCCAAAATCATTTCTAGCCAATGACTTCTGACTTTTCTTATATTTTAAAAATTGTACTTGATAGTACTTTTTCAAGTTAAAAATAAAGATCCTTAAAATGAATAAACTGAAATATGAGGTGTTTATTTCATTTTATTATTTTTCGACAAATAATCATAACTCAAGTCTTTCTGTTTGCTTTTGCTGTTGTGGGTTGAATTATGCCCCCCAAAAAATATGTGTTGTAAAACCTAATCTCTGTGTTTGTTGGGGGAGCCCTGTGGCACAGTGAGTTAGTTACACATTGAACTGCTAACCTCGTCAGTAATTTAAACCCACCAGGTGCTCCAGGGCGAGAGATGATGTTTTCTGCCCCGTTAAAGACTTACAGCCTCAGAAACTCAGTGGTTATGTGTTGGTCTGCGATCTGGAAGGTCAGCAGTTCAAAACCCCCAGCCATTCCTCTGGAGAAAGACTAGGTTTTCTATCCCCATAAAAAGTTATATTTGTAAATTATCAAGAGTTCATGAGGGAGGGAGTGGGAAAAAATGAGGATGTGATATCAAGGACTCAAGTAGAAAGAAAATGCTTTGAAAACAATGATGGTAACATATGTACACATGTGCTTGAGACAATGGATGGATGGATAGATTGTATAAGGCTTGTACGAGCCCCCCAATAAAATGATTTTTTTAAAAGGTTATAGTCTCAGAAATCCACAGGGGCATTTTTAACCTGTCTTATATGGTTGCTATGAGTGGGCATTGGGTTTTGTGTTGAATGGTTATAATTCCACTTGGGAATAGATTATTTTTGGTAAATTAATTAAACAGGGTTCGTGAGGTGGAACTCTTTAGTAAATGTCTTTAGAGACTTAGTAAGGGATTAAACAAGGGAGCAGAGGAGAGATGGGCTAAAATGATGGCAGGACATTGAGATGCCCAAGGCCCCAGGAGGCAAAAGCTGAAGAGAAGAGAACCTTTCTTCAGAGCTGAAAGAGAATGCCTTCTCCAGTCAGCTCTCTGAATTAGACTTGTAGCTCCTACAGTTGGAGAGAGGAAATGTGTCTGTAAAAGCAGTCCACTGTAGAATTTCTATTGGAGCAGCACTAGATAGCCGGGACCCTCACCTTACCTTCACTGAAAGGGTGCACAGTCCACTATTTGTTAAACCTCTCTAAAAGTACTGTGTTGTAGTCTCAAATAAATTAAAATGTGAAGCGTTTTAAACTCTTTGTAAAGAGAGGGTTGGGAGTCAGCTGTTCCTGAACTTGAAATATGACCACTTCCATTTGAGATGTGCTGGAAGTATAACAAAAAATGTTAAGTATCTCACTAATAATTTTTATCCTGATTACATGCTGAAATGATAACCTAGTAAGCTGAAGTATCATTTTAAATGAATGCCACCAGTTAAATGTGGCTGCTGGAAATTTTAAAATTGTACACGTGGTTCCAGTTCTATACTTACGAGACAGTGCTGCCTACAGCATGGTTTGAAGACATGTTTTGGATGACCCAGCCTGCCTGTAGGACAGATGGTGCTTTTGAGGCGGGGCCAATACTCTCACTTGGAGTAACCTGCTGCCGTTGAGTGGATTCATTGACCCTATATTGGGTTTCTGAGACTTTGCAAATCTTTTTGCAAATCTTTACAGGAGCAGAGAAACTCATATTTTCCCAAGGAGTAGGAGGTGCGTTTGAAGATCCTACCTTGTGGTAGCAGCTATGTGAAAGCTTCAGTGTTCAGACGTGATAGCTCTATCTAGTTATATCAGTATATGCATCATTCAAGATCTGTGACACACCCCATAAATGTCTCAAAGATTTAGCAAATAGCCTGAGCACACACCTCGCCTGCCCTGCCCCCCCCCCACATATCACACACAATCAAACCTCAGGGAAATACATTTATTCATTAATTAAACAAATATTTATTTTGTATCTTCAAGAAGGTTGAGATAGATCTTCTCTGTAGTTCCATGTGATGAAAGGACATTATTTAAACCACTATATAAATACGAAATTGCAACTATGAAAATGTTCATTGTAGAGACAGTATAAGCAGCTATCATAACACACTGCCATCAAATTAATGTTGCCCTATAGACAAGTAGAACTTCTCTCTTTTTGGTTTCTGAGATTGTAAATTTATGAGGGCAGAAGGCTTCATCTTCCAAGGAATGGCTGGTGGTTTGAACTGCTGAACTTGTGGTTAGTAGCCCAACACATTACCCACTATACCACCTGGACTCCAAACCGTCTATATTAGGATCTTTTTAAGAAGCCTTGCTGGCATAGTGGTTACAAATTGGCTGTTAACCACAAGTTAAGTAGTTTGAAATTACCAGCTGCCCCAAGGGAGAAAAATAAGGCTTTCTACTATCATAAATAGTTACAATCTGAGGGGCTGGCCCCAATCCCAACTACAACATAGACACCTGCCCCTCCCCCCAGATGAATTTATTTCAAAGAACGACATTGAATCTGCAGCTCCGGGACAGGGACATATCTGATTGGAGCACACAGGAGCACATGAAGGGGGAGGAGGAGAGAGTGGAGCACATCCTGGCACATCAGGCCTTGAGGATGATGTTACCAATTATAGCAGCCAGTCCACAGATAGGACCACATGGCCAGGCCCACTATGATACATGACGTCCTCACTGATCTTACAGGGGAAAACACCGGAGATACAGTGTGGGAATTGCACCCAATCTGATCCCGCCAGAGAGAGGCAAAACACTAAGGGGGTGCAACAGAAAAGCAAGGGAATGGAGCTGCGAGATCCGCAGGGAATACTGAAGGTGGACTTTGGGGCCAGGGCATGGTGCCCCAACAGACTGGACTGGAAAACACTCCTAAAGGTCAACAAACAGTCCTTGAAATAACTACATGATTTTCTTTCTTGTGGTATTTTGTTTTGTTTCTTGTCATTGGTTTATTGTTGTTGTTTTGTATATTGTAGCTTAGTTTTGCTCTGTCTTGTTTATGTGCATGTTATTATCTCTGCAGGTCTGTCTAAATAAGATAGGCTGGATGAACAATCTAAAGGAGAAAAGAACGGGACCGACAGTTCTGGGGGCCCATGGGAGAGGGGAAAGTGGAGGGGGGGGTACTGGTGTTAATAAATCCAGGGACAAGGGAACAACAAGCGATCCAAATCGGTGGTTAGGAGAGTGTGGGAGGCCTGGTAGGGCGTGATCAAGGGTAATGTAACCAAGAGGAAGTACTGAATCCCAAATGAAGACTGAGCATGATACTGGCACGAGAGGAAAGTCAAAGGAAACAGAAGAGAGGAGAGAAAGGGCATTTATAGAGGTCTAAATAAAGGCATGTACATATGCAAATATATTTATATATGAGAATGGGGAAATAGATTTATGTGCATATATTTATAGGTTTATTATTAAGATAGCAGAAGGATATTGGGCCTCCACTCAAGTACTCCCTCAATGCAGGAATATTTTTTCTATTGAATTGGCATTCTATGATGCTCACCTTCCAGACACAACCACTGAAGACAAAGCGGGTGAATAAGAAGATGTGGTGAAGAAAGCTGAT
>NW_022109980.1:870383-872550 GCF_000313985.2 Echinops telfairi | reverse complement strand
CTAGCTCAGAAGCAACAAAGCCCACATGGAAGAAGCACACCAGCCTGTGTGATCACGAGGTGGTGAAGGTATCAGTTATCAGGCATCAAAGAACCAAAAATCATATCATTGTGTGCTCACCTCCATGATACAATCGCTGAAGACAAATGGGTGCATAAGCAAATGTGACGAACAAAGCTGATGGTGCCAGGCTATTAAAAGATATAGAGTCTGGGGTCTTAAAGTCTTGAAGGTAAACAAGCGGCCATCTAGCTGAGAAGCAACAAATCCCACATGGAGGAAGCACACCAGCCTGTGCAATCACGAGGTGTCGAAGGGATCAGGTATCAGATATCATCAGAACAAAAAAATCTTATCATAGTGAATGAGGGTAGAAGTGCGAGGTGGAGACCCAAAGCCCATTTGTAGGCCACTGGACATCCCCTTACAGTAGCATCTCGGGGTGGAGATGAGCCAGTCAGGGTCCGATGTAGCAACGATGAAAAATACAACTTTCTTCTTGTTCCTAAATGCTTCCACGACCCCACTATCATGATCCAAATTCTACCTTGCAAGTCCGACTAGACCAGAGGATGTACAGTGGTACAGATAGGAACTGGAAACACAGGGAATCCAGGGTAGATGATCCCTTCAGGACCAGTGGTGGAAGCGGCGATACTGGGAGGGTGGAGGGAGAGTGGGTAGGAAAGGGGGAACCGATGACAAGGATCTGCATTTGACCTCCTCCCTGGGGGATGGACAATAGGAAAGTGAGTGAAGGGAGTCATCAGACAGGGCAAGATATGACAAAATAATACTTTATAAATTACCAAGGGTTCATGAGAGGGGGGGTAGCAGGGAGGGAGGGGAAAAAATGAGGAGCTTATTTCAGGGGCTTAAGTGGAGAGCAAATATTTTGAGAATGATAAGGGCAATGAATGTACAAATGTGCTTTACACAATTGATGTATGTATGGATTGTGTAAGAGGTGTATGAGCCCCTAATAAAATGACTAAAAAATAAAAACAAACAAACAAAAAAGATCCTGAAAATGAAAAAAGAGTTACAGTCTTGGAAACTTGCATGAGCAAGTCTACCTTGTCTTATAAGTTCACTGTAGGTCAGAACTGACTCAATAGCAATGACTTTTGGGCTGGGTTGTATATGGTTTACTATGAGTACATAGGGTCAGAATCAATTCAATGAGTTTTTAATTAGGATGGGAGAATGAGGAACAAGAAAATCAGATAAGAGGGATGAAATTCTTGCTTGCCTTAGTTTTCCATAGTTGTCTGGATAAGGAAATTCACATTGATGGAAATATGAAGATAGTAATAATAGTTGGGCACCATCAGCTTTCTTCACATTTTCTTTTTTTACTGAATATGCATTTATTTCAGATTAACTGGGGGGATGTCAGCAGTGTTGAATACTAGCATTGAAAATCGGGAACTTAAGAAAGAAATGAATGAAAAATAATTCATATGTAAAAGTTAGCAAAATATTTGCATTTGTTAACCCCATAATTAAATGAAGACAGTAGGAATTTATAAACTTGATTTTGTGGTTTCTAAGATAAATTAAGAAATTGTAGATACTGTGATCATTATATTTCAGAGTTACTTCAACAAAGTTTGCCATAGTATTTTGAGAAACATCAAAATAAAAAAGTGTAATTGGTTACAAATATTATTTTTTGAATGCAAGAGCATAAATAAAATAATGTTAGTAAAATCAACAGGATAATTAAAGTTACTTTTGTAGACTCTAGAAGAGAAAAATGGTACTACAAAATTAATTAAGGTATTACAAAATTTTCCACTTTGGAAAAATAATAAATTGTATGTAATACTAGCAATTCAGAGTGAATTCTGGTTTTATCCACAGATACCTGATTGTATCTAAATAAAAGAAACATACAAGAGAAATTTCAATATCCATATATTGTCCACAGAGTTTTTAGTTATTCACCCACTTTGTCTTCAGTGTCGGGAAGGTGAGCATCATAGAATGCCAATTTAATAGAAGAAAATATTCCTGCATTGAGGGAGTGCTTGAGTGGAGGCCTAATGTCCTTCTGCAATCTTAATAATAAACCTATAAATATATGCACATAGATCTATTTCCCCATTCTCATATATAAATATATTTGCATATGTACACGCCTTTATCTAGAGCTCTATAAATG
>NW_022109980.1:863440-869331 GCF_000313985.2 Echinops telfairi | reverse complement strand
TTTTTATTTTTTCCTTTCCTCACCTCCTTTTTCATTATCTACCATGTGTATCCCTGTATTTGGTCTGGTCCCTGCCATATTACCTGGTCCTCACCCCAGGAATGTTTGCATACAGTAGCTTTTTCCCTATGCCCCTTTTGCATTTTTTGAAAGCTTACCTCAGCGGACTCATGTTCTACTTCTCCTTTTGTGGTTGAGTTACTTTGCTGAGCACAATTTCCTCCAGTTCTTCCCATGCAGTGATGTGCTTCATATGTTCATCACTGCTTTTTAGTGATGTGTAGTACTCCATTGTATGTATATACCACAGCTTTTTAATCCATTCATCAGTTGATGTAAATTTGAGTTGTTTCCAATTCCTTGCAATTGTGAACTGTGCCGCAATGAACATTGGAGCACAGATGTCTGGCCTTGATTTGATTCTTGCCTCTTCTGGGTATACGCCCAGTAGGGGGATTGCTGGATCTTATGGTAACTTGATTTCCATCAGTTTTATATATCACCATATCGATTTCCACAGTGGCTGTATATACAGCTCCACCAGCAGTGGATGAAAGTTCATGTCTCCCCACAGACCCTCCAACACTTGTTGCTTTCTGATTTTTTTAATTGGGCTATCTTTGAGGGTGTTAGGTGGTACCTCATTGTTGTTTTAATTTGCATTTCTCTTATGGCTAATGATCGGGAACATTTTCTCTTATGTTTGTTGGCCGTTCAGATTTTTGCCCCTGTGAAACTTCTGTTCAGGTCTTTTGCCCACCTCTCAAGTGGGCAATTAGTTTTTTTCTTTTTGGAAGCTAGCAGAGTATTGTAGATTTTAGTAATAAGGCCTTTGTCTGATGTGTCATTGCTAAAGATGTTTTCACAGTCCATGGACTCTCATTACTCTTGGTGAATTCTTTAGATGTACACAGGTGTTTTATATTCAGTATATCCCATTTGTCAATTTGTGCCTCCTCTGTGTTTGTGTCCTTCCCTATTTCTGATAGCCTATATATTTGCTGTGCCAAAGTTCTCAAGTTGGTCAGAATTCCCTCATTAAGGGCCCCAAATAGTTTGGAGTTTAACTTCAAGGTCTGTGATCCACCTTGAGTTTATTCTTGTGCATGGAGTAAGGTAAGGGGCTTGCTTCATTTTTCTGCAGGTAAATATCTATTTCTTCCAGCACCACTTGTTAAAGAGGGCATCTGCTTCCCATTGGATATTTTTGGGGCCCTTATAAAATATCAGTTGTCTGTATGCTGATGATTTTATTTCTGGGTTTTCAGTTCTTTTCCATTGGTCTATGTATCTGTCATTGTACCAATACCATGCCTTTATCTCCTCTATCATTTCATCATTTTTCTGTATTGTTTCCCTCATATCCTGTATGACTCCAAGCAGCATTATGAAAATTTCTTTCTGTGGCAGCTCAATGTCTGCTTCTTCTATACATGTCGTTATGTTCAGGACATCTTCTATCATTGCCTTTTGTTTCTCCTGTTTTTTCATTGAGGTCGTTGGGGCTGATGGCTGTTTGTGTTGCATTGTTTTAGAGGAGCCAGGTGCCATTTTCCAGGGAGTCGAAGAGCACTGGCTCTCTCTGGAAGACTTGTAGGAATGCTTCTTCAAACTGCCTACAGCTAATTTCATTATGGAATTAACCTACCACTTTATCCTCCTGTGGCTTACTCTCAGGGGAGTGCCCCAGAATACTGGTGGGTTGCCTGCAGAGGTTTCTGCAGTACCTTGGAATGTTGACAAGTGTTGGCCAAGCTGCCTTAGGGCCCCAGGTGCGCAGGCAGTAATTCCCCAGTAAAAAGTTGGGCAGAGTATTTCCTGGTGGAGGTCGGCTTGGCTTTACCCAGCTTCGGGCTAGCTGCACAGTGTGGAGCTCGCCTAGGTGGGTGTAGTGCAGGCGCAATGCCTTCGGCCAGGCGTCCTCAAACTACGGCCCGTGGGCCACATGCAGCTCACCGAGGACATTTATCTAGCCCGCCGAGTGTTTTGGGCCCGTTTTGTTTTTTTACTTAAAAATAAGATATGTGCAGTGTGCGTAGGAATTTGTTCATAGTTTTTTTAAACTATAGTCCAGCCCTCCAACCAGTCTGAGGGACAGTGAACTGGCCCCCTGTTTTAAAAGTTTGAGGACCCCTGCCCTAGGCTAAGGGGAGTGGTCTGGAGGTCAGCAGTGGAGTGTGAGAGAATAGGAAAGAGACAAAGAGGAGGAAAAAATTAAAAAGTAAGCCCGCTCAGCCTGTGCAAGGATATAGAGAAGAGCAGGAAACAAAAGCAACAATGTAGCTGAGTCCTGATCCCCGCCCATGGAGCTGCAAGGGTTTAGTCCCTGCCCGAGGAGGTGTTGGCTGCAAGCTGTGGCTGTGTTTAGAAAAAGCCCCTGCGTAGCCCCCCAAGACTGTGGGGGGCGGGGGAATAGAGAAAAGAGATGGAATCAAAAGTAATGTTGCTGAACCATAATCACTGCTGATTGAGCTGCAAGTGCCCAGTCCCTGCCCCGAGGCTGTTAAGACCAAGCCCCCCTAGGTCAGGCCCTAGCCGGCCTCCACTGTGGTAAACCAAATGTCCCTAGCCCTTTAAAACCCGGTGGGTCTGTGCCTACTTATCTTTATAATGCTCTCACTGTGTTACGGCAGTGTTGAATTTCCCTCTAAGCAACTCTCCTGTGCTGAATTCTGCAGAGTCCCTCTGGTATGTGTCACTCCGTCGCCATCTTACTGGAAGTCCCTTTGACTGTAACTCTTTATGGGAGTAGAAAGCCTCATCTTTCTCCCATGTAGCAGCTGGTGCTTTTGAAACTTCAGACCTTGTGATTAGCAGCCCAACATGTAACAACTGACTACACCACCAGGGCTCTTATTATAGCCACATGAGCTTCCTTGCTATGCCTATAAAATACCAAGCTTGCTCCCACCCGAGGGCCATTGGACATGCTGTTCATTCCACCTAGAACTCTCCTTCCCCAGATACTTGCACAGCTCAAACCCTCTCCTGTTCAAATGTTATATATTCAAAAAAAGCATTCCCTGAGAAGCCCATTTAAAATAGCACCCTGATACAACTTCCTTCTCTGCTTACTTTTTTTTCCTGGCAGCATTATAAGTTCCTTGTACTTTACTATGTTTTGTCTGTCCAAGTGAAATGGAAACACTGTGAGAGCTGTTGTTGTTTCCAGCATTCTGACTCAGAGTAACCAGGTGTGCAGAGTTGCACTGCTCCATAGGATCTTCAAGACTGTGACCTTTCAGAAGCACATTGCCAGGTCTGTCTTTCAAGATGCTTCTGACTGGGTTTAAACCACCAATCCTGGCTAGTAGTTGAGTGCCTAATTATGCACTCAGAAACTCGTAAGAGGACAAGATCGTTTTGTTTATTCCCTGATAAACTTTAGCACCTAGAAGGGTGCCTACTGAACCTTGGTGGCATAACCTCAAGGCCAGCAGTTCAAATCAACCAATCACTATGTGGGAGCAATAGAAGGATTTCTACTCTAATTGAGTTACAGTCTCAGAAACCAACCGAGGCAGTTGTACTCTGTCCAATAGGGTTCCTGAGTTCAAATCAACTTGATGGCAGTGAGTGAGAGTTAGCAGAATGGTCCTGGGATTCAGTTCTCTTATTTTCCATGTGAGAGAGCCAGTTTGCTTCCTAGTCAATGTAGTTCATGCATGGCCATCAACTGTCTGTAAATGGAGACTTGCTTGCTACTATGATCCTGAACAGTTTTTGGTGGATCTACCTGACTATGGTAGAGTAGGAAGAGTGACAATGTACTTCTGAGAAAGCCCTAGGGATCACAATGTTCCATTTCACAAACAACCATAGTGATGACACAGGCCTGGGCAGAGTTTCATTCTACTGTACATGGGGCTGCTATGAGCAGGAAACCAAGTCAATAGCAGCTAACAACCAAAAAAAAAAGAGACCTGGCACATAATGGATATTTGATAAATATGTGCTGGCTGAATGAATTAACAAATCAACAAATGACTGCAGTGTGGAGAACAGATTGAAAGGGGACCAAAGTGGGTGTATAGAGACAGGTAGGACATTGTTATAGTATCCCAGATGATCATTGAGGATATTTTGTGGTGGCAAAATTAATAGGATTTGATGATGGTTTGGATGCAGCAACTGAGAAAAGGGGGGAAGTGTCAAGGATAATTACTAAGTTACATACTAGGATTTTTGTAGTTTCCCAACAAGCATACTCTCTCAAATCATTTTTGTGAAGGATGCTAAAATGACATTTCCATATAATAGTATGTACCCACAGAGGTTGTTACAGCATCACATCAAGTGATCTCCCTCTATCCATTATAGAGGATGGGAGGAAAGTGGTTACTAAACAGAGTGCATTGGAGAGAGAACAGTGGTTCTCAACCTGTGGGTAGCGACCCCTTTCACAGGGATCACAGAATTCGTAATAGTCACAAAATTACAGTTATGAAGTAGCAATGAAATAATTTTATGATTGGGGTTCACCACAACATAAGGAACTGCATTAAAGTGTTGCAGCACTAGGAAGGTTGAGAACCACTGCTATAAAAGATCAAAGGGATAAAGCTGACTTAAACTGCTAAAACTTTGTCAGTTGATCCCGTGCACACACATCGCCTCTGATGCACCCTGAACCTGATATGATTTTCAACATTTTAGTTTTTTGTTTGTTCATATTGGGGTTCATTTATTTCAGATGCTATGCCATGGGGGGTCACCTTCTTGCATTTGTGTTATATGTTTTTTCTGTTTTTCGGTATATGAAACCCACGATTCATGAACCTATGGGGACGGCAAGTAGAATAAGGGTTGGTTGGCAGGGGGTCGGGGATACAACGGAGTCTAAAATGGAAAAGAATGTTTGTAAAGTGGTTGTAGTAGCAATTGTGTAATACTGCTGGATGTGATTAACCATAGATATGATATGATATATGTATTAACTCCCAATTAAAAAAGAAGAATGCTTTAAAAGAGAAAGAAAGAAAGAAAGAAAAAGACCAAATGGCTTTGTTCTAATAGGAAAGGCCAAGAGAAACTATTTGTGTTATCTAACAAAGGGAGCACAGCCACCCTCTTCATCCTGCCACCATCCAACAAGGATAACTATACAAATTCGGAATAAAGTCCAGTTTGTCCCTGGAGCAAAAGAAGATCAAGCAGGCCACATGAAGATGGCATCTTCATTCCACATTTGACTAACAGAATTATCTACTAAAACCACATTTGCCTTGAACAGAAAATTAATACACTGTAAATTTTTACTGAAATCACAAAATAAAAAGGAGCTCAAGTAGAAAGAAAATGTATTGAAAATGATGATGGCAACATATGTACAAATGTGTTTGACACAATTGATTGTATGGATTGTTATAAGAGCTGTAAGAACCCTCAATAAAATGATTTATTTTTAAGAGTCACAATTAAAATCCATTTTGAAACCACACCCACATTAGCCATTAAAAAGAGACAAAAACACACAAATTGAGGGAGACACTCTATAAAATACTTGACTAGTACAGCTTAAAACCTTAAGGCTATCCCTACTCCCCAAAAGAGCAAGGTCAGAGAAATTGTCACAACCAAGAGGTGCCACAAGAGACATGACAATTAAACACAATGTGGTAAACTGAATGAGAGGAACCCTGGAGCAAAAAAAGAACATTAGATTTTAAAACCTAAGAAAACAAGAATAAAGTAATGCAGCAATGTTAGCTAATTAGTTGTGACAAATATTTCATCCCAAGTAAGATGCTAATAAGAGGAAATACAGTGTGAAATATATAGGAAATGTCTGTACTATCTTTGCAATTGTTCTCTAACTATAAACCGATTAGATTTTAATATATATATATATATGTATATATATATATATATATATACATATATATATGTTT
>NW_022109980.1:856600-863340 GCF_000313985.2 Echinops telfairi | reverse complement strand
TACACATACACACACAATCACAATGCATGATTTCACTCCATTACCTTACTCCTCATGTATAAATAGATCAAAATTCTCTCTTTCAAGTGATTTCTTAAAGGTGCTAATTTTTATAAACACTTTCAGACATAGCACTTTCAAATCCTGAGAATGTCAAGAAAAAAGCAGTTAGATATCTCCCTAATGGTCAAAGAAAGAAATTGGAAGGAAATAAAATGAATACAAAATGATTTCTGGGTATCCATCCAGAATTAGTAAAATATTAAGACGAGTTTATAGTCTGCGGTTATATATGGCTTTACTTTGTTTTGGTGAGGTGGTTTGTATACCAGAGGATTGTCCAATATCTATTTACCAGGAAATAGCCTTCTCAATAATAAGGTCACTCAAAAAATTTTTGAGTCTTTTCTGGTAAACTGTGATATACATAGATAAGCAACTCAGAACAGCAATTTCTTTAAGTTTTCTCCTACACATTCCAAACTTCAGAGAGAGAGAAAAAGAGAGAACTTACTGTACTAGAGAGGAAGGAGGGTTGGTGCACATGGGGAGAAGAGGAAAGGTTAAAATGTTAGAGGAAAAGTCCAAAGGAGCAAAACTCAGAGAGGCACAAAAGGTCATAGCTAGACTAAACCCTAGAGATCAGTTGGTCCCAAACACTCATTGTACCAATGGGAAACCTAAGATCCAAAGGGATGATTTGATCCCTCCTGAAATTGTACTTCAATGCTCCTTCAACAGCAGCATAGATACAATAAAATATTTACAGAGTCAATTTTAAAAGCTCATAGAAATAGTTTAACCTGTGTTTACTAGGCAAACTAGAAACAGCATTTGTATACAGTAGAAACTATTTTTATGAATTACTTATAGCCAGCTATAATATTTAGTTCTTTTAATAAAACCTGTACTCAGCAGAAATCCAAACCAAACCACTACTTTCTGAGTTGAGTCTGACTCATGATGACCCTATAGGACAGACGACTGAGTAGGGATTCCAAGGCTATAAATCTTTCTGGAAGCAGACTGCTACATCTTTCTACTGTGGAGCAGCTGGTGAGTTTGAACCTTTGGGTTAGCAGTCAAGAACTGTGCCACTAGGGCTTTTGACTTCGCCATAAGAATAAAAAATGTATTCATGAATGAAACACAAGTGAAATCTAGAAACATGAGTTGTATTCCAGACTTTGAATTCTGTTCTACAACTTGGACTTCAATACATATGGGCCTCAGTTTTCCCCTTAGCTAAATAGAAACAGCAATGTTCTATCTTACCCAGGGGGCATAAGAATTAGTAAATCTTTTTTTTAAATAATTTTATTGGGGGCTCATACAACTCTTATCACAATCGATGCATACATCAATTGTATAAAGTACATCTGTATATTCATTATGCTCATCATTCTCAAAACATTTGCTCTCCACGTAAGCCCCTGGCATCAGCTCCTCATGTTTCCCCCTCCCTCCCTGCTCCCCCGTCCCTCCTGAACCCTTGATAATTGATAAATTATTATTTTGTCGTATCGTACTCTGTCTGGCATCTCCCTTCACCCACTTTTCTGTTGTTCATCCCCCAGGGAGGAGGTTTTATGTAGATCCTTATAATGGGTTCCCCCTCTCTACACCACCCTCCCAGTACCGCTACTCTCACCACTGGTCCTGAAAGGATCATCCATCCTGGATTCACTGTGTGTCCAGTGCCAATCTGTACCAGTGTACATCCTCTGGTCCAGCCAGACTTGTAAGAGAATTAGTAAATCTTAATAACCTCTCTCCTATTTCCTATCTGAAGAATGGGAGGACTTTCCTTACCGCTGTAAACATACCTTGCCTAATTGTGCTGCTCTGAGAAGCCTAGATTATAGTTTGGTCTTCTTTAGTAATTAAATGATCACCCAGTTAGTTCAGAGATCCCATGCTCTCTCTCTCTCTCTTTTTTTTTTTTTTGCTTTCTAATATTTATTGGTCATTTACTTTGCTTTTTTTTGAAGCATTTTATTAGGGGCTCATACAACTGTTGTCGCAATCCATACACACATCAATTATGTAAAGCACATTTGTACATCATTCTCAAAACATTTTCTCTCCACTTAAACCCCCGACATTAGGTCCTCATTTTTCCCCTCCCTCCCCGCTCCCCTCTCCCTCATGAGCCCTTGATAGTTTATAAATGGGTATTTTGTCATATCTTGCCCTGTCCGACGTCTCCCTTCACCCACTTTTCTGTTGTCTGTCCCCCAGGGAGGAGGTCACATATAGTTCCTTGTAATCGGTTCCCTCTTTCCTACCTACTCACCCTTTACCTTCCCTGTTTCGCCACTCACACCACTGGTCCTATAGGGCTCATCCGCCATGGATTCCCTGTGTTTTCAGTTCCTATCTGTACCAGTGTACATCCTCTGGTCTAGCCAGACTTGCAAGGCCGAATTCGAGTCATGGTAGTGGGAGCGGGGAGGAAACATTTAGGAACTAGAGGAAAGTTGTATTTCTCATCGTAGTTACATCGCACCCTGACTGGCTCATCTCCTCCCCGAGACCCCTCTGCAAGGGGATCTCCAGTGGCCTACTCATGGGCTTTGGGTCTCCACTGCGGCCTTCCCCCCTTCTTTCCTTTTGTTAGGTTTTTTTGTTCTGATGATGCCTTATACCTGATCCCTTCGACACCTCGTGGTTGCATAGTCTGGTGTGCTTCTTCCATGTGGGCTTTGTTGCTTCTGAGCTTGATGGCCGCTTGATTACATGCTCTTATGGCATTTGGTGTCCCTTTAACTTTTTGTGGATAGTAGAAAGAGCAAAGGGAAGGCAAGAAGTCTGGAGAAAACATTCTATGCCTAGAAGTACAATAGCCTCTGATATGACCTTAAGCACGTCACTGCATCCATCTGTAAAATGACGGGTTGGACCCTAATCTAAACTCTGTATATCTGAGAACCCTCTGGACCCTTTCAGCTTGGACAAATGACTCTGTTAGATGCCATCCAGTTGATTCTGACTCATAGCAATCCTCTGTACAACAGAATGAAAGAAACACTGTACAGGACTGCCCTATCCTCACAATTGTTCTCATGTTTGAGCCCATTTTTGTAGCGACTGTGTCAATCTACCTTGTCCAGGACCTTCCTCTTTTTCCCTGTCCCACTACCTTACCAAGCATGATGTATTCTCCAGGACCTGGTCTCTCCTACATGTCCAAAATGTGTAAAACGAAATCTCATCATCCTTGCCTCTGGATGTACTTATTCCAAGACAGATTTGTTTGTTCATTTAGTAGTGCATGGTACTTTCAACAAACACTGATTCTTCTTCAGTCTTCCTTATTCAGTGATCAATTTTCACATGCCTATGAGGCATACAGTGGGTTGGGTCAGGTGCACCTTAGTTCTCCAAATAACCTCTTTGCTTTTCAAAACTTGAAAGAGATCTTTGCAACAGATTTACCTAATGGAACTCGACTTTTGATCTCTTGACTGCTGCTTCCATGAGCACTGATTGTGAATCCGAGCAAAATTAAATCCTTGACAACTTCAGTCTTTCTCCATGTATCACCTAATGTTCGTGAGGATTTTGGTCTTCTTTACACTGAATCATAATCCATACTGAAGACTACAATCCTTAATCTTCATCAGCAAATGCTCCAAGCTCTCCTCACTTTTCAGCAAGCAAAGCTGTGTCACCTGCATATCACAGGCTGTTAATAAGCCGTCCTCCAATCCTGATGCTGCATTTTTTTTCATACAATCCAGCTTCTCTGATGATTTGCTCAGCATCCAAATTGAGTAAGTATGGTGAGAACATACAACCCTGACCCACACCTTTCCTGATCTTTTATTTTTTTAATCAATTTATTGGGGCTCATACAATTCATCAAAATACATAGATCAATTGTGTAAAGCACATCTATACATTTGTAGCCCTCGTCATTCCCAAAATTCGCTTGCCTCTTGGGTTCCAAGAATCAGCTCATTTTCCTTTTTCCCCTCCCCCTCCCTTCCTTCTCCCCCCTCCCCCATGCACCCTTGATAATTTATAAATTATTATTATATCTTATATTACACTGCCCGGCGTCTCCCTTCACCTACCCCTCTGCTGCCTGTCCCCCAGAGAGGAGGTTATATGTAGCTCCCTGTGATCAATTCCCCCTTTCTACAACCCCTTTCTCTCCTGTTATCCCCACTGTCACCCCTGGTCCTGAGGGGCTCATCTGTCCTAGATTCCCTGCGTTTCCAATTCCCATCTGTACTGCTGTGCATCCTCTGGTCTAACCAGGTCTGCAAGGCAGAATTGGGGTCCTGGTAGTTGGGGGGAGGAAGCGTTTAAGAATTAGAGGAAGGTTGTGGGTTTCATTATTGCTATACTGAACCCTAAGTGACTGAACTCCCCACTACCCCTCAGCAAGGTATGTCCAGTTGGCTAGAGATGGGCATTGGGTCCCCATCACGCGCCACCCTCATTGATGAGGATATGATTTTTCTCCCCACCTTTGGTGTTTGAAGCCTGGTCCCTTTGGCCCTTCATGATCACACATGTTGGTGTGCTGCTTCCATGTGGGCTTTGTTGCTTCTGGGCTAGATGGCCACTTGTTTACTTTCAAGCCTTTAAGTCCCCAGACGCTATAGGTCTCGATAGCCGGGCACCATCAGCCTTCTTCACCACACTTATGTGTGCATAAGTAAGTGTGGTGAAGAAGCCTTTCCTGATCTTAAACCAGCAGTATTCCCTTGTTTTCTTCACACAACTCCTTCTTGATCTATGTACAAATTCTACATGAGCACAATGAATTCTCATTCTTCTCTAGGCTATCCATAGTTTATGATTCATGCAAGCGAATGCCTTAGCATAGTCAATAAAACACAAGTAAACATCTTTTGCCTTCAGCCAATATCCATTTGACATCATCAGTGTTCCATGTCCTTTTCTGAATCTGGCCTGAATGCTGGCCACTCCCTGTCAATGTGCTGCTGCAACTGTTGTTGGATGATCTTCAGCAAAATTTGATTGTGATATTAATGACATTGTTGTATAATTTGGATATTCTGTTGAGTTACTTTTCTTTGAAATAGGTACAAATATGGATCTCTTCCAGTGAGTTGGTCAAGTAACTCTCTTCCATATTTCTGTTGTTCAATCCCCTGGGGGCAGTATGCATAGATCATTACAATTGGTTCTCCCTTCCTTCCCTCCTCATCCTACCTTTCCCCTACCCTCCTGCTATCTCTACTCCCATTTCTGTTACTGAGGGGTTTATCCTACCTGGATTCCGTGTGTTGTGAGCTCTTATCTGTACCAGTGTACATACTCTGGTCTAGCCAGAACTGACAGGCAGGACCGGGGTCATGATAGTCGGATGGGGGGGAGGAAGCCTCAAAGAACCAGAGGAATATTGTGTGTTTAATTGGTACTATATTGCACCCTTGTTGACTCATCCCTTCCATGTGACCCTTCCGTGAGGGGATGTCCTATTGTCTACAGATGGACTTGGGGGTCTCTGCTCTGATTCCCCTCATTCTCAACAATGTTTTTTTTAATCTTTGTTTATTTTGAGTCTGCTGATGCCTGTAACCTGGACCTGTCAACACCTCATGATCACACAGGCTGGTGAGCTTCTTCCATGTGGGCTTGTTGCTTCTCTGCTAGATGGCCGCTTGTTTATCTTCAAGCCTTTAAGACTGCAGGTGCTTTATCTTTTGATAGCCGGGTACCATCAGCTTTCTTCACCACATTTTCTTATGAATCCATTTTGTTTTCAGTGATCATGATGGGAAGATGAGCATCACAGAATGCCAGGTTGTTAGAATAAAGTGTTCTTGCATTGAGGGAGGGCTTGAGCAGAGGCCCAAAGTCTGTTCACTTCCTCAATGTATTGTCATATAAATATTTGCACATATGCCAATACCTCTATTTCTATGAGTTAATATATTTACATAAGTACACACCTATGTTTATACCTGCATCCATAGCTTTGCTTCCTAGACCTTTCCTGTTTCCTTTTACCTTCCGCCTGCCCCACCATCACCCTCATCCTTCTTCTGCCTCTTAGTAATTCCTCTCAGATAGATTGCTGTTGCTCCAACACCACTGGGATCTCTATATCTTCCAGGTTGATGATGGCTTTAATTCCCTAGTTGTCCCCTGTCTATGGCGTTGTTTGCTCACAGCTCCCTTCCCCACCTCATCCTCCCCACTAGTCTCTCCAGAACCATCGGTCCCATTGCTTTCTCCTCGGGGTTGCTTCCCAAGCCTATCTTATATAGGTAGGCAAAACAACAATAACAGAGAAAAACCAAAAAAGAAAACAAAAGATTGAATAAAAAGAGGGAGGAGATAAGAAGAAGAAAACTAGATCAGTCCAAAGTGAGTTAGATAACAAGCAAAGACTATGAGATAACCAAACAGATACATAAGAGAAGTCTGCGAAAAGTTCATGGGGAAATAGAATGGAAAGGTCATGGAATCTTTCCCACAGATGTTTTGAAGTCTCCTTGGGTTCATGTGTGTGTGTAGCAGACACATGGATTTTCATTTAGAAATGAAACCTTTTGAATCATCCTGACATCTTTTACAACAGCAACTTTTACCAATGCTATTCTCATGCCACTACAACTCCGTTCCCCAATGTTTCCTGCAAGAACACGGTGTGCACGCCAAGCTTGGGTTCTGTCCATGGTCTCATGACGTCACAGTTGTCCGTCTGGGAGGAAGGAGTGCCACCAGAGGAAGGTTCACGGACGTTATAACAGAGG
>NW_022109980.1:852346-856500 GCF_000313985.2 Echinops telfairi | reverse complement strand
CTGACCATTATGACTATCTCCCCATTGGTCCTGGGTGGTTCCAGGAACTGCCCTTTCTAGCCTAAAGTCTATTTTTAGGGCTCCTCAATGGTTTTGTGGTTTTGTTTTGCTCCTGATGCCAATCTGTTATGTTCCCTTCTTGGTTTGCCCCACTGTGGGGCTAGTCAGACTGGACTCCTTCCCCACTGTGTGTGTCCCCAATATTGTCCTCTGTCATGGTATACTCCAACTAGGGGACATTATGTCTCAAGCTGTTGTTGGCCTGCAGTCCTCTATGTGCCTTAGCAGCTTCCTGCAGGGATGTCATCCTCAGGGCTTGGTGTGCCAGTATGGGGTCTAGTCCTTTGCACCCTCCTTATCTTTCTTGGGTTGTTTCTGTATGGACATGGCAGGCCGCCTCCTCTCCCCAACATGTAAGTTTAGTGTTGTCCTCTGTAAAACATGCTCCTAGGCGTGGGGTGGGGTGTCAGTTTGGCTCTGATTGGGGCCAACCCAGTAGACCTCTCTATTCATGAGTTGCTTCATATTGTTATGTTACCCTCTAGGTTTGGCGCACTGTGGTGGAGTCTGAACTCACACTCCCAATTCTGTGGAGACAAAATCAATACCCTCCCCCTGGGTAGATTAGTGTCTTACTCCACCAGTGCCATCGTCTCCCTCTTTTTTCTCTTCTTTCCTCCCCTCCGCTTTCCCCTTCTTTGTGTTGGAATGATATGTACATCCTTGGATTTGGTTTGTCCCCCACCTGATTTCCTGTATCTCAGCTTATAAAGTGTGAGATAAGTAGATGTTCTTCTATACCTACTGTGTTGATTAGACTTGCCTCTGTGGACTCCTATTGTACTTGTCCTTTTGTGATTAAGCCATGGTATTTTCAATCACCTCATTATGCATGTGAAAGTTGGGCATTGACTAAGGAAGACCAAAGAATCAATGCATTTGGATTGTGGTGCTGGTGAAGAATATTGAAAGTATCATGGACTGCCAAAAGAACAAACAAATCTCTCTTGGGAAGAAGTAAGCCAGGATGCTTGTTAGAAGCAATGACGACAAGACGTCACCTCATGTATTTTGAACATGATTCAGGAGAGACTAGTCCCTGGAAAAGGCCATTATGCTTGGTCGAATGGAGGGGTAGTGAAAAAGAGGAAAGCCCTAGACAAGATGGATTGATACAGTGGCTGCAACAACAGGCTCAAACATAAAAACAAGTGTGAGGATGGCACAGGGCTGGCCAGTGTTTTGTTCTGTTGTACTCTGGGTCTCTATGGGTGCCAACGTGATGGCAGCTAAGAACAAAACCAAGATTCCTTCCAGCTATCTTGTTCTTTGGTTCTAAGCTTGTAATCTTTCTTGTCATACCTACTGGAGAACATCAATAAGTTCCTCAGAGACTAATCCAACAAGTCTACTGTATCATTTATGTAGACAGTGAAACATTTTTTGAGCTTTTTACCTCTATTTCTGGAGTATAAGATCCAATAAATTGAACTAACTTTTTCAGGTCTAAAATGAGGAATCCGGGCCTGAAAAAAACTAACTCTGCTTTGGAAGAAAAGGGAACATCGACCAAAGTCCATGTAGAATAATGTACCAAGGATGATGTCTGCGCCCAGTACCACTGAAGTGACTAAGAGCTCAGAAGTCACGGTGGTTTCCTTCGGAGACTCAGTGGCCTCACCCATGGAAGCCCTTGAAAAGAGAGAGATGTCATCCCTGAATTCATTGGGGCTTCACCAGGAGAAATAATTTCCTCTGCTCTGGTTGTGGAATGAATTGTTCCCTTAGGAGAAACACTCTACACAACATTTAAAGTTGGTAGCTACTTCCCCTATGCCCCCACAGCACGTATTCTGGTCAACACTTTCTCTACTATCTGGAGGTTATTGGCTAGATGTATCTTCCTGTGTCCCTTAGAAGAGGAACCGTGTTTTAGGATCTAGTACAAAGCCTGGCACACAGAGGGTGTTAAATGATATTCTTCTGAAAAACAAACCCTGATTCTCCAAGCTAGATCAGAGCCCTATCCTCTCTGCTCACAGCAACCTGCACTTCCCTTACTCAAGTGGAATACTGATTAATTCACTGTGTATTCATTCTCTACCACAGTGATACTTAAAGGGCAATATCCCACCCACTGTTATTGAGCCCATTCTGAGGGTTTCTGAGGCTATGACCCTTTTGGGGGAACAGATAGCCTCATCTTTCTCCCAAGGAGTGGCTGGTGAGCGTGAACCATAGACCTTGTGTGTTAGGCCGAGTTGACTGGAGAAACAAATTCATTGACACTCATGTATGTATAAGACAGAGCTTTATATCAAAGAGTAATTGTATATTAAGAAAACATCCCAGCCCAGTCCAGATCAAGTCCACAAGTCCTATATTAGCCCATAAGTCCAATACTAGTCTATAAATTCCTCTTCAGACTCATGTAGCACATGCAATGATGAAAAATGCAGGAAGATCACAGCCCAATGGGTGAAAAGTCTTGTGGATCCAGTGGCGTTGGAAACATCTCCAGGGCTCTTGAAGCTCTCAGCATAGCTCAATGTGTCTTTTTAACCGGAAGGTGAAGCAGAAATTGTGGCTCACTTCCAGGGAGAAAGAGAGAAAGCTGAGAGAGAGAGGGGCTGGCCTCCTGTGAGCTTTTTCTCTTGGTTGTACCTCCAAATAAGATTATCAAGCTGTGACCTGATTGACAGACTAAATTCCACCCCTATACTTCATTTATCAAGTTGACATGAAATTATGTAATTACCACACCTTGTGATTAGCAGTCCAGTACTTATCTGACAGCACCACCAGGGTCCCTTTCACTGACACATCCAGCAAAAGTGAACTCACTGCCATTGAGCCGATGCAGACTCATCACAACCTTATAGAACAGGGTAGAATTGCTCCTGGGGGTTTCCAGGGCTATAACTGTTTATGGTAGTAGAAAGCCTCCTCCTTCTCCCACAGAGAGAACGTGGTTTTGAACTGCTGACCTCCTGGTTACCAGCCCAATGTGTAACCAGTAAACCACCAAGGGAGGAGTTAAATATTTGTTTGATCGATCTCTGGATCATTTTATTTTTACAAAGACCCAAAGACTATGTGACAACCCTCCCTCTTGTCTTGGGAGGGGGTGGTCCTAGAAAAGTAACCCCTAGCATTTTGCTAA
The DNA here is from genome assembly GCF_000313985.2 of Echinops telfairi. Lineage (NCBI taxonomy): Eukaryota > Metazoa > Chordata > Mammalia > Afrosoricida > Tenrecidae > Echinops > Echinops telfairi. The sequence continues at coordinate 853,337 of NW_022109980.1, read as the reverse complement.
ATATTTTATCCTTGTCATTTATTTAATTTCTGGTATTTGAGAATCTACTACATGTCTACACTGCACTAGGAACATTTCATATTCAGACATGTGTCAGACAGACACTGCTTTGTCAAGAAAGCATTCATAGATGAGGAGCCTCAAGAATTAAAACAGTATCACTATGCCCAGACAGCCCGGCTTCAGCCTCATGGCCTTCTTCTTCATGCGTCTCCGAGGGACACCACTCCAGGCCTCTGGGGGTGGCAGCGAGCAAGTCGATCTGCTGTGCTCCTTCATCTTCTAAAGAAGCATCCTGACTTGTCTCCACACCTGCACACTGAAGAATGCAGTGCCTTGATTAACTTGCTAAAGGAATGCCACAAAAAATCACGCATTCTCAATTTTTTTGGTCATTGCAATGATCTTTATGGGGAGAGGAGAACATGCCTGGAAAATGAGTACGTGAAAAAAAGGCCCAGGAGCAGGGAGCATGGCAATGTGGTGTGAAAGAGACTCTTGAATTCCCCAGAGTCTGGGAAATAAAGTACATTTTCACCTCAAGCCTTTACTGAGAGAAGACCTCATGACTCTTGGTTGATAATCTGTGTTATTTGGTCTCCATGTCCTGTAACTAGAAAGTGTGACTCGCTTTTGTATCTGAAGAAATGGGGGAGCCCAGGACTTTGTGTTTGTCAAGTGGAGCCTTAAGTAGTAGTGGTCTGCCCCCTGCCAACACACTTCTAATGGGTTACCTTCCCCATCTACAACTAGCTAACGCTGAGTAACTCATCTCCCTCAATAAAATAACTTATTTAAAAAGATATAGCATCTGGAGTCTTAAAAGCTTGAAGTTAAACAAGTGGCCATCTAGCTCAGAAGCAATAAAGCCCACATGGAAGAAGCACACCAGCCTATGTGATCACAAGGTGTCAAAGGGATCAGGTATAAGGCATTATCAGAACAAAAAATCTTACCATAGTGAATGATGGGGGGAGTGCGGAGTGGAGAC
>NW_022109980.1:849916-851823 GCF_000313985.2 Echinops telfairi | reverse complement strand
TTGAGAATGATGAGGGCAATGAATGTACAAATGCGCTTTACACAATTGATGTATGTATGGATTGTGATAAGAGTTGTATGAGCCCCTAATAAAATGAATAAAAATAAAATTAAAAACTAAGCAATATCACTACAAAATGAGAACAAAATCTCAACTCAAATATGGGAACTTCAATCCTAAATCATAAGGTTTCCTTCTCCATTCTTTCTTCCTAATACAGCACTTCCTGGCTCTTTTTTATACCCCTGCCTATCTCCTGTGCGTCTTCATCCTTCTTTTTGGGAGCTGCAGCATTGTAGCCTCTAGCTACGTTAGCAGCCTGGAGCCTTTCTGCTGAGAACTGCTGTGTCAGCTCTCCTTAAAGACTGTTCATTAATGACACCATCCACCAAAATTCATGCCTGACAGTTGTAATGGACACTTGCTAGTGATGTCTCCCTCTTTCATGTTATAACTTGATTAAACTCCAGAGCTGATCAAATAAGTTTTCTCTTACACAAATCATGGTTATTTCAGCCCTCGAGTCTCTTTGGAAATCTTCTTCCCTAATAATTGTTGAAAACAGTTACATTGGTAGATATGAATTGCCATTTGCTGTTGTTATTTTCCATCTTGTGAGCCTAACAATGATCCTAATAACTACATTGTTAGTTCTATCCCTTATCCCAATAGATCATGAGCTATTCTCACTTGGGAATTATAGTTGCCAGATTATTTACGTTTCTACGACAAATATTTTAGGTGCAGTACTTCATTGGTTAAAGTAAATGCTAGCTGATAACAGATAAACTCTGAAATAATGGGCTTAAATTAGTAAAAAGTATTTTCTTACTCATTATCACTTCTCCAAATGGAAATTCGGGGAACAAGTCCCCCCTTTCATCTTAAAGCTCTCCCATCTTTAATATGGAATACTCAATGTTGTTCTTGTATGGGCAAGTTCGTGTCTATTTTCAAATATGGAACATTTTAGCTCATTAGTTCTGATAGGATATTTGTCAATATAACTCTGTCTCTAGTGCACTAGGGATTCTCACTATCAAAAATACTATTATGAATCATCCTTTAATATGAATATTTTTTGTTTTTAAATTTCTTTTTGTTTTATTGTTTTTTGATTCTTAGATGTGACACTAAAAGAATGAATAACAGGAGAAAATAGATAAACTGGACTTCATCCAAATTAAAACCTCTGTACATCAGTGGACAGAAGGCAATATACAGAATGGGATAAAATATATGAAAACTATATTTCAGATAAGGGTTTAAAACTCAGAATATACAAAGAATATTTAAAACTCAACAAATGAAAAATCATAGCCCAAATAAAATTTGGGCAAATGAATTGAACAGAGGATAGACAATTATAAAAGTCAAAAATCACATCAAACATGCTAAATGCTATTAGCTATTGTTATGGTTGTTGCTCATTGCCAGATCATTGGATCCAACACATAGCTAGCCTATGTATATCAGAAGAAAACACTGCCAGGTCCTGCTTCATATTTACAATCCTTGCTTGCCTGAGCCCATCGTTGCAGCAGCAGTGTCAGGCATCTCCTTGAGGGCCTTCCTCTTTATCACTGACCCTCTACAAACAAGATGTCCTTCTCCAAGGACTCTTCCTTCCCGATAAAATGTCCAAAGTGTGTGAGATGAAGGCTTGTTATCCTCACTTCTAAAGGGCTTTATTGCTGCACTTCCAGCACAGATTTGTCCGTTCTTTTGGCAGTTCATAGCTCATTTCACATTCTTTGGTAATACCATATGAGTTAGTTAATTGTGCCAACCTGGCCGATAAACACATGTGGGGATAATTGAAAGGCGGGGGGATCAATGGGTGGTGAGCCTCACCTTTCTAGCTCTTGGGTCTCTTGCTTTGTGATGGTCGCACCAGGGTGCAGCTG
>NW_022109980.1:836131-849691 GCF_000313985.2 Echinops telfairi | reverse complement strand
ACTGGTGTTGGGTAAATGGGTTAATGTTGGACATGTTGGCTTGGGCAGCATTAGGTTGGGATGTTTTCATGATGCACACTTTCTTTACATAAAACTCTCTTATACATGAGTTGCTGTGGATTTGTTTCTCTAAAGTACCTAGACTAATACACCATAGTTCAAATGCAGCAACTCTTTCTTATCCATTGTCCAATTCTCTCATACACATGAGGCAATGGAAAACACCATGTTTGGGTTAGGCATACCTTAGTGCTCAAAGTGTCATCTTTGCAGATTTGCTCACTGAAACTTACCTTCTAAGTTCTTGGCTACTGCTTCCATGAGTGTTAATTGTGGATCCAGGTAAAATGAAATCCTTGACAACTTCAATCTTTCCTCTGTTTATCATGTTTCTTATTGGTTCAGGTGTGAAGATTTTTGTTTTCTCACAGTTGATGTGTAATCCATACTGAAAACTGCAGTGTTTGATCTGCATTAGTATGATGCTTCAAGTCACTTTCACTTTCAGAAAGTCAAGTTGTATCATTTGCCTATCTCCCAGTGTTGATGAGTCTTCCTCCAACCCTGATGGTATGGTCTTTCTCACCTGGTCCATCTTCTCAGATTATTTTCTCAGAATACAGACTATATAAGTAGGGTGAAAAGATACAATACTGACATATAACTTTCCTGATTTTAAATCATGGCAGTAGTTCCATGTTCAGTTCAAATTACTTTTTCTTGGCTTATGTAGAGGTCTCTTATGAGGGCAACTAAATGTTATAGTATTTCCAAGTTTTGCAATGTTATCCATAATGTGTTATGATGAACACAATTGAATTTGCATGGTCAATGAAACACAAGTAAAACTTTGGTATTCTCAACTTTCTGCCAAGATTCATCTGACATCAACAATTATATCTCTTATTCTACATCTTCTTCTGAATCCAGCTTGAATTATCATCAGTTCTCTGCTAATGTACTGCTGCAACCATTTAAAATTATATTCAGACTAATTTTACTTACATCGAGATATTAATAATATTGTATGACATTTTCACTTTCTGTTAGACCACCTTTCTTTGGAATGGGCACAAAAATGAATCTCTTCTAATTGATTGGCTGGGTAGCTATGTTACAAATTTCTTGGCATAGATGAGTGAAAACTTCTAGCAATGCATATATATTTGTATTTTGCCAATGCCTTCAGTGCAGCTTGTACTTCTTCCTTCAATACCACTGGTTCTCGATCTTATGATACTCCCTGAAATAGTTGGACTTTTACCATTTCTTTTTGGTAAATTGAATCTGTGTATTCCTTACATTTTCTTTTGATACTTACTGTATTGTTCAAAATTTTGCCAATAAGGCAACTCAAAACTAAATTTTTTTCTTTAGCTTTTTTTTTCCAGTTGGAGAAATGCCAGATATATTCTTCTCTTTTGGGTTTCTAATGCCAGACCTTTCCACATTGAAATCTTGTGTTCAACTCTTAGCTGCTCTATTTTCAAAGGCAAGTTTCAGAGTCTGTTCTGACATCTACTTTGATAATTTCTCTTTTTTGCCTGAAATAGTTAAGTTGTCTTATGCCAACCTAGCCGATAAACACATGTGGGATTAATTTAAGGGCGGAGAAATAAATGGTACCGTGAGCCTCTCCTTTCTAGTTCTTGGATCTCTTGCTTTCTGATGGTCGAACCAGGGTGCAGCTGCCTTAGCCAGTTCCCTGCTTCAGCTGGCAAGGCTCACTTCCTGCAAGACATCCCTGAGGAAAGCCACATGGACCTACCCCGATGCATCCCTGGGTGCCGGAACGGCCGTGTGGAGAGCCCTGCCAGCGCTGAGATGCTTACACGCTCACTGATTCAATTTTCCTCCTGCAGTCGGCATCATTGTGGGTGTTTTGTGAGATTGAGGAGGACTTTGTAGATCGGTGTAGGACATATGACCTAATGTTGGACCTATGGGCTTGTACAGCACTGGGTTGGGATGCTTTCTTAATGAACACTTACCCTTTATATAAAACTCTCTCTTATACATAAGAGTTTCTGTGGATTCGTTTCTCTAGTTTACGTAGACTAACACACTGCCTTTCTAATGATCTTTTGCTTTCTTCGTGTATGGTGTTCTTGATATCATCCCACAACTTATCTGATCTTTTGATCATTAATGTTCAATGTGTAAAATCTGTTCTTGAAATTATCTCTTAATTCAGATGGGATATACTCAAGGTTATATTTGACTTTGTGGACTTGTTTTAATTTTCTTCTGTTCCAACTTTAATGTGCATACAAGCAATTGGACTGTGTCACAGTTGGCTGCTGTACTGGTTCTGACTGTTTCTCCAGTTTCTGTTTCTCCACCAGTAAGATCCTCATGCTGTTTATATTGTTGAAAAGAGGTATTTGCAATGACTAAGTAGTTGCTCTTGCAAAATTCTATCATATGATCTCCAGCCTCATTTCCATCAACAAGGTTTTATTTTCCAACTAAGGATCCTTCTTTGTTTCCAAACTTCATATTCCAACCTCCAGTAATCATCAGTGCATCTCGATTGCCTGTTTGATCAATTTCATACTGCAGAAGTTGCTAAATCTCCAGTTTCTTCATCTTTGGCATCAGTGATTGATACATAAATTTGAATAATAATCACAGTAACTAGTCTTTTCTTTAAATGTATAGATATTATCCTGTCACTGATAGTTTTGTATTTCAGGAAAAATCTTGAAATGTTGCTTTCTGCAATGAATATGATGTCATTTCTCTTCAATTTGTGATTTCTGGCACAGTAGACCGATATGTTTATTTGATTCTGAATGGCCAATTCCAGTTCATTTTAACCCACTAATACTTAGGATGTTGATCTTTTTGTGTTATATTCCATGTTTGATGGCTTCCATATATAAAAAGAATATGGAGAGAAGAGCTATACCAAGTAATTCCACTTCACCACAGAGAGGCTATTATTTTGGCCATGTTCCACTGTCAGATACTGTTCCACTGCTATTCATACACTGTTCACTCATCAATTTTTGTCAGAAATAGATTTATAAGTATCTTTCCTAGTCTGTCTTGGTCTGGAAGCTCCACTGAAATATGTCCATCATAGATGGCCCTGCTGGTATTTTAAATATCAGTAACATGCCTTTCAGTACAGCAACATAAGTGCTACCATAGTATAACAAACTGGCAGATGAATGGTGGAACTAAGGGAATGCAAATGAAAGTTATGAAATACTATTTCACACCCACTCAGATAAAACAAACACAAAACAAGATAAAAAATGGAAAATAACAAGTGTTGGTGAGGATGTGGAGAAATTGGAACCCTGATCCATTTTGACTGGGATTGTATAATGGTGTAGCCATTGTGGAAAACAATTTAGCCATTCCTTAAAAAGTTAAATCTGGAACTACCATAGAGTAATTCCATTCCTGGGAATATACCTAAAAGAATTAAAAGCAGAGACTGAAACAGAAAGATGTACATTAATAGTCATTGCAGCATTGTTTACAATATCCAAAAGGTAGAAACAACCCAATAGGTTAAGAAATAAATAAATTGTGGTATATGCATGCAATGAAGTATTATTCAGCTATAAAATGAGATGAAATTCTAATATAAAGTATCATATGGATAGACCTTGAAGATTTTATCAATGAAATAAGCTAAACACAAAAGGAATAATATTGTATTATTTTACTTCTATAAAATATATACAATAGGCAAGTACACTGGGACAAAGATTAATGGTTATCGGGGATGTTGAGGAAGAGCCTTTCTTAGAGTGCATGAGGGGTCTTTAGTTTCTCACCTGAGCTCTTGGGTTTCTAGACTCATAGACCCAAGACTGAGAACTTGGTAGCTAACTCTAAATATGGTTGGGTGGTTAGTTGATTAAGCTCAGAATGACCATCAATAAGAGTCAGTGACCATCAATAACTCCTCAGTTTTGCACTTTCAAGCAAACACATCATGTATATAGATGACTTAGAAACCAACTAGATCATTGGGCAAAATATTTTAAAAATAGGATGTAGAGAACTAAGTTCTGACTAATAGTGCTATTCTGATATCACAGAAAGCAGCAGCTCAGGCACTGGCTTATAACTTTGATTCAGAGAGATCCTTATTGCTGTCATGATGCAAACGCTTCTCTTTACTCACCTACATTCTGTAGGTTTTTAGAGCTTCTTTTGGTTCTTCTGTGGGAGTGTTTATTTTTGTCTACTGTGTTACTGAAAGCAATAGGGGCAGAGAATTCGTCAAACCTCTCCATTTCCTTCTCCCTAAACCTGGAAGGATGGCTAGAAGATTAACAGAGGCCTTTGAAGTTGTAGATGAAAGCTCTGGCGAATCACAGGAGCCTATTCCCTTTGGTTCCCATAATAGTCCCATATTCTTGCCTCTCATTTTACTATTTTTTTGAAATGATAGTATGTGAGGAATTGGCTGAGGCAGTATAGTTTGACAATGGCATAGTTCCACCTCTTTTCCATTTTAGGGCCACACTCAAAATTATGTTAATATAGCTTTAAGAAAAGGAAATAGCCATCGCTTGGTTCACATGTTTTGCTTTAGAATGTGGGTAAGGCACAAAACAAACATTGATGTTGTTTTGTATGTGCTACTTCACCTTTGTACTTAGCCTTGAAAGTCCTGACTAAAGATGTTTTTCCCCATTGCACCTTTTAGAGATCTTTTGTCAGAATAATATCTTCTTCTTGAAACTGTGATTATATATCTTCACACTTTCAAGTCTTTTGCAAATTCGGTGCCATTTTCTGACCCAACTGTGTTTACAAGTTGTGCTCATGTAATACCCTTGTGATCTGAAGGGAAAGCGCTAGTCAAACAAACTCCTATTTTTCAGTTTCTCTCATGTGGAGTGAACTGCTTCCCCCCTACCACACCCCATTGTTATATTTTTGTAGCTTTTCCTTGTTCCTTAGGAGAACTCATGGTAAATTATTGGGCTGAGCATTAGAAAATATAGAGTCATGAAGGTGAGGGAACACAAAACTATCCTCTAGTAGAGTCTCTGTCCTTAAGGCAAGTAAATAATTTATCTCGTCCAGTCCAAGGCACTGGTCATTCATTTCCGTGCTTTGTTTCCACAACCAATAAGTTTTTCCTGTTGTCCAACCATGAGCTTTCTTACAAGAAGTTCATTAATAGTTCTCTTTTATTTTTTGCTAGACAGTGATGAGTGTATGTATGTGTGTGTTGTATGCCTTGGCATTAAACATCCAAACAACTTTGAGTAATTCATATACTATGAGCTATAGCAATTGCTCAGGTATCTGTTCTTTAGATTCCTGAGCTTAACCTTTTACTGCCTTTTATTTCGAGTTTTGTTCTTGTCCATTGAGACTTTGAGGCATGGTGCAGACACGTATGAATCTTCAGACCAAAGCATAGGGAGTCCCTGTTACTGCCTATGGCTTGTGGCATATGGGTGAGGTAATAAATATTATCATAATCAACATTTACTGAGTATTCATTATATTATTGGTACTGTTATTTATGTTTATCATTCCATTTACTCTTCAAAAATCTGATGATGTAAGTACTTCACTTATCTATATTTTATAGGAGAAATAGAGGCTTGGAGAGGCCAAGGGACATGTCAAATTTCACAGTTACTATATACTTGAATCAGAATTTGAACTTACGTCTGATGCTTGAGTCTTTTAGCCAATATGTTCTGTTCGCTCCCTAGAGAGCCTTGTGTCAAAAAGTATAACTTATTTCGATAGAAAGGTAGAGATGCTCACAGAGTGATAGAATTAAACATAAGTTTCTACTAATCAACGTAGACAAAAGGTGAATGAACCAAAAAGTTTCTGTAAGATTGGCATAATGTGTCAGTATTTTATCTTGGTAACTTTAAAAACATTAACAATGTTGTTGGCATATTGACAGAATTCACACATTATACAATAGTTTAAACATATTGAAAAGAGTTGTGCAATCATCACTACAATAAATTTTACATTTTCTTCTTTCTTATACTCTTCATTAGCTCCCCATTTCTGCCCTGAAGCTGTTTTCATTGGAGCTCAGTGGCCAGTACTTCTGACTTCAAAGCTCCATAATAGCCTTTGCAATTTGGAACTATATATAAATGGGAGAATACTATGGTACTTGTGTGGTATTGCAAATCAAATAGGGTTCATAAAAAATAGCCCAATAACTCCATATAGAAATTCTTGAGATGTTTATGATGATATTTCACAGATATGGTCCCAATGGCTAAATGTTCTATAAAAGGCAGGTGTAGTTTATTTGAATTTAAAAATGTCTCCTCTCCTTACTCTATTAGGCAGACTTACTATTATGCAGCCTCTGGAAAACTCATGGATCAGAGACTGAAAAACACTATAGAAGAAGAAAAAAGACTAGTTTTGTATGATGTGCTTCAGAAATAGAAGAGTGAATGTACTTCCACACATTCAGTGAAGCTAGTATTATCTTCATACCAATACCAGACACAGGTAGTAGAAGAACTGAAATCTATAGTACAATATTCCTTGTTAACATAGATGCAAAAATCCTCAATAAAATATTAGTAAATCTAATGCAACAACATAAAAGAACAATATATGAATAATGTTACCAACAAAAGCTTATTCCAGGAATGCAAGACTGGCTCAATATTTTAAAAATAAATTAACTGAATCCAACATACCAACATCTAAAGAAGAGAAGTCACATGAAATTGGGAATCCACAAAAGCAATGTGGCAGTGTAATCAGATGCTAGGGAAGTTTTCTCTCCTCCCTTGCCTGGAAAGAGGTCATGGCAATGCAACAGTAGATGCACCAACCAGCCTATCATCTCCCCTTTCTCTGCTCCTCATTCCTACACAGCAAGGGGCCAGGAGTATATGACCACACACAAGTTGGCCTGCCATTCATGCCCTTCACTGTAATTGGCAGTACACCTTCCTGCCAATTACCTTTCCTTATCCAGTGGGAAGCAGGAACCATGCACCCACTAGCCAGCCACAACTGCCAACCTACTGAAGCACTGAGTTCCACTGCCTGCTCCTGCACCACTGAACTGATCACAGACAGTGATCAACCTGCAAAAAGGACCTAGATCACACACTTAGCTGCTACCTCATTCATTGAGAGATGGTGGTTGTAGTAGTTATATAATTGTCAATTTAAGGATTAAGCATGTAGGGGTGGTGTCTAGCCTGTCAATCAAGTCATAGCCAATGAGGCTTCTGTATGGGCATTGCCTTCCCCTAAGGATTCTAGGAATTCTGGGATTTCCTCCTTGGAGGTGGGAGACTCTCTGCTCACACCCTGGGAGGCATAGCAGCTGACAAGGCACATGGACCCACCCTGATGCAGCCCTGGGTGCTGGAGAAGCCATGCAGAGACAACTGCCAGCGCTGAGATGTTTCCAATGCCACTGGATCCAAGGACTTTCTACTCACTGGCCTGTGATCTTCTACATTCGGCATCATTGCATGTGTTTCGTTAGTCTGAAGAGGACTTTATAGATTGGTATCAGACATATGGGCTAATGTCAGACTTATGGACTTGATCTGGACTGGGCTGGGATATTTTCTCAATGTTCAATTGCTCTTGTATATAAATGTCTTTCTTATCCACATATGTGTGTCCATGGATTTGTTTCTCTAATCTACCCAGACTAACACAGTGGTATATACTCAATTGCTGCCAAATAGTAAACAGAGTAGCATACTCACCTTACCTACCAAGATATGTCAAAACAGAACATAACAAGGTATGAGGATACAGCATACAGTTGATAAATATAATACCAGACAATATGAAATCACCTAAAGAAGCACAACAAGAAGACTTCAGCAAGTGACCAAAATAAAGAACTAGAAAATCTCATTGAGGAAAAAGTGGTGCAAGTAATAGAACTCCTTGAAAAATAATCCAAAAGATCTGATAAGGTTCTTCAAGAGATAAAAAAAGATATCAAAGAAAACAAAATCTATGAAACCAATATAAGAACAAAAATGAAAAAAGAAATAGACCATTAGAAACCCCCAAACAGCAACACACACACACACAAATCCAGATTAACATCAAAATTTCAGAAATAGATAAGCATTCATAGGACCAAAGCAAAACCAAACTAACTACCATCAAGTTGATGCCAAAAAAGGAATCAAATTGAATCAATGGAAGTCAGAATCAGAGAAATAAAGGTTAACTACCTTGATATCATCTGGTTAGAGGAGCAATCAGAAAGAATGAAAATGAAGAAAGCCTAAGAGTTAGGTGAGATTCCATCAAGCAGAATAATTTACATAGGATTGGAATTCTAGAAAAGGAAGAGACAAAAAATAAAATACCAAGGAAATTTTTGAAGATTTTTCTGGCAAAAACTTCCCTAATATCATGAAAGATGGGAAGATATCTATCCAAGAAGCTCAATGAGCCCTCAAAGGGATAGACCTCTCTGCATAATCAAACTTATAAAAGTAAAAGACAAAGAAAGAATCAAGAGAGCAGTTAGAGAAAAACAAAATTGTACCCACAAAAGGAACCAATAAGACTAAGCTGTGATTTCTTGGCAGAAGACATGCAAGCAAGAAGGCAATAAGATGACATATATAAAATACTGGACCTAATGTCGGGGGTTTAAGTGGAGAGAAAATGTTTTGAGAATAATGTACAAATGTGCTTTACACAATTGATGTGTGTATGGATTGCGATAACAGTTGTATAAGCCCCTAATAAAATGTTTTTAAAAAAAGAATAACAAAAAAAAATACTGAGAGAAAAATACTGACAACTAAAAAAATTGTTCCTAAAATACAATGACAAAATATGGACATTTCCAAATAAACAGAAATAAAGGGAAATTGTACAAATAAGATATACCCTAAAGGAATACTAAAGGAAATCCTTTGGACCGAGAACCAACACTATCAAGTAACAGCCTAAGATTATGACACATAATATCACCTAGAAACTAACCCAGATAAATAATTTCCAAATATAATAGAGCTACAAAACACAGCATATACAAACACAGCGTAGAGGTCAATTTATAGCAATAATTCAAACCAAATGCACTGCCATCTAACTCATGGCTACTCTATAGGACAGAGTAGAACTGATTCTTTGGGTTTCTGAGGTTGTAAAGTTTTGTGGGAGCAGAAAGCCTCGACTTTCCCTCAGGTAGGTTCAAACTGCTGACCTTGCAGTTAGCAACCCAACATACAACCCACCACATCAGGGCTTCTATAGCAAAAAAACACATTTCAAAAATAAAGAAAGAGCAAAAAACAACACCTTAACCATCTGGCCCCCCAAAATTGAAAAAGAGCAGCAAAAATGCCCACAGTCATCAGAAGGAAGGAAGGGATAAAGATGATAGAAATAAAATAAATAGAAAACACAAATACAATAGGAAAAATAAGACTAGAAGTTGATTCTTTAAAAAGATTAATAAAAATCAACAAATAGCAGGCCAAAATATCAAAGGAAAAGAGGGAGATGCAAATAATATGAATCAGAAGTTAAAGGGGTGATTTCACATAGAATCAAATGAAATAGAAAGACTAATAGAACACCATGAAGAATTATACTCCAACAAAAATTAAACTTTTTATTGAATTAGGTGAAGGGTTACAGAGCAGATGATAAATTTTACATTCAACAATTCATACACATTTTGTTTCAACTCATACTTTGCAATTCCTCAAGATACCAACACTTACCCCATTTCTTCTCTGTGTTTTCCTCTTTTCCTAACCCTCTGAATTTTTGGTTAATGTTGCCCTTTTCATCTAAAATGGTTGATTATTCCAACATGGGATTAAGTTCAATTCTAGACCTGAAAGGTGACTAAGACCCATAGTCTTGGGGGGATCCCTATCACCTGTCTCTATCAGACCAGTATCACCTGTTTCTATCAGGCAAGTGAGTCTCGTATTTTTAATGATGTTGAGTTTTTCCCCTCTATCCACGACTTTCTAATGTGCTTTCAGTATACTCCAACAAATTTGAAAAACTAGAAGAAATAGATACATTTCTAGTTACACACTACCTACCTAAACTAACACAGACCGAAGTAGAAAATTTGAACAGACTCATAACAAAAGAAGAAATTAATGAGGTCATATTGCTTTTTATCTTTAGCCAGGTTAATATATAGTCATAAAAATCTTCCAACAAAATAAAAAATATACAGCCCTGCCCCTCAAACCCAGATGCAAATGGCTTCACTGTACAATTCTACCGAAAACACAGAGAAAAGCTAGTATCAATCTATGCAAATGATCCTAGCATATGGAAAAGGCCAGAGTATTCTCAAATTTATTCTATGAAGTAAGCATGACTTTGATACCAAAGTTATACATAAACCTAAAGAAGAAATTGATAAGGTCATTAAAAAACTCCCAACAATAAAAAAAAGCCAGTTCCCTAAGAAGACATTAAGATGGTCAACAAACTATGAAGAAATGCTCATGATTACTTGTTATCTCACCTCAGGACTGATAGCAAAGTTCAAAAAAAGAGGGAAAAAATTCTGGTGAGGAAATGAAGAGATTGGAAATAATTTGTAAAGTATCAAGGGTTCATGAGGGAGGGAGGATGGGGAGGGAGGAGTAAAAAATGAGGAGTTGATACCAAGGGCTTAAGTAGAAAGCTAATGTTTTGAGAATGATGAGGGCAACAAAGGAACAAATGTGCTTGACATATAATAGATGTATGGATTGTGATAAGAGTTGTATGAGGCCCAATAAAATGACTTTTTTTAAAAAGATTGATAGTCTACATTTTAGTGAGTTGAAATAGCCATTTTGAATCAGAAAATCATGTAGTTTACTATGTCAGGGAAAGTACAATGAAGAGGAATGGTGTTGCATTCATAGTCTAAAAGGACATCACAAGAGCTATCTGGAAGTACAATGCTGTCTGTGGTAAGACAATGTCTATTCACCTTCAAGGAAATTCAATCAGTACAACTACCCTTCAAATGTATGCCACAGCCACCAAAGATAGTGGGGAAGAAATTAAAGAATTCCACCAATGTCTTCAGTCTGAAATTGATCAGACATGCAATTGATAGTTATTTAAAATCTGTATGAAAAAGCTGGAAACAAAGGAAGGAACAGCAGTTGGAACATATGACCTTGGTGATAGAAACAAAGCTGGAGATTGCATGATAGGATTTTGCAAGAATGACTTGTTCATTGCAAATCCTTTTTTCAACAATACTAAAGGTGACTTCTCCAGGTTGAAGACGTAGAAATCAAACTGACCAAAAAAAATCAAATTGACTACATCTGCGGTAAGAGACAATGGATAACTAACTCAATATCAGCAGCTAAAACCAGATTGAAGTAGTAGTCAATGAAAACAAATCCATGATAGCTCAAATATGATTTTTTAGTATATCCCAACTGAATTCTGAGAACATCTCAAGATCAGATTTGGTGCATTAAACGCTAATGACAGAAGACTACAACAGTGTTAGCTGTGGGATTATATCAAAAACATCATACATGAAGGAAGGAAAATGTCATTAAAAAGATAAGAAATTAAATATCAAAATGGATGCCAGAAGAGACTGAAACTTGTTCTTAGAGTAGCTAAGACTCATGAAAGAAATGACAAAGGAAAAGAGCTGAGTAGAAAATTTCAAAGGGCACCTTGAGAAGACAAAGTATTATAATGAAATGTGCAACGACCTGGTATTAGAAAACCAAAAAGGAAGAACATATTCAGTATCTTTAAACTGAAACAACTCAAGAAAAAAATCAAGCCTCAAGTTGCATTATTTGTCTATGGACAAAATACTGAATGATACAGGAAGCATCCGAAGAAAATGGGAAGAATACACAGAGTCACTGTACAAAAAGAACTTGTGGACAACAACTATTTTAAGAGGTGTCATGTGATCAAGGACCAATGATACTGAAAGAAGTTCAAGCTGCACTAAACACTTTAGCCAAAAGCAAGGCTCCAAGAATTGATGGGATGCCAATTTAAATATTTCAACAGTTGATGAAACACTGGAAGAACTCACTCATCTATGCAAAGCAACTTAGCCAACTGACTGGAAGAAATCCATATTTGTACCTATTCCAAAAAATACTAACCCAACAAAATACTCAAATTGCAGAACAATATCATTGATAGCATACTGAAGTACAACACTGAATGGTTGCAGCAGTACATTGATAGGGAGCTGCCAGAGGTTCAGTCAAGTTCAGAAGAGGATGTGAAAAAAGGGTTATGATGTCTGATGATGGATCTTGGTTGGAAGCAGAGAATACCAGAAAAAAAACTTACTTAGCTTTTATTGACTATTCCAAAGCATTCAACTGTGTGGTTCATAACAATCTATGTTGAGAAGAATGGGAATTCCAGAACACGTCAGTGAGCTTATGGGGAATTTCTACATGGATCAAGAGGCAATTGTACAAACAGAATGCATGTTCAATCTGTATTCTGAGCAAATCATCCGAGAAGTTGGATAATATGAAGAGTGAGGTATCAGGATTGGAGGAAGGCTTATTAACAACCTGCAGTATGCAGCTGACACAGCCTTGCTTGCTGAAAGTGAAGGCTGGAAGCACTTGCTGATGATGATCAAAGAGTGCAGCCTTCATTGTAGATTACAACTCAGTGTAAAACAAACCAAACTCCCCACAACTTGACCAACAGATAGCATTATGGTAAACAGAGAAAAGATTGAAGTGGTCAAAAATTTCATCTTGCTTGGATCCACAATCAATGTTTATTGAAACGGCAATCAAGAGATCATGGCATTGGGAAAATCTGCCCAGGAACTCTTTAGAATATTAAAAAGCAAGGATATTATTTTGAGGACTAAGGTGTGCTTAACCCAAGCCATGGTATTTTCAATTGCTTCATTATGCATGTGAAAGTTAGATATTGAATAAAGGAGACTGAAGAAAAGTCAATGCATTTGACCTACGGTGTTGATTAATAATATTTATAGTGTCATGGACAGCCAAAAGAACAAACTATCTCAAAAGAAGTATAACCAGAATGCTCCTTAAAGACAAGAAGGAGGAGAGTTTGTGTCATGTATTTCGGATATGTTATCAGGAGAGACCAGTCCCTGAAGAAGGACATCATACTTGGTCACATGGAGGGGCATTGAAAAAGAGGAAGGCCCTTGGACAAGATGAATTGACACAGTGGCTGCAACAATGGGCTCTAACATTAGAACAATTGTGAGGATGGCTCAGGACCAGGTGGTGGATTTGTTCTATTGCATATCAGGTCACTGTGAGTCAGAACTGACTGGATGGCACCTAACAAAAACATCAAGTGGAACAGCAGGGGAGGGGAGTAGAAAGATCCCCAGGGAATGATAAGGGTGGACATTGGAGACAGGGCATGGTGCCCCAACAGGCTAGACTGGAAAACACAAGTTTTTCTTGCTTGGTATATTTTAATTTGTTTTTCGTCAGTGGATTGATGTTGTTGCTGTTTTGTTGTACAGTGTCGCTTGGTTTTGCTCTGTCTTGTTTTTGTACATGTTGTCTCCGCAGGCCTGTCTGGATACGACAGGCTGGATGAACAATCTGGAGGAGAAAA
>NW_022109980.1:814688-834581 GCF_000313985.2 Echinops telfairi | reverse complement strand
TGGACTGCTAACTGCAAGGTCAGTGGTCCCGATCCACCAACAGCTCCACAGGAGCAAAATTAGACTATATGCTTCCATAAAGACTCACAGCTTCAGAAACCCAAAGAGGCAGTTCTACTCTGTCATATGCAGGGCTTCTTAAGCTTTTTCTCTTAAGGCCTCTTTTCCTCCAAGAAATTTGCTACATGGGAAAACAGTGCCATAAACACCAGGGATTCATTGCGTGTTTGATTTTGAAGTAATTTTTTATTGTTGCAAATTCAGAACCCCTTTACTCTTGCCAAAATGTTTGAGATGACCGCATTCAGTTGCATGAACCCATATAGGGTTAAGACTCAAAGTTTAAGAAGTTTTGTTATGAATCACACTTGACTTGATGTTTGGAAGTTTTGTATTTGATTTCCAGGTTTCCTTACAATCCCCTTTATCCCTTCATATCAACCACCGCCATCTCCAGCTTGAAGGAAACACAAAACAACAGCATTGAACGGCTCTCTTTGGGAGCAATCATATTGACTTACACTGAAACATGACATGAAGCTCTAAAATTACGCAAAGTAGCCCTTCTTTTAAACTAGGTTATTCCCCCAAGTTCCTATGGACCAAACACCACTGTATTTGTACTGATAAACTGGGTTTCTTCTTGTGAATTGATGAACAAATACAATTCCTGAGAGTCTCTTTCACTTAGAAGGGCTATGTTACACAATGAGATGACGGGGAAAATGTTGATTCTGCCTAGACAGTAGTGGAGGCAGGGTGGTGGGTGGGAAGAGAAGGGACCAATCAGCAACAGGCATCACTTGAAGTAGATAAACAAAAAGCTGCTAGGATGAGGCATGGCCTGACTTACCTCTGTGGACTTTCAAAACCCTTTGGAGGTTGTCAGAAGATGGTGAGAAAGGACTTGAGAACTTCAGACCTGAAAAATAAGTGGAAAGGACCATCACATCCACAATATCCCTTTACTCTCACATTCTGGTGTCCGACATAAGGAGTGTCCAGGCCTGGGTACCTAAAATTATCTCTCTGAGACAAGGAACAATTGGTACACTGGAATAATAGAGCCCTTAAAAATTGTAACAAGTAAATGCTGTCAAACATGACTTCAAAACTCCTGTTGCTATTCTGTTGCCGGGTGCTCTGGAGTCGATTCAGACTCATAGAGACCCTGCTGGACAGAGTTGAATTGCCCCTATAGGGTTTCCAAGGCTGTAATCTTTATGGGAGCAGATGTGCCAGGCTCTCCCACAGAACCCCGGGTGGGTCTGAAAGGCCAAGAGCTTAACCATTATGTTACTATGACTCCTTCCAAACCCATAGCCATTACTATCCAACCCCTTCAAAAATGTCGCAAGCATTCCATTGAGTGATGCTTTTATCTCAAATCACATATTCAAACAGAAGGAAAATACGTGTCTTTTTATTGATACCCTTGTCTTACTTCCAAATTCAGCCAGTATGAAACCAGATAAAACATGAGATGGTAGGGAGCAATGAGAGAATCATTTATTTCCTCAAAAGAAAGGTCTTATAGGGCCCTTTGAGACTCAATTTGCACAGACACCTTTTCCCTCCAAACTCACGTAGCACTTGGGATTCTTTTTCACCTAGATGAGAGAAAATGGTTTTGAAAGTGCTGAGTTTAATTGATTTGCAGCCACACTAAATCAGACCCCAGAGACTCCAATTACATATCCCATCATATTCAGGGCCTGCGGGAAGCAGACCTTCCCCCAGAGATTTGTAGACAGCTTTCACAGTCAAGTACTATGATTAACCCAAAGCTCTTCCTTTGAGAGAAATGAAGGACACCATTGTTCTCTCATTCTTTATGCAGGATTCAGAAATCTGACTCTATTAGGAAGGTGATACAGCAGCTAGCGCATGGGATTCTGAAGAAGTCAAATGAGTTGATAAAATGTTTTCTCCGTTTATTTATTCAAGTGTGCTAATGAAGGAAAATATGGCAGGTCACATTTTCTCTTTTACAGGCAATATGTTAATACATCTGGAGCAGCCACATATAGACCTCGAATAGACCAAGCACTAACACCAGGTTGTGTATAAATTTTTAGGAGCTTAGAAAGCTGTAAGCACTTTTGAGTCCCTTCAAGCACATTAGACTGGCTTCACACAAAGGATAATAAGGCTGGTCAATGGCAGAAAAATAATCATGTTAATCTAAGCAGCCTGGAAGTGAATCATCCACCCCAACAACCCAGATTGACTTAATGCCCCTTGGACAATATGACTCAGTCCTTTTCTGGGGGCCCAATGGACAATCACCATCTCATTTAGGTCCTATTCACACGCCTCTGTTTCCTCGTGAACCAAAAACACCAATGGTCTTCTATAACTCAGCCTGATATTCAGCCTGATTTTAGTGACTGAGCCCCTATGGAAAGAGCTCAGCCCTTAAGGCAAAACTCAAGGCTGAAACCCTCTTCTAATTACCCTCTTTGATAACTGATAGTGAGTATGGAAGGTGGTAAGGACAAGGTCAGTGTGAACCACAGAAATTTCCAAATCATAAGGTAATGTAAAAGACACAGAGTTTTTTACTCTCACATACAAGCACCACAATCTGGACCTGCAGGGCTTCCAGGAAACATCCTAGAGTGACGCTTAATGAACAATTCAGAATTCTTTCTGGTTGTTGCATCAGTTATTGCTCTGCAAAGGAATTATTGCTATATAAAGGGAAGTTTTGTGTTAGGTCAGGTTCTCTAGAGAAACAAAAGCACTGGCATTGACATATTGCATATAAAGAGAGACATTTATATGAAGAAAAGTGGCTCGTGCATTTACGTTCAGTTTGGCAGTTTTACATGGAAGGTTTTTCCTGACTCTCCATGCTCTCTGGGGCTGGGAAGTCAGGAAACCAGAAAGCCAGGACTCCAGAAAGCTAGGAGACCAGAGGCCAGAAATGGATCAGCAGATCAGATGATATGGCTGGATCGGCAAGCACATACACCAAGAGACCAGATGCAGGATTCAGACCGGCAGGAAGGAGGAGAAGCAGAGCCGGTTCTCCACAATGTGTCTAATAGGCATTAAATAGGCTTCACCCCCAAAGAGAAATCATCAAGCTATGACCTGTCCCTTATGGGGGGAGACCTTGCTACTGAGGATCCTGGTCTAGCTGAGTTGACACAAAATCTATCAAAAGTTTCTAAAGCATTTGTGGACACTTACAATAGTTTAAACAGGTAGAACTCTACTGTAGCGGGTTATGAGACCATGAGGGTAGGGAGAAGGTGTGGGGGAGAGGGGAGGAAGGGGAACCAATTGCAATGATTGACGCATAACTACCCTGCCCCAAATGAGGGGGAGGCAAAAGAGAAACATGGGTAAAGGAAGACAGCAGTTGGCATAAGATATGAAA
Source organism: Echinops telfairi (assembly GCF_000313985.2). Classification (NCBI taxonomy): domain Eukaryota; kingdom Metazoa; phylum Chordata; class Mammalia; order Afrosoricida; family Tenrecidae; genus Echinops; species Echinops telfairi. The sequence continues at coordinate 831,193 of NW_022109980.1, read as the reverse complement.
ATAATAATAATTTATAATTTATCAAGGGGTCATGTGGGTGGGAAGGGGCAGGGAGGGAAAAAAGAGGAGCTGATACCAAGGGCTCAAATAGAATGTAAATGTTTAGAAAATGATGACGGCAACATATGTATAAATATGCTTGTTACAAATATAAAATGGATTGTTATCAGAGCTGTAAGAGACTCCAATAAAGTGATCTTCAAAAAGAAAACAAAATCAAAAACCACCAATCGTTTCACATGAGAAAGATGAGGCTTTCTACTCCCTAAAAATTTAATCTCAGAAACCACAGGGGCAGCTCTATTCTGTTCTACAGGGCTGCTATGAGTCAGAATCAGTTCTATGGCAGAAGTTTATGTTCATTTACAGTCTTAAGGGTGATAAAAAAAACTTATATATGGAATTAAGATCAGACTCACTAATATTGGTACACCGGATTGAAATCTGGTCCCTGCCTCCCTCTCCTGTCGAGATATAAACAACACCCTCCCCTTGGGGTGGTTAGTGCCCTACTCTGCTGCTGCCCCTGGGTTTTTCCCCTTTCTTTTCCCTCCTTTGAAATTGGCTGCCATATGTATCCCTGGGTTGGGTCTGGCCCTGTCATGGTACCTGGACCTTACCCCAGGAATGTATGTATACAGTAACTTTTCCCATATGCCCCTTTTGCACTTTTAAGCTTACCTCAGCAGAATCATATTGTACTTGTCCTTTTGTGCTTGGCTTACTTCATTTAGCATAATTTCCTCCAGTTCTTCCCATGCAGCGATATGCTTCTTGCGTTCATCACTGCTTTTTAGCGATGTGTAGTACTCCATTGTATGCATGTACCAGTTTTTAATCCATTTATCCGTTCATGGAAATTTGGGTTGTTTCCAACTCCTTGCGATTATGAACTAGGCCACAATGAACTTTGGAACACAGATGTCTGGCTGTGGTTTGTTGTGGGGGGAGGTCAGATGCTCAGGCATTCCCTCCCCTGAGGGCAATCAGTTGCCAAACTGCTGTCTCATCCCACCACAGGGGTGGGCCTGCTCCCTGCCTCTGGGAACAATGGACAGGGTCCTGTAGGCGGAGTTTTCACCCTACTGATAATGTTCCTATGGAGACCCAGAGACCACCACCTAGACCACCCTCTCATTACTGTGTTGCCTATAGTGTAACCCCTTCCTGTGACCTGTGACATATGTCTTTACTTGTAATTGGTGAGCATGCATGCCCCCAAAGGATATATAGGCGTGGGTCAGCAATAGAGGGCTCTCTGACTCTCTGATCTCCTTGCTGCTCACTCCCTGGTCACTCCCCTCTCTTCCCCCTCTCCTCTCCAGTCCTCTCTCCCTTGTTCCCTTGCCCTCCTGCCCTTCCCCCTCTCTCCACGTGGACCACCAAGCGGGGCTGAGGTGAGCAATGCTACCATGTAATGTGTCTGACTGCATTATTGTAATATCTCTCATGCTCTTGAGGACTTTAATATAATACTTATATATCTCAACCGTACAATTGTGCATTACTGAACCCAGAAGTAGTATTACTGAACCAGTGAGTTCTAGTACCGGGTGGGGGCTGGAACCCCACTCCCCCGCACCATTTTAATTTTATACTACAGTTTGTTTCTTGCCTCTTCTTGGTATACGCCCAGTAGGGGATTATTGGGTGGTAAGGTAGCTCAATTTCCATCTGGTTTAGATATCGCCAAATCGATTTCCATAGTGACTGTACATACCTACAAGTTCACAAGTTCACATACATAGTGGATGTATTCTCACTAATTTTATGTATGTTTCAAAGGATGCAAAAAAGTGCAAAAATATCATGTGTTTTTGAAAATGTTACTGAGCAAAGGGAAGTTTCAGATCAGTCCTCTGAGTTCATACAAATTGGAACTTAATGGGATTAATACTGGAGATTTGACTCTTTCAAATTTTTTTCATTGATGCATCCAGACCCTTGAACTTCACTCTCTCATACTTAGGTTATCTATATTTAAACTAGAGGCAAGATTAATTGAGTTCCGGCAGAGCCATATTTTGTTCTGCTTCTAGTGAAAATATTCAGGTAAGGCTGAGAGATGGAGATGAAGGACTAGCTTTGAAAGACAAAGCCTGTTTTGATGGTATCACCTGCTCTCAAGCTTCCCACTTTCAGAGGGATTTGGTATGGAGAAAAATGGTCCTACATTCTCTCTCTTGCTTTGGTTCAGTCAACCACTATCATAAGCAGGCCACTTTCTCCTGGCCTGAAAACACTCAGCAAGATGGAGAACTCATTGGAGACTGGTTTCAGTTAATTGCTTTACTCTAATAAAGGAAATAATTTTTTTGAAGCCCTGAGGTGCCTTGAAGACTGGGGCAATTCTTGAATCCAGCATATTTCCCATTTGCCTTTGTTCCACTGAACATCGTGGAGGAGATGGGAAGGGATGGGCAGTGAGGCTTGGAAATCCTCCTTTGTGAGAACTTTTAATTTCACTAAGAGATTATGTTCCAGGAAAAAAGTAATAACTCCTATAAACTCATTGTCCTCTCCCCATGGCAAAGCAAACTAAATTCTAGAAGGAAGATTAAAATTTTAAACAGTGAATCCCATACAAGTCACACAGTACAATAACCTTTCTCAAGACATCTGAACTGTCATAAAAAAAAGAGGAGGTTGGATAAACTGCTGCAGTTAGTTACTTGGAATAAGTAGCAGAGTCACAAATCTCTCCTCATCTCCATGGAGACAGCTGGCCCTAGCAACTATCTAAACACTAAGCTACATACCATGGAGAAATTCTGTGGATAAAAACAGAAACATGTCTAATCAACTAAGACGACGATCATACTATGACCCAATGTATTCTATGACCCTGCCTAGCTTTAGTTTTATTTTTATATTCATTAGATGAATTTCCTCCCATTTAAGCAGATTCTAGTCTACAAAAAGGAGTCTTAACCTCAAAGACACACGATGATTGAATTGACCTTAATGTTCAAGAGGGAATAGCTTCAAAGACAGCCTTTGACATGCAGTATCATATTGTGTGACACACATTTTGGAGACTTATTATGTGCTACTATTCCAAAAAGTACTATGTGGTAGGTACTGTGCATGACATTTAAAAATTTTTTAAAACGCCCTACCTGCAATTTTTTCCACAACTGTGGCTAGATTTGATCCTCCAATATAGATAGCAAAGAAATGTTCACCAATCATATCTTATAGATAAGGCACCACTGACAACTCTGAGAAGTGGGAAAAAATATCCAAGGTTACATAGGAACAAATTAGTGGATCCAGAATTTGGACCCTGGCATCTTGGCACCAAGTGTTATTTTAGTTTCAACTGTAGCCCTCAAAAGGAGCCTTGGTGGTATAGTAGGTTAAACACTGGGCTGCTAAGCAAAAGGTCTTTGGCTTAAACCTACCCGCTGCTCCGTGGGAGAAAGAGAAGACTTCTTACTCCCATCAAGAGTTACACTCTCCGAAACGCCCAGGTGCAGGTCTATCTACTTGGCCCTTCTAGGGTCACTGTGAGTTGGAATCAATGGGATGGTAGTGGGTACTGCCATCATGTTCCCTTAGATGGCGTTTCTGAGCCTGGCAATCTTTAAGAGAGCAGATAACTTCCTTTTCCTCCCATGGAGAGACTAGTGAGTTTGACTTTTTTGGTGCACAGTTTAATGTCTACCCTACAGTACCCAAACCCCAAGGCCAGGTATATTACTCCATGGTATGGCCGTACTAACATGTAATTAGTCACCTGACTCAGCATGACCCCCAAGAGTCTTCATTCTGGCTCTAAATCCTAAGCAATAACACTTATTGCTGGTTTTCTATTTATGAAATTTTACCAAGCTCTACATTTATGCACTGAGTCAAAATTGATTTGATGGCAGTAAGTTTAGGGGTTTTATTTTTTACTTTTGTGCTTAAGATAAGGATCCCTGCTGGTCCTAATACCGACTATATGGACCCTTCCCCCCCCCCTCAGAAGAAAGCACTTCATAGGACAGCACTGGGGCTACAACTTGGGGAGAGGGGCACGTTGGATTAGTGAACATCGGAGAAACGCAAAGGGATTGAGAGGGTGGAGAGGACATCCTGGCCCACCAAGCCCCAAGGATGATGTTCCTGCTGGGAGCAGACAATGCATGGGGAGGACCATAGGACTGGGCCCAACATGGGACACGACATCCCTCACTGAACCATGATGCTTTGGGGTACAGTACTGGAGACACGGTGCAGGAATAATGCACAGTATGGCCCCATCACGCTGGGGCAAAGCATTGAGGGCATGCAGCGGAGCAGCAGGGGGATCAGAGTGATGAAACCTCCCAGGAATACCAAAAATAGACTTGGGGAGACAGAGTGTGGCACCCTATCAGACTCGACTGGAAAACACTTGTAAAGATCAACAAACAGACCTTGAACTATTTATAGGCTTTTCCATTTTTGTCAGTGACTTTCTTTTTGTTATTCTGTTCTTGCTTTCTGCTGTTGTTATTGTTTTGTTGGTTTTTACTTACTTTGTTGTTTTATTTGGCTTTGCCTAGTTTTTGCACTTATTAATGTATCTGCATGTCTATCTAGATAAGATAGGCAGCATAAATAACTGGAGATGAAAAGAATGGGCCAAATGGTTCCGGGAGGGATACAGGAGAAGGGGAGGTGGGAGAAAGGAAGTGGGGGGGCAACCCAGGGACAAGGGAAAAACGAGTGAACTAAAATCAATGGAAGGACGGTCCTAGGATGCCTTAGTGGGGCTCAATCAAAGGCAATGTAGCAGTGAGGAATTACTAAACCTGAATGAAGACCGAACATGATGGTGGGACAAGAGGGAAGTAAAAAGGAAATACAGGAAAGAACCAGGAGGCAAAGGGCATTTATAGAGGCCTAAATACAAGCATGTACATATATATATACAAAATGAGAGGTGAATAGAACCTCGTACTCATATCCATATGTTAAGAATTAAGGTTGCAGATGGACATTGGGCCTCAATTCAAGTCCTCCCTTAACACAAGAACACTTTGTTCTAACAATCCATCATTCTGTGATGCTCACCTTCCCAACAAAATTGCTGAAGACAAAATGGTTGCTTAAGCAAATGTGGTGAAGAAAGCTGCTGGTGCCCGACTACCAAAAGATATAGCATCTGGGATCTTAAAGGCTTAAAGATAAACAAGCAGCCATCTAGCTGAGAAGCAACAAAGCCCACATGGAAGAAGCACACCAGCCTGTGTGATCATGAGATGTCGATGGGATCAGGTATCAGGCAGCTATGACCCAGAATAAAACCATATCCAAGGTGAATGAGAGAGTGGGGCATGGACTGGAGACCCAATGCCTATCTGTAGACAATTGGACATCCCCTCACAGAGGGGTCACAGGGAAGAGATGAGCCAGTCAGTGTGCAGTATAGCACCAATGAAACACACAACTTTCCTCTAGCTCTTTGGTGCTTCCTTCACCCCACTATCATGACCTCAGTTCTACCTTACAAACCGGATTAGACCAGAGCATGCACACTGCTACAGATAAGAGCCTGCAACACAGGGAATCCAGGATAGATAAACCCCTCAGTGCCAACAATGAGAGTAGAGATACCAAGGGGAATAGGGGAGGGCAGGGGAGAAAGGAGACTCCATCACAAGGATCAAACTAAAACCCCCTCCCAGGAGGATGAATAATACAAAAGTGGGTGAGGAGCAATGGAGGGTGATGTAAGATATGGAAAAAATAATCTATAACTTATGAAGGGTTCATGAGGGGGGGCGGGTAGGGGATAGAGGGGGAAGAAACGGGGAGCTGATATCAGGGGCTCAAGTAGGAAGAGAATGCTTTGCAAATGATGATGATGACATATGTGTAAATGTGCTTGACACATTGGATGAATGTATGGATTGTGATAAGAGATGTAAGAGCCCATAATAAAAGTATTTTAAAAAAAGATATGGAGCCCTGGTGGTGGTGTTTGGTAAGTGTTGGGCTGCTGACTACAAGGTAGGAAATTTAAAGCCAGTAGATGCACTGTGAGTAAACAATGAAGATATCTGCTTCGGGAAAATTTACAGCCTCTGAAACCATACATAGGTCACTGTGGGTCAGAATCCACGCAGTGCCAGTGTTTTGTTTTGTTTTTTGCTTGCGGGGGGGTGGGGGCAGATAAGAGGGAATACTTAGGATACTGTAGTCCTGTTTGTATATTGTACTTCAATACAACTAAAATATTTTTAATCTTCTCATTGTACTGAAAATGAGTTTTCCTTTTGTACTGCCTGTTCCTCCTGTTTCATGGCCACCATTCAATTCAGCCGTTGTGCACTGGGGCAAGAGGTGGGGTTATTCACCCATAACCCTTCTTGGGGTGCTTCCTAAACAACTTAACCAGTTGCAGTTATGTCCATTCTGACTCCCAGCAACCCTATGTATGTCAGAGCAGAGCTGTGCTCCATAGCGATTTCGATGGCTGATTTTTTGGGGAAATAGATTGCCCGGCCTTTCTTCTGAGGTTTCTCTGGGTAGTCTTCTTTTATATCATTTTATTGGGGGCTCATACAACTCTTATCACAATCCATACATCCATCCATTGTGTCGAGCACATTTGTACATATTTTTCCATCATCATTCTCAAAGCATTTGCTTTCTACTTGGGCCCTTGGTATCAGCTCCTCATTTTTCCGCTCCCTCCCCCACCCTCCTTCCCTCACAAACCCTTGATAATTTATAAATTATTATTAGTTTGTCATGTCTTACACTATCCAATGTTTCCATTAACCCACTTTTTTCTGTTCTGTGTCCTCCAGGGAAGGGGTTATATGTAAATCATTGTGATCAGTTCCCCCTTTCTCCTTCCCCTTCCCCTTCCCCTCCTGATATTGCAACTCTCAATATTGGTCTGGAGTGGTTTATCTGTCCTGGATTCCCTGTGTTTCCAGTTCCTATCTGTACCAGTGTACCTGCTCTGGTCTAGCTGGATTTTTATGGTAGAATTGGGATCATGATAGTAAGGGCTGGGTGGCACATTAAAGAACTAGAGGAAAGTTGTATGTTTCATCATTGCTACCCTGCACCCTGACTGGCTCGTCACCTCCCTGCGACCCTTCTGTAAGGGGATGTCCAGTTGCCTACAGATGGGTTTTGGGTCTCCACTCCACACTCCCCCACATTCACAATGCTATGATTTTTTGTTTTTTGATGCGTGATACCTGATCCTATCGACACCTCATGATCACACAAGCTGGTGTGCTTCTTCCATGTGGACTTTGTTGCTTCTGAGCTAGATGGCTGCTTGTTTATCTTCAAGCCTTTAAGACCCCAGATGCTATATCTTTTGATAGTCGGGCACCAGCAGCTTTCTTCACCACATTTGCTTATGCACCCGCCTTTGTCTTCAGCAATTGTGTCCAGAAGGTGAGCATCACAGTAGAATGCCAGTTTAATAGAATAAAGTGTTCTTGCATTTAGGGAGTACTTGAATAGAGGACCAATGTCCATTTGCTACCTTAATAGTAAACCTATAAATATATACACATAGATATATTTCCCCATCGTTATATACAAATATATTTACATATGTACCTGCCTGTATCTAAACCTCTATAACTCTGGGTGGTCTTAAGCCTTCAACCTTTCTGTTAGCAGCCAAGCATGTTAACTATTGAAACTACCCAGGGATTCCCACCTAAACTACTGTCTACTACCTTAAAACTGTCTTAATAGGAACACTTTAAGGTCAGCAAATTCCTAAACCCTTTGCTGCCCTGTCTTACTCTGAGCCAGAGGGGAGAAGATGCCTCTGATTGGTTCCCTGTATGTTGGACCCTGTGGTCTCTTATAATACGCAGTTCCTCTCAATGACTGTCCAGTTAGTTTAGTCAGACATTTTAACTGAATTTCTTCATTGCCATGACAAAATCACCTACTGCTTAGCTGCTAATTGAAAGATTGGTGGTTTGAATCCACTCAGTGGCTCTGTTGGAGAAAGATTTAGCAATCTGCTTCCTTAAAGATGACAGCCTAAAATCCTTATGAGGATATTCTACTATGTCACACAGGGTCTGCATGAGCTGGAATCAGCTCGCCAGCACCCAACAGCAATATTTCTGTACAGAGTCTGTCCGGTTACTCTCAAAACTACCTTTTTCACACAGCACATGACTCTGAAGACACAATGCTTTGTGGCCACTGAACTGAACTGCAGTCTGTGTAGGAGAGGATAAAGAAAAAACCGTATCCATTGTTATTTAGTCAATTCCAACTCATAGTGACACTGAATGACAGGGTAGAACTGCCCCCATAGGGTTTTCAAGGTTCTTATCTTTACAGAAGCAGACCGCCACATCTTTTGCCATGGAGAAGCTGGTGGCTTTGAACTGCCGACTCTTCAGTTAGCAGCTGAGCTCTTAACTTCTGCAACATCAGGGCTCCTTGGAGGAAAGAATAAAGACAGCCTATTTAAGAACCCCTTTTCTTTTTACTCAAACCCCCCCTGGAAATTGGTTCATCACTTGATCACGTCCAGTAAGTTACCTGTCCTAGTGTTAGCACAGGAGTTGTGTTCAAACGCTCTCAGTCTTACACCCATAGTACATCTGAGCCCAGGCAGTGCCTTACGTTCTGTAACACCAGGCCTCAGGAAACTAACACCAATCAATCTTTAAGATTTGGTGTATGCATTCCTACAATAATGGTGATCAGTGAGCAGATGTGGGTGGAGCAGGTGAGGGAGAGTGGAGCATATACCAGTGTGTGTGTGTGTGTGTGTGTGTGTGTGTGTGTGTGTGTGTGTGTGAGAGAGAGAGAGAGAGAGAGAGAGAGAGAGATTTGTACATGGGAAAGTTATAACAATTTCATATCCATAACCAAACACCTTGAGGAAATGAGTCGCTGGGCCTGGGAGATCAGGACCTTAGTCTCAGGGGACACCAAGGTTAATCCACATAACATAGTCCACAAAGACAATGTTCTACATTCTACTTTGGTTAGTAGTGACTGGGTCTTTAAAGCTTTTGATCAGCCAACTAAGGCACACTGTCTCTCCCTGTCCAGAGGAAATAAGAGTGATGAAAATTGAAAGACACAGGGAACAATTAGTCCAATGATCAAATGGACCATACAAACATCAATTTGCACAACCCAGCTACAGCTATCTATTGCTTTGAAAAGCATCACATTAGGAAGTCCTGGATAGTGTGGGAGCACAATGTGGAGCAAAACTCAAAATCATATGACACCAGGATCACTAGTCAGATAGCGAATGGCAGGACCCCCCAAACTATGGGCTTTAGTCACCCTTCAAGTCTGTAACTGAACTCACTCTCATGTGCGAATAATCAACCATCTAAGAACAAAGGTTCTTAGACAAAGTTCAGAGGGTTAGGAAAGAAGGAATGGAAACAGGAAACAACACAAGGTAGAAGTAGGGTAAGCGGTGGTCCATTGAGGGGATTGTAATGATGGGTTGAAACAGAATGTGTGTCAATTGACCTGCTCTGTAAACCTTCATCTGATTAATAATAAAAAATTAGGGGAAGGATTTGATGTATTTCTGAGCCTATGGTCCATTCTATAATTGCTTATGCTAAATTGCTTATGCTACTCTCCCTAACTTCTCTCTAAGAAAATAGATGCCCTAATGTCGGGGGTTTAAATGGAGAGAAAATGTTTTGAGAAACGATGTACAAATGCGCTTTACACAATTGATGTGTGTATGGATTGGGATAACAGTTGTATAAGCCCCTAATAAAATGTTAAAAAAAAAAAGAAAAGAAAATAGATGCGTTGTTTTACTCAAATGAACCACAATACCTCCAAGAAAAGAGATCCATTCATTGTCTTCCCATTTTAGACTCTTCTTGACCAAGATTTTCCATCCATATGACCTCTTTCAACATCTTAACCCAGCAGACATATCTCACTATTGTTTTTCTACAGATAGAATGGAGCTACTTTCTTAAAAGCACCTTGGCTCCCTTTAGGCCTAATCTGAGTTGGTTCTGGGTGCAAGTATCTCTTATTTATTCTGCGACAGAAATGTCTTCCCTGGCTTTTGGAATGTTGATGAAGGTCTTTTCTTTCTTACGCATTATTTTTATTTTGGTCTTTATATTATTATTTGATGCTTACCACCATATTTTGGTTTTTATTTGTTGTTTGTGACTCACAGGAGAAATGGATGCATAGTGATAATAACTGATACAAGGTTCGAGAAAGGATGCAGGGGTGGGAATGGTGATAAGGAGGAAAGGGGGGTTTCAGGAGTGGGAAATGAAAGTGAAAGGGTGGGAGGGAGCACTAGAACTGATTGTGATTGCACAACTCATTTTTAAAGGAGATTTAATGGTGGCGGGGAGAGTTCTAAAATTGATATGGTAATAATTGTACAATTCTCCTTGATATGATTGAATGGTTGAACTATTGAATTGCATGATATGTAAATTATGTGCTAATAAAACTGGGTTGTTTTTTTTAAAAGCACCTTGGTAATCAGGAAGAATTAGAGATTAGCCCATATTGTGTCTAATACCACAAGAATAAGACTATCTAGAACTGGAAAATGGCACCAAGTCTTTGCCTACAAGTAGCCAATAGGAAAAGACCTGGTGCAACTTTTCTGGTTTAAGTAGGCTACTTGCAGACAACTTTCTTTACCATTTGTCTGATCAGGGTAGCTGATTTAAAGGAGCACAGATATCTAGGCAAATCTGTAGGGTTCTTAACAAATTTTAAGAACTCAGATAGTACCAAGAAGAAGGAAAGGTTAACTCTGAAGATAGGAATTAGAAATTGAGAATAGAAAAGTGGAGGAGGAGATACAATGTCAGATGAATGGAAGCCCTAAAACCGGAATCACTTAACTCCCACATCACTGTACAACTTCATCACCCATCACTCCTCCTCATTGCCTATGTAACCATGTTCCAGTAACCGTAAGTTGCTTGGAGTTTCCTGCCATTCTATAAACAGTGTTGAATGTCATTTTTCAACTTTGCACGTCTTATTACCTATACGTGAAACACCAATTCCTCCTTTCCCACCTATATATTTAGATTCAGCTTTGATGTTACCTCTTCTGTGAAACCTTCCCTAATCTTTCCATGAAGAATCCCTCTTTATAGTCCCATGTTATCATGTACATACAATTATCACAGCACTGACCCATATTATATTGTCAGTTTATTGGTCTGCTTCCTGAACTTCTTGAACAGGGGAGGGGAGTTGTATCCTATTCATTTCTGTATCCCAAAGATATTGCACAATGCCTGGCCCAAAGTTTTTCTCTAAAAATGTCCATTACATGAATGGCTATGCTATGTAAAGAGCTGATATATTTGGGTGATATTAACTGAGCATTATTTGGCTGCTTTGATGCCCTTATTCCTTATTTATCAAATAACTTAGGAAATTTAGAATTCCAAGCTTGAAGAAAGAAAATTTTCTTCAAACTATATCTTTCTTTGAGAACTGTTGACCATTTTATGGGTTGAGGGGAAGGAGATTGAACATAAAAATCTATTTTTCAGTCTTTCAGCTGCAATGATCCTCTCACAGTATCACTTCTAATTTTAATTTAAACTCCCTGCCATTATACCACATCTCCTACAAGTTAGCTTATTTCTCCCTTTCCCTCATAACTTCCCCTAACCCCCTACACACACACACACACACACACACACACATACACACACACACACACCAATGTTTGCTTTTCATCGCATGTATTTAAGTAAACTGCCAACTCATTTTGCAATTTATACCAGAAGGCTAGTAATAAAATAGGACCTTCTCCAAGGTCATTTGTACACTCTCTGATATCTGGGAAAACTGCTTAGAGAAAAATAGGTAGATCACTCAATGTGTCATGTGGATCTAAGGAGACTGTACAAATACCTAATTTACATAACAACATTGTACTCAGTGTCCCAGCATAGTGAATGAATATTCTATGACTGAAGACTAAACAGAGGCTAATGGTAAACCCATTAATTAGCGACCTGTTTACACTTCTCCTAGGAAGGATGGCCATTTGTTATAACTGACTGCAGGTGAGTCTTCACTTTGGGAATGCATATAAATTTGTGAGTTTCTCCCACATTATCATTTGCTGACAGGCATTCATGACACTAATGAAGGCAGGAGACCTTGATTCAAACACACAAATGATTAGAGTTGATAATAGATATGTGAATAGGGTGCTCATTAATGGATTTATTAATGATGCAGAGATGGAAGTTAAAAGGGGGTGTCTAGACATATATTTATAGCATCTCCACCTCCTTCAATCAAAGATAATTATTTTTTCCTCTTTGATTTATCCATTTTTTAGGTATGCTCCTAAGAAACCAGAAGAACCATGTGCTGGTAAGAGAAATCCAGAGAAAAGAAGATCTATGTAGCTCTATTAGGTGAGTGACAATCATGAATAAGAATGCTGCAGGAAACCAAAAGACCCCCAGCTCTTGTCTTTGGAGCTGTGTATTGACGGATACAATTCGAGGACTGATTCAGAACAGCGTATTTACTACTCATGCCCCAGCCAAGTTGAAGTTTTCTAGTGTAGAAAAAGATGAGGGTATTATTAACCATTTGTCTTCCACATCATTGATTTCTTAGGTGACTATCTATACCCTTGCCAAATTGTCATCGTTTAATGAGGAAAATAGTATGTGTTGACAACTTTTCTAGTAAAAATGTATACTTTTGTTACCTTTTTTGTTATGACTAAATAAGCAAATGCATCTATTTTTTATCAAGAGAGGACAATAGGACACCAATATTTGCACAGGGCTATACCTTGCAGTCATTCATTTAGACAAAGCCTTAAGCAACTAATTTGACCAATTAGTAAACAAATGTATTAAAGACATTACTACAGGACATACAAAAAACTGGCTGGAGCAAGCAATTTAAAAACTGGCTTGGTCAGTTCAGATAGAAATTAACAAAACCACTTGCATTATTAACTTAGTCTTGTAGTGAAGAGTCCCATCACTTCTAGCAAAGTGCTCACAGCCCATGGATCCTGAGTAGGTATAATAATATTAAAAGTGAATGACATGTTAGTTATATCAAGTTGTATTAACAAACTGAGAATCCCCATGATTTGATTATGGGTTTAGTTATGGGTTCTGAGACATAAAATGGACAAGAATGCCTTGGCTATCTTTTCAATTAAAACTTCCTCTCTTAAAGCTTTAAAATGTGTAATGCCACATAAGGGCTTCAGAGTTTAGAGCGATTGCATTTTTAAGAGAGTGATTACCCACTTAGGCTATTAGGCTTTTTTTCTGAGTCTGTTTTAATCAGGATCTGGTTTGAATTAAGAGTAAAATGAAGCTGTTAACACACAAAGGCCTAATGCTAGCCCTGAGTTTGGTCTCAGTGCTAAGAGACAGATGGTCTCCCATTGCCTCTCAGATGCTTTTATGCCATAGGCATGTTGATTATTTCACTCTCCTAAGAATCTGTATGCTCTCTAGTCCCGTGATCAGGCAGCCCCCAGAGACATGTAGGATATGGACAATTTCCAGCTGCCTCTTACTGCCTTTGTGTTACAGATCTATATTTTAAAAATCAAAATTAGAACTCTTTCTTCCCAAAATCCTGTCACCTCTGGCCTCAAACAGCCACAAGTCAGCAGAGAGCAGGTAGGTTTCATCTACAATTTAGAGCTCTGATTCAGACTGAGGAAAGCCACTGCAGCAGATCACTAAGGCTGCTAGGGCAAAGCCGATGCGGCGAACAAAGAGTGTTTATGCGCAGCTCTGTTGCCCAGCGGTTTTGCATCAAACTGGTCCTATTTGCTCGAAATTTCACTATTGCTATGGAACTAGCTGGTAATAGGACATTTTAGATAACGCCAGACTGGGTATGCATTGTAAACCAGGTTTATTCACTTATACATTCTTTCATTAATGTAATTAATATTTACTGAGTATTATATGCCAAAAGTTCCTGAGTGGGGCAAATGGTTTGTGCTCAAGCAATTCAAACCTACAGTGGAGGTGCAGTAGAGGGGCTGAACATCTGCTTCCATCAAGATTGTGGTGAAGAAAGTCTTGTGGAGAAGTTGGGCTTTGTAACACAACAGGGCCACCATGAGTCAGAATCAACTCAGTGGCAAAGGTTCTTTCATTTGTCTTGTGCCAATGAGAAATTGAAGCACAGAGGTTAGGTAATTTTTCCAAGGCCACATAGCAAGAAAGTAACAAAACAGGGTTTCAGATTCTAATTCGGCCTTATGCCTTAGGCTTAATCATGTGCTCTTTACCAGGTCAGATCCAAATTGATGAGCTGAGCTGTGGCGAGACATCAAGGTCACTGCTTGGGTGACAGGAGTCCCGAGGTGGCATCATGTATCTCTGTTGAGACAATCGTCTTCATGTGCTCTTCTAACTACCAGAAATTACAGCATGTTATAAAGATAACCCACTTAACTGTCCTATCCAACACATATTTATATTTAAGAATATTACAGTACTTAAAAAGTCCTTGGGTGGCACAATTGGTTTCATCTTGGCCACTGTGTTAGTCTAGGTACTTTGGAGAAACAAATCCACAGCAACTCATGTATAAGAGAGAGTTTTATGTAAAGAAAATGTGCATCACGAAAACATCCCAACCCAATGCTGCCCAAGCCCACAAGTCCAACATTAACCCATTAACCCAGCACCAGTCCACAAAGTCATTCACCTCACAAAACAGAGGCAATGATTCCGACTGCAGGAGGAAAGCTGAGTCAGTGAACGAAGAAGCATCTCAGCACTAGCAGGGGTCTCCACACTGCTGCTCTAGCACCCAGGGTTGCATCGGGATAGGTCCATGTGGCTTCTCCTTGGGGATGTCTTGTAGGAAGTCAATCTTGCAAGCTGAAGCAGAGAACTGCTAAGGCAGCTGCACCCGATACAACCATCACAAAACAAGAGACCCGAGAACTAAAAAGGTGAGGTTCACCACCCATTTATCCCTTCACCTTTCAATTAGCCCCACATGTGATTATCGGCCAGGCTGGCACAATTAACTAACTCAGCCACTAACCTTAAGTTGGAGGTAAGAACCCATCCAGCAAGATCACAGAAGAGTGGTGCAGTGATCTGCTTCCATAAAGATTGCTGTTGTTAGCTGCCATAGTCAGTTCCAACCCATAGTGGCCCTATGCACAACACCACGGAACACTTCTCAGTCCTGCACCATTCTTACAATTGCTCTTATACTTGAGCCCATTTGTGCAGACACAGTGTCAGTCCATCTCCTTGCCTCTAAGGAGATCTCTGGCCATACTTCTTCCAAGACAGATTGGTTTATCCTTTCAGTAGTTGGTGGTACTTTCAGTATTCCTCTCCAGCACCATAATTCAAATGCATCAATTCTTCTTTTGTCTTCTTTATTCAGTGTTCAACTTTCACGTGCATACGAATGAGGCCATTGAGAACACCACAACTTGGGTCAGGCACACTTGGGTCTTCAAAGTAACTTCCTTGCTTTTCAGTTATCTAAACAGGTCTTGTACAGCACATTTGCCTAACACAGAGCATCTTTTGATCCCTTTACTACTATTTCCATAAGTATTAATTGTGGATCCAAGCAAAACAAAATTCTTGACAACTTCAATCATTCTTCCATTTATCATGATTTACCTCTTGGTCCAGTTGTGAGGATTTTGATCTTCTTGAGTTGTAATTGATACCGAAGGCTGCAATCTTTGATTTTCATCAGCAAGTGCTTCAAGTCCTTCTCGCTTTCAGCAACAAGGTTGTAGCTTCTGCATATCGCAGGGCGTTAATAAGCCTTCCTCCTTTCCTAATGCCACATTTATTCTTCATATAAGTCAGCTTCCCTGATTAGTTGCTACGCATACAGATTGAATGAGTTCAGAAAGAGAATACAATCTGACACACACTTTTCCTGATTTTAAACCATTCAGTATTTCCTTGTTCCATTCTCACCACTGCCTCTTGATTGATGTACAATTTCTACATGACCACAATGAAGTGTTCTGGAATTCTCATTCTTCTCAAGGCTATCCATATTTTGTTATGGTCTATACAGTGAATACCTTGGCATAGAAAATAAAACACAACTAAAGTTATGTTTTTCTTTGCTTTGGTTTTGCACATATTATTGTCTATGCATGTCTATCTGGACAAGATAGGTGGGATGAACATTCAGGAGGAGGGAACAATGGGACCGATGGTTCCAGGGGGACGTGGGAGAGGGGGAGATGTGGGGAAAAGGAAGGGGGTACCTACAAACCCAGAGACAAGGGCAGAATAAGTGATCTAAAATTGATGGCTAGGAGGGCATAGGCTGCTTGGGGTGGGGGTGGTATGTGCTCGATCAAGGGCAATTGTGTTAGTCTGGGTACTTTGGAGAAACAAATCCACAGCAACTCATGTATAAGAGAGAGTTTTATGTAAAGAAAATGTGCACCATGAAAACATCCCAACCCAATGCTGCCCAAGCCCACAAGTCCAACATTAACCCATTAACCCAGCACCAGTCCACAAAGTCCTTCACCTCACAAA
>NW_022109980.1:799296-813017 GCF_000313985.2 Echinops telfairi | reverse complement strand
CTTGGGGATGTCTTGTAGGAAGTCAATCTTGCAAGCTGAAGCAGGGAACTGTTCAGGCAGCTGCACCCGGTGCAACCATCACAAAACAAGAGACCCGAGAGCTAGAAAGGCGAGGCTTCACCACCCATTTATCCCCCCGCCTTTCAATTAGCCCCACATGTGATTATCGGCACAATTAACTAACTCAGCAATGTAACCGAGAGGAATTCCCAAAACCCAAATGAAGGCTGAACATGATAGTGGGACGGGAGGAAAGTAAAAGGAAATAGAGGAAAGAAATGGTAGCCATAGAACAGTTATAGAGTTCTAAATACAGGCATGTATATATGTAAATATATTTATACACAATGACAGGGGAATAGAAATATGTACATATATTTATTTATAAAGTATTACGGTAGCAGATGGATATTGGGCCTCCACTCAAGTTCTCGCTCAACACAAGAACAATTTGTTCTACTAACACAGCACTCTGTGATGTTCACCTTCCCTGACACTATCGCTGAAGACAAGATGGGTGCACAAGCAAATGCAGTGAAGAAAGCTGATGGTGTCTGGCTATCAAAAGATATAGCATCTAGTGTCTTAAAGGCTTGAAGATAAACAAGGGGCCATCTAGCTGAGAAGCAACAAAGTCCACATGGAACAAGCACACCAGCCTGTGTGAACATGAAGTGTTGATGAGATCAGCTATTAGGCATCAAAGACTCAAAACAAAACAAACAAAAAGCATATCAATGGGAATGAGGGAGAGGGCAGAGTGGAGGCCAAAAGCCTATCAGTAGTCAATTAGATACCCCCTTTTAGAATGGCCACAAAGAAGAGAAGAGCCAGTCGAGGTGCAGTATAGCACCGATGAAACACACAACCTTCTGGTTTGTAACGCTTCCCTTCCCCCACCATGACCCCAATTTTATCTTACAAATCTAGCTAAACCAAAACATGTATACTAGGACAGATAAGAGCTCGCAACATAGGAAATCCAGAACAGAGCAGCGATACTAGGAGGGTAACGGTTGGGGTGGGGGGGAGTAAGAGGGAACTGACCACAATGATCAACATATGGCTCCCATCCCAGGGGGATGAACAGCAGAAAAGTGGGTGAAATGAGACAGCAGTCAGGGTAAGACATGAAAAAAAATAACAATTTATAAATTATCAAGGGGACATGTGGGGGGAAGGGTAGAGGGAGGGAGACAAATGAGTAGCTGATGCCAGGGGCTCAAGTAAAAAGAAAATGTTTTGGAAAAGATGATGATAACATATGTACAGATGTGTTTGACACAATGAATATATGTATGGATTGTGATAAGAGCTGTAAGAGCCCCCAATAAAATAATTAAAAACACACAAGTAAACATCATTCTTATATTCTTTGCTTTCAGCCAAGATGCATCTGACATCAGCAATGATATCCTTTGTTCTACATCCTTTTCTGAATCACCCTGAACCTCGTGCAGCTCCCTGTCAATGTATTGCTATAATAATTGTTGGATAATCTTCAGCAAAACTGTGCTTGCATGTGATATCAATGTTATTGCTCTAACATCTGAGCATTCTGTTAGATCACCTTTCTTTGGAGTTAATACAACTATGGTTCTTTTCCAGTCAGTTAGCCAAATATCACAGCAACACACAAGCCACTACAGTACAACAAACTGGCAGACAAGTGGTAGTCCATAAAGATTACAGCCAAGAAAACCAAACCCTATGGAGAAGTTATATTTGAGAGCAATGAACTTGGTTTTCTTTATTATGTGCCAAACTTTATACTTGATGCTAGATACTGCAGTGAATAAGATAGACATGGTCCCTAACTTCATGGGGTTAGAGAGCCCTAGTGGCATAGTGGGTTACAAAGTTCAGCAATTTGAAATCTGTAACCACTATGTGGGAAATAGATGAGGCTTTCTGCTCATATAAAAATATTCATGTAAATATTTACAGTCTCAAAACCCCAGAGAGACAATATACTATTTCCTATAGGATCTCTATGATTCAGAATTGCCTCTGAGGCAGTGAATTAAGGACTCTGCAATCAGCCTTCTGAGGGTGTAAATCTTGTTTCTTCCATTTACTGGCAAGGTGTCCTTGGCAAATCACTTCCTCTCTATGTGTACCTTAGGCTCGTCATCTGAAAATCTGAGAAAAAACTAGTATCTAATTCTGTAGGTTAATATTAGAATTACATGGGTTAATCTATAGAAAAAGTTAGAACAGTGGACATTACACAGCACACACTAAACAAGTGCCAGGTATTTTTGTTACCTTCTACATTCTATTGTGTCTGCCCTGGTAGCATAATAGGTTACACATTGGGATCCTAACCACAAGGTCAGCAGTTTGAATGCACCAGCTGCTCCTCAGCAGAATGATGAGGCTCTCTACTCCCATAAAGATTACAGCCTCAGAAACCCAATGGGGGCAGTTCTACTCTGACCTATAGATTCCTTATGAGTTGGAATAGACTCAGTGGCAATTGGTTGGTATAGTGTCTATCATCCTGGAAACAACAGTCCATAATCCACAGTTTATTGTGTCCTTGTACTACTCACAGGGAATATTAGCTTATCTCTGAGGCAAAGGAGCTATTAGAACCTCATGATTTACTACCACTAAATATCTAAAGCAAATTTATTTCTATCTCTTGGCTTTAATGACTTCAGCTGTAATTGAAAACTTAAAACTAGCTGACCTAGTAGTAGTAATTAAAAATATCAAGTTTGAATCCTGCTATAACACTTACTAGTTATATGATTGTAAGCAAGTGAATCTTATGAGTTCTTTTTTGTCTCTGGTGTTCTGCAATGGCACCACAATATGTCTCGCTCGTTGCCATCCAGTCAATGTGGACTCACAGCAACTCTAGAGCACAGGGTAGAACTGCCTGGTGAGTTTCTGAGACTGTAAGTGTTTATAGGAGTAGAAAGCCCTGTCTTTCTCCTGAGGAGCTGCTGGTGGTGTCAAACTGCCAACCTTGTAGACCACAACCTAATGAGTCATCACATTACCCCCAGGGCGCCTTAAAATGTGTCTAGGTGAGATTGATTTTTTAATTCATTCTACTTAGGATTCATGTCCCTGAACTAAAGAGTTATGCCATTCATCAATTCTGGAAAATTCTCAGTTATTATATCTTTTTCAATTGCCTTCTCTCTAGGCCCTCCTTTGCAAATTATTTTAAAAACATTTTGAACCTTTTCATTCTATTCTCCGTGTTTCTTAACCTGTCTTCCAGAGTGCCAAGTAATGGTTTAAATAAAAAGTATTAAATGTTAAAACTTAAGCCCGCAGTAATTTTGAGTTGGGCTGTCAATTCACCTAGTCAAAGACCTTTCCATCTAACACATATTTTAGCTGATTTTCTAACTTATCCAGTCATATGAATAAATTAATTTATATGGTCTTTAATTCTCTGAAGATGGTCATGAAAATATGATGGGCTAATACTAGGGGACTTCAAAAAGTGTATGGTAAAATTCCATTATCTTTTAAAACAATTTGTCCGTTAACTTTTTGAAGGCCCCTTGTACATGCTACAATATGAATGGTAACATTGTGCTGTGTGAAATAAACCAATCACAAAAAGACAAATATTGTTTGACCTCACTTATGTAAGTAGATAAGAAAAAAGCAAAGAGAGAGAGAACAGCGCTTATTAGTGTTTACTAAGGGTGGGAATGAGGAGGCAAGGAGGAGTTAATGATAATGAAAAACATGCTGATTAAAGGATAGGGTTGCCGTGGTGATTATCATACTTACCATCACTAAGTTGTACACCTATTAAAAAGTTGAAATAGCAAAACTTTTATAATAGATTTACAACAACAACAAAAAGATTAGCTTGCTTAGGCTGCTTATGTATAACCTAAAATCTCATGGAATTGAGTTTCTTGGTCGGAAGTTTTAGAGTCATGATTTCATGGTACATTCCAGTTAATTAACCTAATGACAACATATTTCGTTCCTACTTCAATGAGTGTCATATCTTAAGTGACCACCCAAGGCACATCAATGGGTCTCTATTCACCTGGAATAACAGAAGAAGAAGGCAAGTCAAAAATAGGAGGAGGATATGGAATGTGTACTTAATTGCTTCCACGAGCAACTGCCTCCTTTGCCATGAGACCAGAAGAAGTGGATGGTGTCTGACTACCATTACCATTTTATCAAAGAATCATGATAAAAAGAGGGAAATATAGGCCAGAGAAGAAAATTCTCATGAAATCTGGACTTTATGAGGCCATGGAGGCTAGATGAACCTCAGAAACTATATAGAGATATAGAGATAGAAATAGGAATCATTTCCATTGCAGTGAGTTGGGTGTTTGGGGAACGTCACATACAGTATTACAAAGAAGGGGAACCAGGGTGGTATTTTCCAGTTAATTGTTTTCTTCCAAATATTTTGAAGGTGTCAAATTTGAATACAAAAGTCTTCAAGTCAATACAAAATGGGGGGGCATTAATTATCCTCCTATAAAATCCTTGTGTGTGATTCTGAGGCTAGAAAAGAAATAAAAGGCATTTCGCTGACCTTCAGATATTTGTAGCCTCTTTGGGAAAGCACAACCTAACCGCATGAAGAGGAAGACCAGATGATGAGTATTTTTTTCCAATATGTGCTAGACACTGGTCATGCTCACATCTAATCCTCACCACGTTCCTACAAACTGGATTATTTGCTTGTTTGTTTAAATGATGTAATGTGCTCAACATACCTGTGGCCAGAGAATAAATTTGGATTCAAATCCAGGTCTGATGCCATAACACACTGCCAAATGATTCATTTCAAGTGAATCATACAGATCAATTAAGTCGCACTGACCAGACAAACAGTACAACATATAGTTGAATGAATAAAATTTGGATTCTCATCGACAGGAATTCAAATACACCAGCTGTGTCATTTGGGGCAAGCTACTTACTCCTCCTGAGTTTCTTGTCTATAAAATAGGTACAATAATATGACTCAATGGCAGTGGGCTATCATATTGTAATGATGAAGCAAAATAATGTGCATAAGCATTTTCCATATTAAACAATACATTGCGATTGTTATTTGTGTGAATTCAGAGTGGCACAAACAGTTAAATACTTGGCTAATAACGGAAAGGTTGCTGGCTTGAACCCATCTATGGGGAAACTTAAAAGAAAGGCCTGACAATCAACTTCAAAAGGTCAAAGCTATGGACACCCTATCGACACTCATAGTTCTACTTTAAGACAGATGGAGTCCTTTGGAATTGATATTGACTAGATGGCCACTGGTTTGGTTTGGGTGTTTACTGCTAATTTTATTGTTGGGTTTTTATTTTATTTATTAACACTAGCTTTAATTTTTTTTTCATTTCAATTCTTTTTTTAATTTTAACAAATCATTTTATTGGGGGTTTTTACAGCTCTTATCCCAATCCATACATCAATTGTATCGAGCACATTTGTACATACGT
The DNA here is from genome assembly GCF_000313985.2 of Echinops telfairi. Classification (NCBI taxonomy): domain Eukaryota; kingdom Metazoa; phylum Chordata; class Mammalia; order Afrosoricida; family Tenrecidae; genus Echinops; species Echinops telfairi. The sequence continues at coordinate 807,564 of NW_022109980.1, read as the reverse complement.
TGCCATCATCATTTCCAAAAATTTTTCTTTCTACTTGAGCTTTTGGTATCAGCTCCTCTTTTTTTCCCCCTACCACCCTCGTGAACCCTTGATAATTCATCAGTTATTTTTATTTTCATATTTTACACTATCTAAAAGTTATTTTTAAACCCTACGCCACTAAAGGAAGACGCCTACTTGATGCCAGTGGGATGGTTCTCTCCCCTTCACAGGGACGGGGAGGAGAGACTGAGAAGAAAACAATGGCACTGCTTGTGCTGCTAGATTAAGGCAATCTGGAACAGATGGGCTACTCCCCGCAAAGGAGACTCCAGCTGTGCAAAGGGACAAGCAATGGACATTTACATTGTTCTAAGGGACACGGCAAAAGAAAATCTTTTCCTCAACCCAGATCTTCAGCTGACATCTGGGTCACATCAATAAAACCTGCAGGAGTGCCAAAGAAGAGGGAGGGGATAAGATGGTGTCCATCTGAGACAGCTCATCCCTCTGGTCACCAGGGTTCGGTCCACGAATTCGGATGCCTAGGAGAGGAACCCCTTCCTTCTTCATTCCTTCCTGGACATATTTTTAATCTTCCAAGATAAAGGTTTCTTTCCATTGGGGAGCACTGAGTAGCTGGACCTCTCTGTTAGAAAATCATAACACTCCACGGAGACAAAGCTGGAATAAACAGAGAGAGCTGTATGACAGAGATGGGGCAGGGTTTGGACGTGACAGGGTCAATTGGGTTCAATATAGAGAGGGAACTGGGCAAGGTACTCCTGGAAAAGGATAGAAACAGAAATAACTCCTCGATGGGCCTTGAAAAGCACTCTCCCTTGGAAAATAAAGAGCACTAACTGCCTGTTTAGCACAATCATCAATGCAGTCCCATTAAAGTTATGACTTCCACACAGAGGGAAGAGACAACCAATACCCAAGGAGTTCTGTTTAGGTTGAGAGAAGTGGGTAAGAATAAGACTGGGACTAAAAGGGAATGTCTTTCCAAATATGGGACTGGCAAATCAGCCTTGTGCCAGGCTACAAGCTGAAATATATAAGGGCTATTTGAATACTATTGTCTCCTCAATCCAACATCCTGACACTTAGTGGGTGTAATTAGTAGGCTACAATTGAGATATTTAAGTAATTAGGGGTAGTTCCGTCTGCCAAATTAATGAATGTGTTAGGGTTAAATTTGGCTGTATATAACAACAAACAATAATAGGAGTGGTTTAAACAATATAGAAGGGTTTTTGTTTGTTTTGCTCATAAAAAGAAGTCTGAAGATAGGTATCCCAGTACTGGTGGGGTACCTTTAGTTATCAGGAACCAGGTTCCATCTTGCTATTCCACGATCCTTAGTTTAGAGCCTCCTATTCCAAACTCAAACCATATTTCAACTTCAAGGAAGGAGAAAAGATGCTCATCTATTCCTTTAGGATGATATCCTAAATCTCTCACATATAATTCACCCATCACACATATGTATTATCTATCTATCTGTTTATAATTTAACAGTTCATTACTTGTGTTATATATCTATCTGTTTATAATTTAATAGTTCATTTCTTGTGTGTTATATATATCTATTTTTACAAATATATATATATATAATTATCAGCATTCTGGTTTTATCTCTCTAGAGAACCCTGCCTAACACAGGTGCCTGCCTAGAATGTTACACTGCTAAAACATAGCTGCAAGGGTTGGGGTCAACTCATGGTGAACCCATGCACAAGGAAACAAAATGTTGCCTGGCACCATCCCCATGACCAGCTGTGGGCCAGAATGCCACGACCCATTGGGTTTTCATTGGATGGTTTTTGATAATAGATTGCTAGATTTTTCTTTCTAGTCCACCTGGAAGCTCTGCTGAACTCTGTTCATCAAAACAGCATGCAGACCATGTGGTGGTTGCAGCTGAGGTGCGCTAGCCAGGAATGGAAAGTAGGACTCTGGAATGGAAGGTGAGAATGTTGCCAGTGAACCACCAAAGTGAGTAGCTATTTATTGAGATTCGTTTTGAGTGTTTTTAGTAGAGGAGGAAGGGTAAATTAGTATTAGAAAGCAAAGAGTTGCCTCTTCTATGCCTAGATCAAAGATTCACCAAGACAATGTCTATTGAAGTACTTGTGAAATCAGCAGAAAGTTTTGCCTTACCGCCAATCCTCCTTGTTTGTGTAGTATCCTGCCACTTAAGGATTTAACCTGTCCTTGTCAATAATTCACATGTATTATGGTTTATAAACAGGCTACACTTATATAATCTCCTTTTCTCAGCTGTGTTTTAAAATCTTTCTCACTGGCTAAATTAAAAACACTATCAACAGAACTACCTTATGCTCCGGGAGCATAACATAAAAGGACAATGATGCCACTAAGGTGAAATAGAGGCATATATGAACCATAGGTATATGAATGGATTGGGGGCTCACACTCAATTCTAGCCCAAACCTAAAAACAATTAGTTCTTATGACATGGCCCTGCTTGATACCCTCATGAGGAGATCACTGAAGATATAGGTGCTACAGCAAAATGTGGTAAAGAAACTAGATGGTGCCTGGCTATCAGAAAGAATACCATCTGGGATCTTAAAGACTTGTCTTCAAATAAGCAGCCATCTAAGCAAGGCATCAACTAAGTCCACATGGAAGAAGCACATCAGCCCGTGTGAACCAATAATTGTAAGTAACATAATCCAAATCTAAAGGAGGGAATTGTATCAAAACTTAAATTGTGAACTCCTGATTTGCAGAAGGCTATGAAAGGCAGCAGAAGCCCAAAATCCATTTGTGGGATCTACACACAGATTAAACCTCCAGTGATTTCCATTGTTGAGTGATGTGAACAGTCTGGTTATCAGACAGAGTGTTGCAGGGACGATTATAGTAGATTAAAATGTAACATCTGATTTGATCTCCTTTTTGACACATCCAAAAGTTGCAGCAGTTAAAAAGAAAAAGTGAAGAGAATATGCATGTGGATGAAGCCTCTGCTGAATTCCCTCCAAACATAACCCAAGTATTCGAACAGCCTTGCTTGCATACAGAATGCACTGGAAAGTGGATTCTGACAAATATAACTAGGTCAATATGTAACGCCTTATCATTTGGCCTCCCTCTTGACTCATAATTGTTTTCGTTTTTAATATTTTCTCTTTTCTTTCCAATTAGGGTTTTTCTCTATTTTATTTTGTTATTATTTTTTTAAACATTTTATTAGGGGCTCATACAACTGTTATCGCAATCCATACACACATCAATTGTGTAAAGCGCATTTGTATATCATTTTCAAAACATTTTCTCTCCACTTAAACCCCCGACATTAGGTCCTCATTTTTCCCCTCCCTCCCCGCTCCCCCCGCCCTCATGAGCCCTTGATAGTTTATAAATTGTTATTTTGTCATATCTTGCCCTGTCTGACGCCTCCCTTCACCCACTTTTTGGTTGTCTGTCCCGCAGGGAGGAGATCACATATAGTTCCTTGTAATCGGTTCCCTCTTTCCTACCCACTCTCCCTTTACCCTCCCTGTTTCACCACTCACAGCACTGGTCCTGTAGGGCTCATCCGCCCTGGATTCCCTGTATTTTCAGTTCCTATTTCAACTTTTAAAATATTTTTATATGTTTGGCAGCATATGAAATCCAAGATTAGTTCATCTATAAAGACAGTAACTGGATGAATGGTTACTTATGGAAAAGGCCCGAGAGGTTGGGGGGAAATAGGGAGCTAATAACAAGGAGTACAAGAAAAAATAAAATATCCTAAAACTGATTATGGTAATGATTCAATACTTCTTGATATGATTGAACTATTGCATTTTGTGAGTTTTGTATTATTCCCCAATAAAATGGCTTATTTTTAAAAAGACAAAAAAGAGCAGTGTATATATGAGAGCAAGTAAAATGTATTGCTTCAAATCATAGAAATCTTCATTAAACAATCTATTATTTCTCAATGTATCCTCTATCTGTCTATACACGTCTTTTTCAAAAACCAGTTTTATGGGCATTTTCATACAATTCAATAGTTCAACTATATCAAGAAGAGTTGTACAATCTTCACCACAATCAGTTTTAGAACACTTTCTTTTTGCCCCCATATTCATTGTTATTTATGTATTTTTTCCATTTTGGCAAAAATATACAGAACAAAACACTCACCAATTCAACAACTTCTACATGGATAATTCAGTGTCACTGATTATGCTCTTCATCTATACACTTCTTAAGGTAGTACAGCCAGAACGCTTCTTAGAGGCAAGGAGAGCGGGACTGTCTCAAGTACTTTCCGTATGTTGTCAGGAGGGACCAGTGCCTGGAGAAGGGCATCATGCTTGGTAGACTGGAGGGGCAGCGAAGAGAGGCAGGCCCTCAATGAGATGGGCGGACGCAGTGGCTGCAACAATGGGCTCAAGCATAGGGACAATTGTGAGGATGGCACAGGACTGGGCAGCGTGTTGTTCTGCTGCAAATAGGGCCATTATGAGTCAGAACCCACTTGATGGCATCTAACAACAACAGTATTTTCCTGCAGCAATAAAAAAAAAAATCAAAGGATGTGATGTGATGTACTGTATTAAGTATATCTGCAGCACAAGACCTCTGCAAACTGTTGACAGTTTAATGTCACTTTGACAACCAAAGTGTGCCTGACCCAAGCCATAGTGCTTTCAATTACCTCCTATGCACATGCAGGCTGGACAATGAATGAGACAGAACCAAGAAGAATTGATGCATTTGAATGATGGTGTTGGAGAAAAATGTTGAAAGTGTCATCAACGGCTAGAATAAGAAGCACATGTGTCTTAGAGGAAGTGCAGCCAGCGGACTCCTTAGAAGTGGAGACAGGGAGACTTTGGAGAGGAAACACACTGTTGCTACCACTCAGAGTCAACAACAACCCTTCCCCAAAGAAGTCTGCCCTCTTTGATTTTCACCACTTCAAAATGCCATTTTTGGCAGACTTCAGGGAATTCCAACTGAAGAGACAAAGATCAGAGCTCTAGGGTGGACGGGCAAAAGTTTCCCAATGAAATGCACATAGGACAGCAGTTTCTACTCTCAGAGAATGAACAGGTGTATTGTTCTGATGGAAAAAAATCCTCAGCACAGCTTTCTTTTCTGCCCTTTTTCTCACCAATACAGTTTTCCATTTTCTTCTTAAGTCCCCATCATCATCCTGTATCCTTTGAGAAAATCTGCCAAGATGACCCCTTTGGAGTCCCAAATAACAGTCACCAGAACCTTCTGAGCTGAGCGCTCTGCCTTGATTTTAACTGGCCCCGTAGATCCCCTTGAAAGTCACTGTTTTCATGGGTCCTTTTCTTGAAAGCACCCTAATGAGACTAAGACAAGTTTATTGCTGAGAGAACTTGTCTGCAGTCATCCAGTGCTCGCAGAGACCTATTTAAACACATTTCATTTGGAGTAAGTGTGTGTGTATGTGTATGAGAGAGAGAGAGAGAGAACTGGAACCCTCAGAACAATATTGTTTTGTAACTTAACCTCATATAATGCTGATAGAGCAAGTTTCCTGGCCAGTCCCTAGAAATCTAATTGATAACTCTCTGGGACTTTAGAAGTATTCCCCCTGGATTAGGCTAGAAAAAGGAGTCCTAACAGCACAGTGAAGTGTTTAATTGATAACTGAAAGGTTGGCAGTTCAAACCCACCAGCCACTCTATGAGAGAAAGATGTGGAAGTCCTTCTCCTCCTCTTCCTCCTTCTCCCCCTCTTCCTCCTCTTCCTCCCCTTCTTCCTTCTCCTCCTCCTCCTCCTCCTCCTCCTTCATCATTTCTACACCATTATTTTTCTATAACTCTTTCATTGTGAATTAAGTTGGTATTTAAACTGCAGATCATCATTTTCATATTCAACAATTTAAGCAAATTATTAAAGCTTCCAATAGCTTGCCTTGTTTCTCACGCACCTACCTTTTTAATTTTTTCCTCCTCTTATAGAATATTATCTTCCCTTTTACCTTAGCTAACACCTGTCTACTCTCTAGCCTATTGCTTCCTCTTCCCTGTCTTCCCTCCCTTCCCTAGTAACCATCACAGTCTGTTTCTTTTCATTTGAAGAGTCATTATCTTGATTTTTGTTCTTTTATAATAATGGTCTAATACAATATTTGTTCCTTTATGATTGACTAACTTCACTCAGTGTAATGCCTTCCAGATCCATCTATGCCATGAAGTGTTTGTTTCATCATTATTCTTTAATGATGTGTGTATGTACCAAAGCTTATTTATCTATTCTCCCACTGATGAGCAGATACACTGTTTACATCTTCTTGCTATTGTGAGTAGTGCTGCAAGGAACATAGGTGTGCATATGTCTGTTCGTGCTATGGCTCTTATTTCTTTAGTGTATACACTGAGTAAAGGGATTGCTGGACCATATAGTATTCTACTCCCAGTAGTCTGAGGAAAAGCTATACTTATTTCCAAAATGGTGGTATAGTTTTATAGCCCTGCCAGCAGTGTATGGGTGTTCCAATCTCTCCACACTTTCTCCAACATTTGTTGTTTGCTGCTTTTTGGTTGGTTTGGGGGTTTTCCCCCTTTAATTTTGTTAGCAATGTCAATGTAAGGTAGTATCTCATCATTGCTTTGATTTTCATCTCTCAGAGGGCTAGTGATTACAAGCGTTTCTTCTACATTTTTGGTCACCTGGATGTCTTTTTTAATATATAATCATTTTATTGGGGGTTCTTACAGTTCTTATCACAATCCATACATCTATACCTGGATGTATTTTTTCATTGACTGTCTGTTCATGTCCTCTGCCCATGTTGTAATTAAATTATTCATATTTTTCTTGTTGATGCGTTGCAGTTTTCTATAGATTTTAGAGATTAATCCCTTGTCTGATAGTGTGTTTATGTCATATATTAGGGTCCTTGGATTTGTTTATATTTTTCCATTGGTGACCTTTATAGTTTATAGAGTTGACAATTGGGTCTTTTATACATCTTAAGTTTGTTTTCTACACACATAGATATCAAACTGTACTAGCATCATTTATTGAAGAGACTACCTCTTCCCCATTTAACATATTTTAATTGTTTGTCAAAAATCAGTTGATAGGTGGATGGATTTATTTCTGGGATTTCTATTCTGCTCCATTGCTCTATGTATCTATCAATTCCAAGCTGTTTTGAATACCATGGCTGTGGACCATACCATGGTTTTGAAGTTAGAAAGCAAGAGGCCTCCTACTTTATTGTTCTTTAGTTCTGTTTTGCTTCTCTGGCATCTCTTGTTTCCATATAAAGTTGGTGATTAATTTCTCCCTTTCTTTAAAGAATGATGCTGGACTCTGAATTAGAATTATAGTATATGTATAGACTACTTTTGTAGTATTAATATTTTCACAGGTAGGACTTCCTGTCCATAAACATGGAACATCCTTCCATTTATGTAGGTCTTTATTGGTGTCTTGTAGTAGTGTTTTGTAGTTTTCGTTATAGAAGTCTTTTGTTTCTCTGGTTATATTTATTCCATACATTTAATCTTTTGGGGGGTTATGGTAAGCAGTTTTTATTTTTAAATTTTCTTTCCAGAGCTCTCTTCTTTTTAATCCAGGAATTCAATTGATTTCTCTATGTAGATCTTATATACTGCCATGTTGCGGAAGTTTCCAATTATTTCCAACAATTGTCTTGTCAGGTCTTTGGGTTTTCGATGTCTCACATCACATCATCTTCAAATGTTTTTTTATTCTTGTCAATTTGGATTCCTTTGATTTATTTTTGTTGTCTAATAGCTCTAGAGAGTGGAGGTTGACGTCTATAAAGACTTTCAGCCTTGGAAATCTTTTTTGTTAATCTTTTTTTTTTAATTAGCGGCTCATACAACTCTTATCACAATCCATACATACATCAATATGTAAAGCACATTTGTACATTCATTGTCCTCATCATTCTCAAAACATTTGCTCTCCATATAAGCCCCTGGAATCACCTCTTCATTTCCCCCCTCCCTTTCTGCTCCCCCATCCATCATGATCCCAGTATCACCACTGAAAACCAATTTTTTTTCCTTTTTTGAAAACCAATTCTTAAAAAAAAAAAAGTTATTTCCTCTCAATTTTTTATGTCATGTTCTTTTGCTTCTCTCCTTTCAGGACTTTAATTGTGCTTACTTTAAGCTGCATGGTTCACTGATACTTTATTCTTATTACAAAAAATAACAAACCCCCCAAACCAAAATGAACACGTTTTCTCTGTTTCATTTTGGAAAAGTTTTTAGTTATGTCTTCAATTACACATTTTTTCTC
>NW_022109980.1:796591-799196 GCF_000313985.2 Echinops telfairi | reverse complement strand
TTCTCAAAACATTTGCTCTCCACTTAAGCTCCCAGCATCAGGTCCTCATTTTTCCCCTCCCTCCCCGTGCCCCCCTCCCGCATGAGCCCTTGATAATTTACAAATCATTATTTTGTCACATCTTGCCCTGTCCGACGTCTCCCTTCACCCACCTTTCTGTTGTCCATCCCCCAGGGAGGAGGTCACATATAGATCCTTATAATCCATTCCCTCTTTCCAACCCACTCTCCCTCTACCCTCCCAGTATCGCCACTCACACCACTGATCCTGAAGGGATCATCTGTCCTGGATTCCCTGTGTTTGCCTTGGAAACCTTATAGCACAGTTCTACTATGCCTCATAGAGTTACTATGAGTTGGCATGGACTCAACAGCAAAAGTCGATCTGAAAAACAACTATTCTCCAGTGTAAGAATGGGAGAGTGAAGTACTATTTGCTACTATTTCCATGGGAAAATCTTGAGGCAAGGATGGTAAGACTTCAACTCATATACTTTGGATATGTTGTCAGGAGAGACCAATCCTTGGAGAAGTACATCATACTTGGGAAAGTAGATTAGCAGCAAAAAAGAGGAAGGTACTTGATAAGATGGATTGACACAGCAACTGCAACAGATGGGCTCAAACATGAGAACAATTGTGAGGATGGTGCAGGACCGGGAAATGTTTTATTTCTTTGTTCAGTTCCCAGTCCTGCACCAACCAGTGCTGTCAGGGCTGAACTTGTGATTTATTGTTAAAAAGTGATAACCCTTCATGGCCAGAGGAGAAAGTTCCAACTCCTTCTCTTCTATCACACTGACCTAACCCCTGGCCAGACTGATGAGAAAGTATAACCCTTGACATCTTTCTTTTATCCGTGGTGGCTCCCTTTTCTCCTAAGTCTCTTAAAGAAGTACCACTGGGATGCTCCTTAGAAGCAAGGATGAAGAGACGCCATATCATGTACTTTGCACTTGTCATCAGAAGGAACCAATCAGAAGGACATAATACTCAGTAAAAGGTCAGCAAAAAAGAGGAAGACTCTCAAGGAGATGAATTGACACAGCAAAAACAATAGGCTCAAACATAATAGAAATTGTGTGTGGTGTGTGTGTGTGGTGCAGGGTAGGGGTGGGGAGGTAGGGGATGGGAGGGGGTGGCTGTGCTTTGGAACCAGCTCATTAGCACCTAACAAGAACAAAGTCGTTTGAGGAACCAGAAACGGTCTTAAAGACGGCTTAAATTTCTAACCATATTCTGTGAGAATGTACCGTATATACTCATATATAAGCCGAGTTTTTCAGCACATTTTTAATGCAGTTTTTGTGGTAAAATTAGGTGCCTTGGCTGACATTCAGGTCAGCTTATACTCAAGTATATATGGTATTTGTGTAAAGGTTTATTCATCCAGAGAAAGTAATTACTTTATTCTTCCCAGAAACTAGAAAATTAATCTTCTAGCTCCTTCAGCAGATTTACAAATTTCTGTAAGTACATTTTCTTCTATAAAAATATAAAAAAGAACAGAAAGGTAAATGCAAAAGGGGCACAGGGAAAAAAAACTACGGTAGTATACAAACACTCTAGGGGTAAGGGTCAGGTAGTATGGCAGGTGCCAGACCAAATCCAGGGGTACATAGGGTAGCCAACCACAAAGGGGGGGCGAGGAATGGGGAAAGGAAAAAAAGGGGGGATATGTGACAGGGGAATAGGGCACTGACCACGCAACGGAAGGGTATTATTTGTGTCTCCACAGGGAAAGAGGGACCAGATTTAAAGCCAGTGCCAGACAAATGCAGCTTGTTGGCAAGGAGTGGGGAGCCAGCGGAGGGGCCTGAGGGCTCGGCCCCTATGCCAGCTACATGGACAACTGCCCCTTCTCCCAGAAGAATTTACTGGAGAAGATGGCAATGAAGCTGCAGCTAGGGGAGAGGGGCATGTCTGACCAGAGAAAATGGGAGCACTTAGGGGGAGGAAGAGAGAGTGGAGCACATCCTGACACACCAGGCCTGGGGGATGACATCCCCACTCTGAACAGCCAATGGACAGAGTGGACAATATGGCTGATCCCACCATGAGACACGCCATCCCTTGATGGCTCCGGGCCCTAAGGGGGACAACACTGGAGACTCAGTGTCGGAACTGGCCAAGACTGACCCTGAGACACCGAGGCAAACCACAAAAAGCCTGCGGCAGAGCAACCGTGGGAGCAGAGCAGAGAGCCCCCGAGGGAGTACAAAGGACAGACTCTGGGGTCAGAGCATGGTACCCCATTGGTCCTGACTGAAGGACACGCCTAGAGATCAAAAATCAGACCTTGATCTATTTACCGCTTTTTCTTTCTGCTTAAAATTTTTTTCTTTTAATTAATTTATTCTTCTATGGGTAATTGGTTTCCTTTTTTGTTGCCACCGATGTGTTCTCACTGATCGCCTATCTTGTTATGGCTTGGTTTTGGATGCATATTATTATCTCTACAGATCTATCTAGATAAGATAGACTGGATGAATAGTCTGAAGGAGAAAACTATGGGACCAACGGTTCCAGGGGGACACGGGAGAGGGGGAGGTGGGGGTAAGGAGGTGGTGCTGACCAATCCAGGGACAGGGGAGCAACAAGTGATC
>NW_022109980.1:760000-794185 GCF_000313985.2 Echinops telfairi | reverse complement strand
GAGTGAGTGAGGCAGTGAGACAGTGAGGCAGTGAGACAGTGAGAGAGTGAGAGTGAGGCAGTGAGTGAGTGAGTGAGTGAGTGAGTCGGTGAGTGAGTGAGACAGTGAGTGAGTGAGGCAGTGAGTGAGTGAGGCAGTGAGTGAGAGTCAGTGAGTGAGTCGGTGAGTGAGTGAGACAGTGAGAGAGTGAGGTAGTGAGAGAGTGAGGCAGTGAGTGAGTGAGAGTCAGTGAGTGAGTGAGACAGTGAGAGAGTGAGGCAGTGAGAGAGTGAGGCAGTGAGTGAGTGAGAGTCAGTGAGTGAGGAAGTGAGAGAGTGAGCGAGGCAGTGAGTGAGTGAGTGAGTCAGTGAGTGAGTCGGTGAGTGAGTGAGACAGTGAGTGAGTGAGGCAGTGAGTGAGAGTCAGTGAGTGAGACAGTGAGTGAGTGAGACAGTGAGAGAGTGAGGCAGTGAGTGAGTGAGGCAGTGAGTGAGTGAGAGTCAGTGAGTGAGGCAGTGAGAGAGTGAGCGAGGCAGTGAGTGAGTGAGTGAGTGAGTGAGTGAGTGAGTGAGTGAGTGAGGCAGTGAGTGAGTGAGGCAGTGAGACAGTGAGACAGTGAGAGAGTGAGGCAGTGAGTGAGTGAGAGTCAGTGAGTGAGTGAGGCAGTGAGTGAGTGAGGCAGTGAGAGAGTGAGAGTGAGGCAGTGAGAGTGAGGCAGTGAGTGAATGAGTGAGTGAGTGAGTGAGTGAGTGAGTGAGTGAGTGAGTGAGTGAGTCGGTGAGTGAGTGAGACAGTGAGAGAGTGAGGCAGTGAGTGAGTGAGGCAGTGAGTGAGTCCCAATAAAATAATTTTTTTTAAAGAATATAAACAGAAAAAAAAATCTTATCGAGATTCATAAAGGCCAGAGGACAGACCTGGAACTATGTATGGTTTTTTCTCTCCTTTTCTTTTTTCAAACTTTAATTTTCTTTTTGTATAGACTAGGACATTGTTGGTTTGTCTATTTATATAAGACAGACATGGAAATCAAGCGCAGGGAGAAAGCAATGTGGCCAACAGCCCCAGAGGGTCTTGGAGTAAGAAGGTGGTGGGGGGAAGGGTGTAGTGAAAAACAATGTCATATACAGGGGAACAACTAGGGAATTAAAACCAACATCTAGGAGGTTGTAGAGATCCTGTGGGGATCGGAGCAACAGCAGTCTAACAGAGGATATACTAAGAGGTGGAAGAAGGGGGAATTTGATGGTGGGGTGGGAGGAAGGCAAAAGGAAACAGAGGAAGCCTCTAGGAAGCAAAGCTATAGAGGCATAAGCAGACCTGTGTACTTATGTTAATACATTAAGCCATAAAAATAGAGGTATTGGCCTATGTACTATATTTATAAGGCAATACGTTGAGGCTGCGGATAAGTCTTGGGCCTGAGCTCATAACCTCCCTCAATACAAGAACACTTTGCTATAACAAAATGACATTTTGTGATGCTCACCATCCCACCACACCCCACACCCTGATCTGATTGCTGAAGACAAAATAGATGCATAAGCAAATGTGGTGAAGACAGCAGATGGTGCCTGGCTATTAAAAGATATATCATCTGGGGTCTTAAAGGCTTGAAGTTAAACAAGCGGCCATCCAACAATGAAGCAACAACATTACATGGAAGAAGCTCACCAACCGGTGCGGTCATGAGGTGTCATCAGGACCGAGTAACAGGCATCAGAAGATTCATAACAAACAAACAAAAAGCGTTGTTGATAATGAGGGGAGGGTCCAGAGCAGAGACCCAAAGCCCATCTGTAGACAATAGAACATCCCCTCCACACATAGGGGTCACAGGGAAGAGATGAGTCAATCAGCATGCAGTAGATGAATCACGCGATATACCTCCTTGAGGCTTCCTAACCCCCCACTATCATGATCCCAGTGCTGATTCCCACTCTGGACTGGACCGGAACATGTACATAGGTCTAGGCAAGAGATAAAACTCAGGGCACACGGAACCCAGGAACAGGAATGGGAATAGCAATACCAAAAGGGTAGGGGGAAGTGAGGGAGGGGGGGGAGGAAAGGGGAACCAATCGCAATGAATGGCACATAACCACACACGGCCCTCCTGGGGGAAGAACAACAGAAACCAGAGGGGAATGGAGACAGCGGTCAGTGTGAGATAAGAAAATAATAACAATCTATAATCTGCCAAGTGGGCACGAGCCAGGAAGAGGGGGGTGGAGAAGAGAATCTGATCCCAAGGGCTCAATAGAAAGTAAATGTCTAGAAAAGAACGATGGCAATATATGTACAAATATGTCTGATACGATTGATGTATGGAATGTAACAAGAGCTGTAAGAGCCCTCAATAAAATGATCTTTAAAAAAAAAGAAAAAGAAATATTATCACCAAACCTGCAAACCTGCAGTGTTAAACAAATAAAGGCAAAATTTCTGGGATTTAAAATAAAAGCTTTTCCAGTCCGACCTCTCTCAGGTCCGGGTTCCTCCTACCCCCTTGGGGGCCGCTAAGGGATTGTCTTAGAACTCCTAGATCCCAATTAAAACAACAGCAACAACCCTGACAGAATGGAACAGATTCTTCGCTTTTACCCAGACATGGACACGTGTCACTGCAGAGGTGGATTACCAGTCAGCAAGGTAAGCACAGGCTCACTTGTCCTACTTTATTAATCTGTCGTAAGTAAGCACCAGGCAGCCCATGCTTACCTTGCATACCGGGCACTCTGTTCCTGTCAGGAATTGTAAATATGAAGGGGAAAAAGGCGTTGATTCTGTAGGCAGGTGCTGTGGGGCTGGGAAAGAGAGAGGCAGAAGCAGAATCTTTGATGCGGTGAAAAGGGTGATTGTTTTTTTACTGCAGGTTACTAAGTAAGCACAAGGAAGCAGGTGTTTACCTTGTTTGTTGGTTAATCTGACATAGCATCAGGGAAGCAGCATTGAGGTAAAAATATAACTCTAGAAACTTTAATCCCCAGGCCTCATATCTAGCGTCTTCAGGCCTCGTAAGTTTCCTTCTCTGTAAAATTAAATGACAACACCTTCCCCATGAATTATTGATGGCATTATATGTAATAGTGGGTATATTTTTTTAAAATTACAAACGTTGGATATTATTACTGACCACAAGATTGCTTTGGAAACCAAGATTATGCCTGATATTTTTCATGTTGGTCTCAATGGCAAAGGAAAATTCTGTATTTATAGCATCCTGGTTCATAAGCTGTCTAGGAAAGAAAGCTGCCCAGTAAGAGCCACAGCCTTCTGATCTGTGTACCTGAAGGAAAACTATATGGCACTCGATAAACCTATATATCTTAATGAATTCTTTGGTCCATTTTTCCCATGTAATGAAGCTGAGCAGCTGAATGAGGCTAAATAAATTTGGGAAACAATAGATTCACACAAACTTAAACAGGCTTTTTTATGGTTGGACATCTCAGAACCTTAACATGAATAATAAATATCTAAATGGAGCTTTATAGTATCCAACATCACAAACCTACTTAAGGGCAGAACATGTATCTAAAATAAAACCATCAGCTCCATTTGTGGAGCACCAACAGAGCACCCCACCAGAAGACTGGTCAACAAAGATGTGCATTTTTAAAAAGTATCACCATGTATCAGAATGCTGTACCATTTCTTCCTACCACTTGTCCTTAATCCTGAAAGATCTTGTGGGTTGGGGAGTGTCACTGAAATTCTTCTAAGAATGTCATTAAAGAGCTCTACAAAGCCCTCACATGATCTTCCCCTGTCGACATCTAAAATACCAGCTATGACATACTGACTTGAAATTAAAGTTAAAATGTTTCCATTTCTGTTTTAAAAGTACCCCCCACAAGGATAGTCAGGGATTGAAAAAGAATTAAAAGGATCTTCTAGAATATTGCCCTTATGTTTGTCTTGAACCTGCGTTCAGAAGAGCCTACGCATGGAACTGTGTCTATGCATGTCCTCGAAAAAAATACATGCAAGGGGGTTCAAACTCTTACACATTTAGATGCAACCCATGGCACAAGCTTCACTTCTACTCAACATTCCAGATTATATTTAGCTGCTAATACCCCTAAGCGAGCTTAACCTGCAGTGCAGTGGTATTTGTAGTACCCTGAAAGCAAGTATCAAAGAGTTGTTAGCCTGACAAAATTTTAATTAGGTTAATATCATTCCAAAGGGACCAAGAAAACTATGATAATAAGCTCCCTTCCCTATGCAGATGATCTGTAGACAACATTTCAATTTTTGCCATGTTGGAAACTTCAGTCAATTGCCATGAAATAAACACCGGTACCTAGGCTAACTGGGACCTAGGACTGACACAGTGGCTGCAACAGTGGGCTTAAGTGTAGGAATAGTTGTGTGGATGGTGCAGGACCCGGCCGTGATGTTCTGTTCAGTTGTTTCATAGGATCACTGTGAGTTGGAACAGATTCAACGGCACTTAACAACTAGCAACAACACATAGGCTAACATAGACCCAACATATAAGTTTTCTTCAGCTATGGAAAACTGAGAGGAGGTATTCATACACAGGCTCATTTTCTAGCAGTGATCGAATTACTTTATGACAAGGACATACTAGTTATTCAAAATTTGTCAAGAAATTTTTAAATATGTGGCTTCACCCTTATTTTTCATTATAAGAAACTCATTACTTAATGAAAACAAAAAGTTAAAGCAATAGCAATGTCTAAGTACAAAAGCAAAGGAGCCCTGATGGCATTATGGTTAAAAGTGCTGGGCTGCTAATCAAAAAGTGTGAACCCACCAGCCACTCTGAGAGAGAGAGATGGGGCAGTTTGCTTCCATAAAGATTGTCAGACTTAATTCTACTTGATGCCGATTCATATCAACCCTGTAGCCCTCTGTAAACCTTCACCAAATTTATAGTAAAAAGTTTTCAAAATAATTATTTAAAAGATTAGTCTTGAAAAAAAAAAAGATTAGTCTTGGAAATCCTATGAGGCCGTTCTAGTCAATCCTGTAGGGTCTCTATTGGACAGAATTAACTCAATAGCAATGAATTTAAGAACAAATCAAGTATCTTGCCATTTTATGATTGTTATTTTGCAAATTCAGCTTTTTTCAAGTGTGAAATTTATTCACAATTTCCATGGCAAGAACTGGCCATGCAACCCAACCCTTAATCAATATTATACTTTCATCACCATTATCACCCCCTCCTCTCACTGGTAACCACTAATAAATGTTCTCTATACATTTATATTTCCTTGTCTTTATAAAAGTGAGGTCATACAACATGGGTCCTCTTGTGATTGACTTAGCTCACTCACCATAATTTCTTCCAGTTTCTGCAAGATTTCACCTCTCCTCCTGGTGGAGCACTATTCCATAGCATTTGTGTGCCACACTTTGTGTACC
Organism: Echinops telfairi; assembly: GCF_000313985.2. Lineage (NCBI taxonomy): Eukaryota > Metazoa > Chordata > Mammalia > Afrosoricida > Tenrecidae > Echinops > Echinops telfairi. The sequence continues at coordinate 788,809 of NW_022109980.1, read as the reverse complement.
TATTCACCTACTAATTGGTACTGAGGTTGTTTCCATCTTTAGACTATTATGAATAGTGCTGCAATGAACTTTCCTATAGAACTCTTAGATTCTAGCTTTCAATTATTTGGGGGTATATACCTAGTAGAATTGCTAGGTCACATGTTACTTCTGTTTTTTGTTTTTTAAGGAACCGCCACACTATTTTCCACAATGTCTCTGTCCATTTTGCAGTCCCACCAGTACTGAATAAGAGTTCCAGTTTCCCAACATCCCTTACCAACATTTGCTATTTTCTGTTTCGCTTCTTGCGTGTGTGTTTTAGTTTTATTAAAAGATCATTTTATTGGGGGCTCTTACAGCTCTTATAACAATCCATGCATCAATTTTATCAAGCATATTTACACCTATGTTGCCATGATTATTTTCTAAACATTTACTTTCTATTGAGTCCTTGGTATCAGCTCCTCTTTTTCCCTCCCTCCTCCACCCTTTTTGTTTGTTTTTTATCTTGGTCTTCTTAGGTGGAGTGTAATGGTCTCTCACTGTGATTTTTATTTGAATCTCTGATGGCTAATGACACTGGGTATCTTTCATGTGTTTGGTGGTCATTCGAATGTCTTCTTTGATGAAATGTCTATTCAAGGCCTTTATCCATTTGATAATTGGGTTGTCTTTCTGTTGCTAAGATGTCCATGTTATTTATTTATTTGACTTTTCTTGTTATTTATCTTATTGAGTACATGGTTTTTAATAGCTTGTCTTTCCCTTATTCAATAAAGTTTTTGGATGAACCAAAGCATTCCATTTTTATGAGGTCTTACTTATTTATTTTCTTTTGCTATTTACGATTTTTTAAATACAAGCTAACCCATTGTTTAAAAGCTAGGCCTGAAAGTATTGCCCCTATTTTTTCTTCTAAGAATCTGATGGTTTTCGTTTGCACATTTAGGTCCTTGACCGTGTTAAACTTGTTTTTGCGTACAGTGTGCGGCACCTTTGCCTCTTTTGACATGTTATGGTTTCTATGCTCCATTTGCCTAAACTTGCTTTCTTCCTCCCTCCATCCCCTCTCCCTTCCTTCCTTACTAAGAACAGATATCTGAAGGAAGATCACTCTCATTCTTATTTGCTTCTGGATCTTTTCTGGGCACTTGATCCTACCATTTGAGCCTGAAACCTCTTGTCCATTTATTATTTCATTCAGCAAATATTTATTGAGCATCAGTGGATCATTAGCCATTACAGATAGAATAATGACTACAAAAGCAAAATCCTTGCCCTCGTGGAGCTTAAATTCTCGAGGAAAGACCTACCTACAAGTAACAAGCAGTATAAAATACTTAGAGAAATACAAGATGCAATGACAGCACATAAAAGGAGCACCTAACCAGACTTAATGGGAGAAAGGCAAAGCTTCCTACTCTTGTAAAGAGTTACAGTCTCGGAAACCCACGGGGGCAGTTCTACCTTGTCTTACAGGGACACTATGAAGCAGAATCAGTTTGATGGCAGTGAGTTTGGTTTTGGGTTTTAACCAGATTTGAAAAGTAAGGCAAGAGGTGAGAGAGATAGTTGGTAGCCAAACACTTTCCTGCTCTCACCGTCATAAAGAATGTTAACTAAATTGAATCCTGAAAGACGAGGGAAAGTAGACTGTGTTTTTAAAGGAATTAAAATGATTCTAATGTGGCTTTGGCATTGCACAAGTCAAGAAGGGGGTGTGGAGGGGCAGTAGCACAAGCAACAGGGAAAGGAAAGAGCATGTTTCCTTTTTTAAAAAATCATTTTATTGGGAGCTCATATGGCTCTTATCACAATCCATCGATCCATTGTGTCAAGCACACTTGCACATTTGTTGCCACCATCATTCTCAAAACATTTGCTTTCTACTTGAGCCCTTGCTATCAGTTTCTCATTTTCCCCTCCTCCCTCCTCCCTCATGAACCCTTGATTATTTATTTTTTCATGTCTTACTGACCTTCACCCTCTTTTCTGTTGTCTGTCCCCCTGGGAGGGGGTTATATGTAGATCCTTTTAATCAGTTCCCCCTTCCTCCCCCCATCTTCCCTTTACCTTCCTGGTATGGTTACTCACAATAGTGGTCCTAAGGTAGTTATCTGTCCTAATTTCCTATTTCCAGGTCTTATCTGTATCTGAGTACATGAAGCGCATATTTCTATGTGAACATTCTTACCATATGTTTTGTTCTATCATTTGTAGCTTGCATAGTTTGCTGAAATGCTATGTTCTGAAAACACAAACTGGGGCAACTCCCTGGTCCCCAAAGATACCCCAAAGGGCCTATCTATGCTACCTCCTCTTCTATGCCTCCCTGTTTATGGGAAACCACTCTTCCTCTCCTCCAGTTCTAGTCATATAGTCCCAAATTGTAGCACCATCCTTTTTACCTAATTTAATGCGCACAGGGATTATGCTATATTGGGCACATAAGTCAAGACAAACCAATCAGAGCTCTTCCTCCAGGTTTTTATGGGCTAGAGTGATCAAGAAAGTACCCTCTACTCTCAGATAACAAAACGGTGAGGTTGTGAGCTCAAAGCTAGTGGCACCCATACCTACCACCATATGGGGAATTCTGGCTTCTATATAACAGGATGAAACCAATACAGAGAGAAAAGCAGAGACTAGAGATACAGAGAGTTCTGAAAGCTTTTGTGTCTCTATAGTTTCTGTCCTTAACAAGTGCCCATCTAGCTCAGAAGCAACAAAGCCCACATGGAAGAAGCACACCAGCCTGTGCGATCACGAGGTGCCGAAGGGATCAGATATCAGGCATCAAAGAACCAAAAATCTTATCGTTGTGTGCTCACCTCCCTGATATGATCGCTGAAGACAAATGGGTGCATAACCAAATGTGGTGAAGAAAGCTGATGGTGTCCAGTTATCAAAAGATATAGCATCTGGGGTCTTAAAGGCTTGAAGGTAAACAAGCAGCCATTTAGTTCGGAGGCAGCAAGGCCCCCTTGGAGGAGGCCCCCCGGCTTTTGTATCCCGAGGTTGTGAAGGGATCAGGTATCAGGCATCAAAGAACCAAAAATCATATCATTGTGAATGAGGAGGATTGCGGAGTGAGGACCCAAAGCCCATCTGTAGGCAACTAGACATCCCCGTATGGAAGGGTCGCAGGAAGGAGACGAGTCTGTAAGGGTGCAGTTTAGCAATGATGAAACACAACTTTTCTCTAGTTCCTAAAAGCTTCTTCTCTGCCCCACCCCACTCCCACTATCATGATCCCAATTCTACCTTACAAATCTAGCTAGGCCAGAGGATGTACACTGGTACAGATAGGAAGTGGAAACACAGGGAATCCAGGACGGATGATCCCTTCAGGACCAGTGGTGAGAGTGGCAATACCAGGAGTGTAGTGGGAGGGTGGGGTGGAAATGGGGAACGGATTACAGGGATCTACATATAACCTCCTCCCTGGGGGATGGACAACACAAAAGGGGGTGAAGAGAGACATCAGACAGTATAAGATATGACAAACAATAATTTATAAATTATCAAGGGTTCATGGGTGGGGGTGGGTAGTGGGGAGGGAGGGGGAAAATGAGGAGCTGATGCCAAGGGTTTAAGTGGAGAGCAAATGTTTTGAGAATGATGAGGGCAATGAATGTACAAATGTGCTTTACACAATTGATGTATGTATGGTATGTATGGATTGTGATAAGAGTTGTATGAGCCCCTAATAAAAGAATTTTAAAAAAAAGAGTTGTAGGAGCCCCCAATAAAATGATTTTTTTTAAATTGACACTGAGACTTCCCTGCTTCCTATCTTTCCTATGGTCTACTTATTGAACTCTTCCTCCAACTCTGAGATCAAACAGCTATCCTTCCTGTAAAATCTCTGCTAACTTGTTAGTTCTAATGAGTATCTGTGTGATCGTTAGGTTTACTGTGCCATGCTGGCCAACAGGAATATTTAGGATTAATCAGGTTGCAGTTTGATTGCAGGGCAAAGAGATAAAAGGCTCTGCAAGGCCTGCACCCCTCTCTCTTGCTCTCTGGTAATTAGAGCATGCCTCAATCCATGAGCTACACTACTTGTGAGCCAAGCCAATCCATGGATCATGTCACTAGAGCTTAAGGCTCCTTCGAGATCCGCTTGTGCCCCTTCGTTCAAGACCTGCTTTGCTAAGCTTCCGAGATATTCCCACTAAGCTCCAGAGCTACTGTGTATTGGTGACCTATTCTGCTGTTTGTTGCCAGTGGGCAGAATCTGTTGCTCACGTTGCATGAGGGAGGACTCCACTGTCTGCTTCCTTGACCTTGGACCTGGAAGCCCACATGAGTTGAAGGACTTCCAGTATATTAACTGTTCCACAGAAATGAGTTGAACTGAACTGTCTGTACTGCTATGTGAACTAATTAGCTGTTATATTCCTTCTCACTGTATAAACCTATCTTCTTTATATATATATAATCATAAGTGTCCTGGGTTTTTTTCTCTAGAGAACCCTGCCTAACACACTTTGTCAAATGCTCATGTGCTTTCTGCGTGGCATGTTCATTTGGCCTGCTTTTCCTACAATGGATTAATAGTTGGGAGTGCATAACATATTTTTAACTGACTCTTGGCCATATCGCCATTTCTCCACCTCAGTTTTATACATCTTTACTTATTTTGTCCCTTCTGAAGATTTTGAAACCAACAGCCCAAACAGAATCTGGTTTCACTTGAATTTGAAAAGGCTTTCTCACAGTTGCATTGCTAACTAAGCTGCCAGGCAGAAACCATTGTTCCATGTAGGCCAGTTAGCTATTTAAGGGTAAAGGAGAAAGTGAGTAAAATGGATCTTCTCAGAGAAACTATCCACGTGCCTTCTATCCTCTAGTTTAAATCACCCTGCTGGTCAGTAGTAGCACCCTCCTCTGATTTGGTGCCCCGACTATAAAAGAAAGGAGGTCACAGACTAAAATATAAAATAGATATTTCTACTTCTACTTTCTACTTAGATCAGATTCATTTCTACTTGGAGATCGACTCCTGGCAACATGGCAAAAACAGAACTCACCGCCTCTCTTCCTTCTCCCTGCTCCTCTGTTCCTTTCCATTTCCTAGTCCCCCACACCTGAAATTGTGAGATTTATCATTAATCTCCCTCTTTTCCAGACTCTGTATGCAATGAGATACTAAGACCTACCAGTGTTTTCTTTGAAATGTCATGTACACATATTTTTCTCCTCCATTGTAATTGCCAGAAGGTATAGCTGAAATACCATCACTTCCTCCATAACTAGTCTCTTATATGGTTTATCTCACTTCACTTACCTTCGCTCCTCTAGCCACAATGGAAAGTACCAAGGAGAGTTTCCTGACCCAAGAACTACCAATCTACCATCTAGCCATTGACCTAAAACAGATACTAGGACCAAAATATGAACTAGAATAATCAAATTCTTTGTCATAAGAATTAGGCATAAAAAAATTCCGAGAGAAAGAGAGAGAGAGTCTTAGAAACCACGAGGAAGAGTTAGAGTGATCAAACTGAAGCCTTGATGGGCCGTGCTAACAAAACTTACAGTTAAACAGAAACCACGAGTACCAATGAAACCAAGAAACATAGAAAGTAGCACCTGAGCGTGGGAAAAAGGAAGGGAGTCAGTAGTAAGAGAGAATAGAGCTGAGTTGTGCTGATGAAAGTACACGAGAGTGTAGAGCTTCCTAAATCCTGTGCTTGGGGTCCCTGAAGCTGCCATCGATCTAGTTTTAATTTCCAGCAGGTCTAACTATGCTCTGGTTCCTGGTCTTGGATTTCCCCTGAAATCTCGGTCTCCTATATTGTCCTCTAATGATACTCTACCCACTTTACTGGAGATACTTTGAAAGACTCTCCATTCCTTGCAAGAAGAAGCCCAGTGAACTAAAATTTCCCTGGCCTCTGACACACTTATATCCACCTCACCAAGACTGTTTCGCCTTCCAGTCCCACAATTCCTCAACAAGAGACCTCTACTTTATGAATACGAACTGTGTGGGTGATCAGTGCTCTACCCCACACATGTGCATACATTCAGGTGGACCTGTTTCTAAGTCATTGCTTATATGACCCTTGTCATTCAGATGTCTTAAAGTTCCTTTATCCAAACAAATTCTATTCAACCTTTAAGCCCTACATCCTCCAGGGAGATTCTCCTATCATTTCTAGCCCACACTACTTCCTCTTCACAGCTCTTAGCCCTATACTATGAATCCCGTAATTGAGTCATCTCCATTCTACACTTCTCATGAACTCCTGAGAGGCAGGAATATATTTCATATTGTTTGAAGTCCTCTTGTATACTAAACGATCAAAGTGAATGTCAGAAGAAACTCAGAGCCTGGATCTTGATCGTAGAAAAGCTAAAGCAAATGAAAGAAAGGATGAAATACAAGAACTGAACAGAAAACTTAAAAGGGCAGCTCAAGAAGAAAAACTGAAATATTACAGTGAAATATGCAAAGACCAGGAGGCAGAAAACAAAAAAGTAAGAACACACGCCACATATATTAAACTGAAAAAAGCAGAAGAGAAAAATTAAAGCCTTGAGTTACAATACTAAAAATTTCTAGGGACAAAATATTGAACAATACAGGAAGCATAAAAAATGATGGAAGGAATACAAATAGTCACTGTACCAAAACAAACTGGTTGCCATTCAACCATTTCAAGAGGTAGTATACAATCAAGAACCGATGATGCTGAAGCAAGAAGTCTAAACTGCAGTGAAGAAATTAGCCAAAACCAAGGCTCCAGGAATGAAGAGCATACCAACTGAAATGTTTCAACAGGCGGATAAACCTAGGTGGGATAAACAATCCGGAGGAGAAAACAACGGGACTGATGGTTCAGGGGAGGCCATGGGAGAGGGGGAGGTGGGGGAAAGGAAGTGGGTGGTAACAAACCCAGGGACAAGGGAACATGTGATCTAAAATCAATAGCTAGGAGGGGGTAGGATGCCTGGTAGGACTTGATCAAGGGCAATGTAACTGAGAGGAATTATTGAAACTCGAATGAAGGCTGAACATGATAGTGGGTCAAGAGGAAAGTAAAAGGAAATAGAGGAAAGAACTAGGAGGCAAAGGACATTTATAGAGGTGTAAATACAGGCATGTACATATGTAAATACAATTATATATAACAATAGCGAAATGGATCTATGTTCATATATTTATATGTTATGTATTCAGGTAGCAGATGGGCATTGGGCCCCTACTCAAGTTCTCCCTCAATGCAAGAACACTTTGTTCTAATAACCTGGCATTCCGTGATGCTCAGCTTCCTGACACAATCGCTGAAGACAAAATGGGTGCATAAGCAAATGTGGTGAAGAAAGCTGATGGTGCCTGTCTGGGGTCTTAAAGGCTTGAAGATAAACAAGCAGCCATCTATCTGAGAAGCAGAAAAGTCCACATGGAGAAAGCACACCAGCCTATATGATCATGAGGTTTCGATGGGATCAGGTATCAGGCATCAAAGACGCAGAACACAAAATCATGGTGATGTGAATGAGGGGAAGTGCAGACCCCAATTCTACCTTATAAATGCAGATAGACTAAAGCATGTACATGGGTAGAGATAAGAGCTGGAAACACAGGGAGTCCAGGACAGATAGATCCCTCAGGACCAATAATGAGAGTAGCCATACCAGGAAGGTAAGGTGAAGGTGGGGGGAGAAAGGAGGAACTGATCACAATGATCTACATATAACCCTCCCAGGAGGATGGACAACAGAAAAGTGGGTGAAGGGAGACGTCAGACAGTGTAAGATATGACAAAATAATAATAATTTATAAATTATCAAGGGTTCGTGAGGGAATGGGGGTGGGGAGGAAGGGGGAAAATGAGGAGCTGATACCAAGGGCTCACGTAGAAAGCAAATGTTTTGAGAATGATGATGGCAACATATGTACAAATGTGCTTGACCCAATGGATGGATGTATGGATTGTGATAAGCCATACGAGCCCCCAATAAAATGATTTGAAAAAAGCAGTGGAAGCAGCCACTGTTCTGTGCCATGAACTTTGGAATATAACTACGTTTTCAGTGGATTGGAAGAGATCTGTATTTGTATCCATTCCAAAGAAAGTGATTGAACACAATGCAAAAATTGTAAAAGAATATCATTGCAAATAAGTATCACATGCAAGTAAAATTGTGCTAAGGATCATTCAACAATCATAGTAGCAGAACATTGACAGGGAGCTGCCAGAAATTCAAGCAGGATTCAGAAGAGGATGTGGAACAAGGGATATTATTGTCTATGTCAGATGAATCGTGGCTGAAAGTAAAGATGACAAAAATTTTTTTGAAAGGTTACTTGTGATGTATTAACTATGCAAAGTCATTCGACTGTGTGGATCTTAACAAACAATGGAGGGCTTTGAGAATAAGGGAGTCGCAGAACAATTCATTGTGTATACATGGATCAAGAGGCAGTTGTGCAAACAGAAGCAGGGAATACGGCGTGGTTTCATATCAAGAAAAGTGTGTGTCAGGGTTGCATCCTTTCACTGCACTTGTTCAATCTATGTGCTGAGAAGATAACCCAAGACGCTGACCTATATGAAGAAGAATTCGGCATCAGGAATGGGGGAAGGCTTATTAACAACCTGTGAAATGCAGATGACACCACCTTGCTAGCTGAAAATGAGGAGGACTTGAAGCACTTGCTGATGAAGATCAAGGATTGCAGAGTGTAGATTACAACCCAATGTAACGAAAACAAAAATCCCCACAAATGGACCAGTAGGTAACATCAGGATAGACAGAGCAAAGATCGAAGTTGTCAAGGATTTCATCTGTCTCGGATTCACAATCAGTGCTCATGGAAGCAGCAGTCAAGAGATCAAACAGAGCACTGCATTAGGTAAGTCTGCTGCACAGCACCTCTTTAGATTATTGAAAAGCAAGGATGCTACTTTGAGGCCTAAGGTGTGCCTGACCCAAGCCATGGCATTTTCAAACATGTTATATGCATGTGAATGTTGTACATTGAATAAGAGAGGCCAAACCAGAATGGTTGCATTTGAATTATCATGCTGGCAAAGAATGTTGAAAGTGCCACGGAGAGCCAGAAGAACAAACAAATGTCTCAGAAGAAGTGCAGCCAGAATGCTCCTTAGAAGCCAGGATATGGAAACTTCATCTCACATATTAGGACATGTCATCAGGGCCCTGGAGACAGGCCCCTGGAGAAACATGCTTGGTAAAGTAAAGGGGCAGTGAAAAAGAGGAAGGTTCTTAACAAGATGGATGGACACAGTGGCTGGAAAAATGATCTCAAACATATCAATTATGAGGATGGTGCAGGACGCAGTGTTTTGATAGGGTCAATGAGTCAGAACCAATTCAAAGGCGCTTAACAACGAAGCGTGTTTGTTTTGAGCACATACCAGTTCCCATCGAATTGACTCTGGTTCATGACAACTCCACGTATGTCAGAAAAGAACTACACTCCATAGGGTTTCCCGATTGTTTTTCAGAAGTAGATCATTAGGCCTTTCTTCAAAGGAACTCCCAGGTGGACTTGCACCTCCAATGTTTGGGTTAGCAGCGACAAGCATAAACTGTTTGCACTGTCCAGGGACTCCATCATGGATATAGTAGAAATTAGTAACTTTTGTTGTTTGAATGATATCTAGATGGAGCACTAACCATTCAAAAGGAATATCACAGAGCCCCATTACTGCAAATCAAGCACTGATGCGGAAACTGTGCATGCGGTGACCGTGCTATGATATGGTGGTTGAGACAATGATCCCAAAAGAATGCTTAGCTCAAGGTTAGGCTAACTTCAGAGCCATGGGTTTGGTGAGAAAACGGCATTTTTTTTTAAATCTTCAGTAGGAGAGAGAGAAGCAACGACCTGAGTGCTGGAAATGCTAATGAGTTGGTATTTGGGGAAATGTCTCAATCTTTCCTTAGGAATGCATACAATCCTGACCCCATCGGTTTGGGGGAACAAGTATCTCAACACATAGGGCAGAGAAATGCTCTTTTTTTTTTCTCCTTTCTTCCTGATAGCTTAAGTTGTGGGCTTCTCCATCCGAGAGAAATTGTCTGAAGCTCCAGGAGAGAGAGCTATGTTGGTTTGAAAGGTTACCATTCCATTCTGACCCTTCCTTTCAAACACAGTCACCTGTGAAGAAATGTCCATTTCTCTTGCAGTACCTTTAAGTATTAAGAGATGCTGGACATTCTTGTTCCAAACCAGGAACTTTCCCATCGTCACAACCTTTCAAAGCAAGAAGTGGAGTTTTATCCAATGTCATTTCCAAAATAGATAAACGGACCCACGTATGACAGTGGCTATTTTGATACTCTGTTATGAGTCATAACATTTCTATTCAGCACTCACTCCCTAAGCACAGGTTAATATTTATTCCAAGGGCTTGCTATGAGGTCTCAAGTAAGTGCAGGATAATCTGCTTCTGAAAACCACAGTTAAGAAAAGGGCAAATTTCTTGTCATCCTCAGGATCTGATATGCAAAAAATAAATATGACTAAGAACATGTGGGTGGGAAGGTACATGGGAAAGAGAATTGAAGAAAAACTTCTCCCATGTTACCCACTCAGATATTATTGCTTAACTCTGTCTTTATTTTGTGGTTTCCTGTTTTTACTTACAGCAGACAAACACTTGATGGCAATGACCTTGATTTTTGTTAGCCCACCAAACTCATGGTGTGGCAGGAGGACAGGATTTTTCCTGTTTACCAGCAGGAAACCAAAGGTCAGGGAAATGGACCCTAGCAGGAGACAGAAACACACGGATGGTCCCCAGAGGCTGCTATGCCCCCACCTGGAATCACCTCCAAATCGGGGACAGGGAAGGCACATTAGCAAGGAGTCGAGAAGACTGCATGGACATGCTCCCTGAGATGAGGGATTTTCATAGCATTAAAAGGAATTTCTAAATGGAGAGAAAATGTTTTGAGAAACGATGTACAAATGCGCTTTACACAATTGATGTGTGTATGGATTGGGATAACAGTTGTATGAGCCCCTAATAAAATGTTTAAAAAATAATAATAATAATTTATAAATGATCAAGGGCTCATGAGGGAAGGGGAAGCAGGGAGGGAAGGGGAAAAAATGAGGAGCTGATACCAAAGGCTCAAGTAGAAAGCAAATGTTTTGAGAATGATGAGGGAAACAAATGTACAAAGGTGCTTGACACAATGTATGTGTGTATGGATTGTGATAAGAGCTGTATAAACCCCCAATAAATTGAAAAATAAATAAATAATGGGGGGGGGGAAGGACTTTCTACTGTACTAGAGTTTAAAATTCCACTGATAATAGCCCGGCCCTCTCCTTCGTGTCTTCCTTTATTTGTTGCTTTTTCCTGGAGTCTTCTTTAAAAATGACAAATACACATAGGAGTGATTATATTCAGTCATTAACATTTTAGTGTGAATTAGACTATAAAATTATTTCCACATGTACATGAGGGAGGGGGGATTCTGAGAGTGAGCGAGAGAAAGAAAGAACACCGAAGTCATGCTTTCGTACATCCTAAACATTCACAGTCATCTCTGCCAACTCATGAACATCAAAGTGGGTTTGTGTGACAATGAAAGCCTCACTTTGGGACAGTGTCATCTGGGCCTGATTAAGGGGCCTGACAGCTGTCTGATGCCCCCTGTGTTTTGAAGGGTGTTCATAAAAGGAATTCCGCTTGAGAACTCTGCTTATAGTGCCACTTCTTTCTCTCCAAAAACCGTCACCAAGCCCTTTGCAGAGTTTAGCTGAGTGATCGTGGCTTTATTGCTACTCCCCAAATCTCGAATGTTGGGGGTATGCTCACTGGCAGTAGGAATGGACAAATCACATACCCCCTTCTCCTACAGGCCCTTCTTCTTTAGTATGTGTCTACTTTAGCACCTTCCCAAATGTTTTCCTGTCAGAACATGGTTATTTTTTATTTGTTTCCTTGTTTACTCTCCTCCTCCCTCCATACTGTTGTTGAATACATTCACCAGAATTTCCCAAGGGAAAGAGTCTGTCTGTTTTGTTCACATATGGGCCTAGAAACAATGTCTATCCCATAGAAAATACACAATAAATAAGTGCTGAATAGGTAGATGGATGGATAGATGATGAATGTGTCCCTACCATCCACCCCAAATATGACTGGATACACCCATGATTGCATTTTATTGCCCCAAGACGACCATCCCGAACAAGACGCGAGTAGAAGGACAAGCACCTAGTGTCTCCTCAGCCCCAGCTCCCCTGCACTGAGTACAGTCTGCCTGTGCGTGACCTCCTAGGGAGAGGAGCGAGACTCGCGTCTATTTGTGAGGGGCTTCAAAACGTTTAGAGAAAATTCATCACCTTCTAATTCCATTGTCCATGAACTTTTTGAACGCTCCCCATTGTATTTTAAATAACCCTAACTGGAGTCACGTACAAAAGAGGCAATACTGCAGTACAGTTTCAATATTGAATCAAAAATATAAATATAATGGGATCCATTCCCAGCCCTGGTACGGGGCCAAGACTCATGTTTGCTTCCTAACCTCACTGTGCTAGATTAGATTCTTTTAATATGCAGTTTTATGAACGTTAGTAGTGCTAAGAACAAAGACAGGAAGATCTAGGGCAAGAAGCCAGGATCCAGAGAGACAGACAAATACAAAATCGGAGCTCTGAACTAAGCAATGAGTTAGTACCTGCAGAGGGAGCTTGTAAGGGCTCTAGAGGCACATGTGAACCCAAGGTCAAGCACAGCTAACAGGGGAGAAACTAGTCAGTAAAATGAAAAGCTGCAGTCTCGGGTTTGACAGCTGAAGAAGCAAGCTGATGCTCAAAAGCTGCGCAAAGTATTCAAGGACAGCAATGACATGTAGAGTAAAGGGCCGAGAAAGGCCTCGCGCATCACTTCTGTGCACTGATGCCACATTCTGTGAAATGTGTGATGTGGATGTTGTGTGAGCAATACATCACAGTCTGGCCCTCTATTTCTCCACGCATCTTGAACAAGCTTTGTTTTCCCCCTGGTTGTTGACATGCTGACATCCACTTTGTGTTTGGGCCTCAGTCTACCGCATTAGCAATTTCGCCATATCGGATATAGATCCCTCTCCAATTTTTGCTAGCATTGTAGCTAGAGAAATGTTTCTTAGAGAAAAGTTTCTTGGGTTTTGAGGATCATTGATTACAACATGCCTAAGTCACCAGCAACATAGCATTTGCTGATTTTCACCTTCGTGGTGTTAAATAAGCTTTTGGTTCCCTTCCAAATCAATCATTCCCTTTGCCTCTTTCTGATTCTACGACTAGAACTAGTTCCCCCACCCCCTCTTCTTTTCTGCATTCGGGAGTCATAATGCACTGCACAGTAATATTTTCTAAAGAAAATTAAACAGACAGGTAAGGCTACCACACTCAAGAGACATGCAATCCATGAGATTGGGTGCTGCGGACTTCCAGTGCAAGCACACACTGTGATACTTTTTAGATGGAGGGCACAGTACAGTACACAGATAAGCCAGTAACACATACATTTATTATTACTATGAAGGACTATGTATCATAGGTTATGAGGAGCCCTGATGGGGTAGTGGTTACACACAGGACCACGATCCACATGGGCAACAGTATGAAACCAGCAGCAGCTCCTCAGGAGAAAGATGGCTTTCTATTCTCATAAACAGTATGGTCTTGAAAACCCATAGGGGATCACTATGAGTCAGGAGTGACTCGCTGGTAGCAAGATTATAGGTTATAAACATACTGCTCCATTATGTGCCTGGCAGAACAATCACTTTGTATACATGAGACATGAGCTACACGGTGTTGATTTCAATACAACCCATACTCCAACAGGGCTTGGCAGGACATCGCCCAAATGGACGTTATGTGGTACATGACTGTGGTGTTTTGCTTTGTTTTGTTTTGTTTTTCAGGGTCCTGACGTCCTGCAGAAACCAACTGGTCAGGACAAAGAGAGCAAGAACGCAAACTACAGAAGCCAGGCTCAAAGCGATCCAGACGTAGGAGCTAGTCTCTGTCCTGACTCAAGAGAGTCTTAGTTGTTGCTTGTGATGCAAAGGCTACCTGGAGAGACTAGGAACTAAATGAGCCCAATTTGAAGAGGGAGGATACTTACTGTCGTTGTTAGGTGTCGTCCCCCCACGGCCCCCGGCCTGCACCACCCTCACACACTGCTTCTAGGTTGTAGCCATTGTGGCAGCCACTGTGTCAATCCAGCTCTTTGAGGTCCCTCCTCTCCCCCCCACCCCCCTACCCCTGCACCCCCCCATCCCTGCTCCTCCACTTGACCGAGCATGATGTCCTTCTCTGGGGACTGCTCTCTCCTGACAGTGTGTCCGAGTATGTGAGCTGAAATCTCGCCATCCTTGCCTTGAAGAAGCACTCTAACCATACTTCTTCCAAGACAGATCTGTTTGTTCTTTTAGCAGTCCGTGGTACTTTCAATATGCTTTGCCAGCACCCTAATTCAAATTGATCCATTCTTCTTTGACTTTTCTTAATGAACGTCCAACTGTCAAATGCATAGGAGGCCATTGAAATTGCCATGATGTGGGTCAGGTGCACCTCAGTCCTCAAAATGACAAAGTGTTGCTTTTCAATGCTTTAAAGAGATCTTGTGCGGCAGATTTACCCAATGCAATACACCTATGGATCCCTTGATTGCTGCTTCCGTGAGAATGGGCAGAGTGAAAAAGAAAAAGAAAGCAAATTCTTGTGGAAATCTCCGAGAAGGAGAAGGAAACGAGGGAGGGTGCTCTCCGGAAAGTCCATGTGTCTGCAGAAACCAAAGGAAGTGTCCGTCAGCACTTGACTCGACTCCAAAGAAGGAATGAACCTGGTAGGGGAAGAGTTCTGTCCTGATGCCCTAGCAACCTTGCACCTAGCCACAGAGGAGAAGGCTTGAATGGAAGCCTGCCTGAGTCTTGGCAGAATGCCTCTATAAGAGGCCCGGAGACTTGTGAGGAGCTGCTACAAAGCCATCTCCTACTTCCTGTATCTCCATGGAGAAGCAGTTGCTCATGGCCTCTGGGGTTCTACTTTCTCCCCAGTTCCTTCAGGATGGAGCCGCAGGACAGAAACCCTCTTAGTGCCAACCTTGAATGACATGAAAGACATGGAATGGCTTCCCCTCGAGGGGCATCTCACAAGCCCTTCACATGGCAGTCGTCTGACCTCTTGTAAGCACAACTGTCTTCCTTTTCAGTGGGTGGTACAAAGAAGTACTGGTACAAGGAGAAAATACTGAAGCCTTATTCTTCCTTTCGCTGACTCTGCAAGTAATACACTGTCTCCATCTACAACTGGCTCACTGTACCTTTACCAATCAAATCAGTCCGTGCCTGGTTTGACCTTGGGCTATAGGCGTATGCGTGAGATTCATAGGCAGGGAGCAGAAAGAAAGCCAACCTTCTCGTGTGTATCACAGTGTTTGGTATTCAATTCCTGCTGATGAAATCCTGATGCTGTCCAAGGCCCCCTCTGAGACCATACACAGCCAAGTACTCTGAAATTATTGGCCATTTGCTACAGGGGCACAATGTGGCTATTGTCTTTACAGCATCACAAGAGGTCCTTTTGACTGGGCTCTCACTGCTGGCATTCATCTCAGCCCAAGGAAGATGCAGCTTATTTTGAAAGATGTCAAGAGAAGACCCATCATCCCCTCCATCAACCACCACAATGGGTAGCTCTGTTACCATAAAGGCAGGAGTTCGGTACTGAACACTCCTAGGGAGGTTAGCATGCCCTTGCATGCCCAGGAATTTATACTCCCTAAATAAAGTCAAATTGAGCCAAGAAAGTCAGCATTCAGCTACAGACTATATGAAATGGCACAAACCAAGGGCTGTAGACATGAGGGAGAGAAGGAACATCTGCTTCCAACTACAGGGCTTAAGAATGGCATCATGGAGGAGGTGACAGTTGAGTTGGACCTAGAAAATAAACAAAGTTTCAATGATCCGAGAAGGGATGACAAATTAGCAAGCAAGCATGAATAAACAGGAAGAATGAAAAGGCTCTAGAGTAACTGGAAGTAATTCGGGGGGAAAGACAATTGTCCTCAGGAAGATTTGAAATGACTCAGTAGGTGCCTCAAAAGAGGGCCCTGCAAGCAAGCGGGAACGGCTAGTCAGTAAATGACTACAATGACTCAGTCTGAACAGTCAAAGGGAATAGAAAAAGAGAAGAGCAGGCAGACGATGAGTAGAATAATATTAACAGTAAAAATAGGCAGCTTTGCAGGATCTAGTTCGGACAAAGTGAGGTAGTTGCTTGCATACGGTCCTCACACAAACCAGCAAAGCTAAGGACTGGGATTAGGTAACGAATTCTCACTGCACACCACTGTAGTACTATTCACAATCGCCAACGAGTGACAAGTGCGCAGATGCCCCTCAACAGAGGAGTGGAGAAACAAAACATGGTGCATTCACATAATGGAAGACTTCTCAGCCAGCAGGAAAACAATGAGTCTTGACCCATGCTGCAATATGGACAGAGATGGAAGGCGTTATCCTGAGTAAAATAAGCCTAGCACAGAAAGACAAATGTGATATATGGTCTCCTTGATGTGGGTATAGAAATATCTAGAACAGGAAATGCATAGACACTAAATGTTATCAGTGATTCCCAGGGTGGGCAGGAGGGGGAAAGAGAGTCACTGTTTAGGAAGCAGTGAGTTTTTGTTTCTGTTGGTGAAAAATTTGGCAAAGATAATGGGTGATGGTTGCACCCTGTGATATTATAAGTATGAAAAATGCCAAACTGGTAAATGTGGTGGTATGTGTGACTTTCTAATAATTCAAAAACTGAATGGAGGTTTGAAGAAGTGAAGGCTCTTGCCTAATGTCAGGTAGTGAGGAGCAAACTGTCTAACTCCAAAGCCATTGCTCCGAGGACTATCTCACATCAACGAAGGCAGAGAAGCAGCAGCACGGGAACAGTGATGAAGTGGAATATGCCAGATCGAAAGTCGAGGGATATGCAAACAAGGCCCCTCAGGAACGGGGAAGGAATAAGACCTCAGGACCAAGTTAGGAAGGGGCCAGGTGACAGAAAGTTAGCATGGCAAAGAGGGTGGGGCTTTGCTTCCTCCAAGACTGGGAACATGGCTGAGCAGAGACCCCTAAACCAAATCAAACCCATTGTCCTCAACTCGATTCCAACTAACAGTGACCCAATGTGTTACAGAGGAGATCTGTTCCATGGGGTTTCCTGGATAAGAATTGTCATTGAAACAGACTGCTAGGCCTTTCTTTCATGGTGCCACTGGGTGTGTTCAAATCGCCAACCTTCTGTATAGCAATCAAGCACTTCACCAATTGTGCCCCCCAGGGACCTTGTCATAGAAGACCCAGGAAGGTTGGAGCACATTGGGGTGAGCGCAGACGTGCACCACATCCAAGAGGACCCTGATTCCAAAGCCAAACCTGCCTCCAAGATCCAACTGTATCTGATGACTCATTCCCCAGGACAGGGCCAGCACTTGGATGCCGCCGCAGGGAAATAACTCCGTATCCAACCCATCTCCACTGGGCTCAGAGAGATGAGACCAGAGTCTAAAGCCACATTTGATTTTGTGTCATGGAATCCTTTTATTCCATCTGGCCAATCAGAAGGCAAAAAGAATGCAAGCAAATCAAGGAGGGGGGCGTGCAGTGCAAATCGCTCTACAAAAGGCTCACTCAGTGCTCCTGGGCTGACTGCTTAGCAGCGGCAACAGGGCCCCCGGAAAGCCGGCTGTCCCACTCCTGAAAACTGTTCAAGAGTGGAAGTCCCATGAGCCTTGATTCTCAAAAGCCCAAACTCCAAGACAAGTGGCCTTTTCAAGAAGCTAAGTTGATTTTCTCACCAGCCTTAGTCTGAATTCACTGCACATTTTCTTCCTTAATACAAGATGTGATAAGAAACCAATGTAATAAGAATTCATCTTCCCCCAAGAAGAGGGTGAATATCTCTGAGTTCAACAGAGACAACTGGAACCTAATTGCATTGCCTCTTTTCAAGCCTTCCAGTGAAAGTGGAAAATAAAAGTAGGCTGCACGAGGCGGTTTAGCACAGCCACACTGTGACCACATTCTCTTTCTTTTAAATGACACACCAAGTAGCTGCCATTTTTAGAAAATGGCAATTTCATCTGAAATCAGAGCAAGTGTCACTCGGTAGCAAGAAATAAAAGACCTTGTTTTCAGGGCAGGGGAACCTGGGCCTCCAACAGCCGTATTTGCTTGTTATATTGGATTCGTATAACACAAAAGGTATGATGGGAAGGCTGGTTTGGGGAAATAAAGGCACCTTTGTGAAGAAAAACAAGTATGTGGCCTTCAGGGAGCGAAACACATGTTTAATTTTGTGTTTGAAACTTCTCGGCAGACTGCAGATCTATAAAGGGAATCACTGAAAGTGAAGATAACAACGACTTGGGCTGTTTTTCCGCAAGACGAGGCGAGAAGTGAGAAAGCAAAATCTTTGCTTCAGTTACACAAACTCCCTCTCCTTTGCAGAGAAAACTTGGTAGCTGAAACGGAGCCAGACGCTACTGCGGGAGCCTCGGTGACTAACTCTGGGCTTGTCAAACAGTGACATCTACTGATCAGTTCCGACATCGACTTTTTCTTTCGGAGCGTGATCTTTCTGCAGTGGCAGAGAAATTCTCCGGTGCCTTTTTCTGGTGGAGCATTTTGTCTTCTTTTGCCCTTTGGAAAATATTGAATTAGAGTTTCATTTTTTATGAAAAATATAGTTCTTTCAGAAATATTTCAAGTTCACAAAGAACGAGAAGGGATGTTACTTTGCATTAACTAGGGCTTGACAACTATGCTGAAAAGTAGCCCAGGATCTCTAACCAGGATTTGGTGGGTACCAGCGTCATATGTTATACCCATAAAGCACCAATAGGCTTCCAAAGCATGCCTCGTTACAGTCTCTCCTTACATCTTCAGCAACCTTGTGAGATAGAAAGGTCAGGATCATCCCATTGTAAAAAGAAGAAAAATGTCCCTTAAAACAAATAAATACAGCAAAACAAAGCCTTTTGCCATGGAATGGATTCAAACTCATAGGACCCCTGTAAGACAGAGGAAAACTGATCATCGGATTCCCGAGAATGTTGACCATCCCATCTTTTCTCCTGCAGAGCTGCTGGGGTTTCAACCAGTCAGCCTTTTCATTAGGAGCAGAGCGCTTAACTGCTGCACTACCAGGGTTCCTTGAAGTACACTAAGGCCTAGAAAATCTAACAGATACATTCAAGGTCACAGAGCAAGTCAGAGGTGCTGGTAGTTTCCTTCTGAATGTCCATCCCCTAATTTTTCAAGTTGTGGATCAGGATTGTTGTAGTTCAGACATCATCCTCTTTATGGAAGGAAAGGAATGTACTCCCAGCTGGTGGGTGTACAGGGAAAAGGCAAATGGGGACATGCACACACACACACACCCTCGCCTTTCTTTTGCACTGTACTGTTAAAGCTTGACATTAGCTAACGAGCAGAGGGGGAGTGCGGCTGAGGATGAGAGCTGCCCTCCATTTCCGGATAGCAACAAAAGACATGGTCAAAGCTAATCGACCCACTGGGCATTATTAACTGTCTCCTGCAGCATACCCGAAACCACCACACCAATGAAGTGCAGCCGTCGATCTTTGAAAAAATACACTGGAACATCCACCTGACTGAGGGCAAGTTACCTCCTGGACAGAGTATCCACCTTCTCCCAAACAGGGTAAAGAGAGGCTAAGTTCCAGATGCTAGGACTGTCCTCATGATGCTAACCAGCTTCCTAATTACCATCACAACTAGAGACGCTTAGGGAACTCTAACCTGGGGCTGTTTGTGCCAGCAGAATTGCCGAGACTCGAAAAAAGAGACCTGGAAGCATGAAGGTTGGAACATAAATGAACTCCCACAGAGGGAACAGAGAATGGGCCATCTACTTTCCAGGTCTCTGGTCAGCCCTATGCTGTCTCCCTGTTGCTAGGGGAGAGGCAAGGAACCCTGGTGGCCCACATTTGGCTGCTAACCTCAAGGTCAGGGGTTCAAAAACACCAATTGTTCCTTGGGAGAAAGATGAGGCTGTCTGCTGGTATAACAATTTACAGTCGCAGAAATGCAAAGGGGACAGTTCTACTCTGTCCTATGGGGTCACTATCAGCAGTAATGCACTCTATGGCAGTAAGGGTTTGTTTGTTTGTTTGTTTGTTTGTTTGTTTGTTTGTTTGTTTTTTAAGTGAGTAGAAAGACAACCCAAGTGTGTTGTGCAGTGGGATGGTGAAGAGTGGGCAGAGACCAATCAAACAGACAATGTGGGACTGAAGTACAAACCAAACCTCGGGGTTTAGACAGTTCTCCTCTCATGAAGTTAGAGTCCCTGCAGGAACAGTTCTGCTCTGTCAGAATCAGCAGTGAGGGGTTTTTGTTGGTTTGTTTTTGAGGACCTAACTCTTCTCCCTCTCTAGAAAGGCAAGGTGTCAGGTTCTATTTTGAATGAGATTTTAATATGACTGAGTTACACGTTGGGCTACTAAGCTAACCACAAAATCAACGGTTTAGCACCACCAACTGCTCTGTGAGGAAAAGATGAGGCTTTCTATTCCTGTAAGAGTTGCACTCTCAGCAACCCACAAGGGCACTTCTACCCTGATCCTCCCACGGGGCCTCTGTGAGTCGGACTCGACTCGATGGCAGTGAATCTGGAGAGGGATATGGATGACTAGGGGTGCAGCTTGTCCACTCTTCAGGACACTTGGGCCTAGCCTGAGTCAGATGCCCCACCACACCTCTCTCGTACTACAACAGTAACAACTAATGTGTATACGCTTACAGTGTGCCAGCAACCATCCTAAGGGATCCGCCCCCCCCCAGGAAGACATTAAAAAGTTATTTACTTTATAAAGAAAAAATGCTAAAAAGATGTTATGTGTTAAAAAGTACAAAAAATGTGGTCAAATCAAGAGAAGTCAGCAGACGGACCTGGAACTATGTATCATTTTTCATTTTGGGAGAGTTTTTTGCTAGTGATTTCCCCCCTTTTTATTCGGTATTTTGTTTTCTTTTTGTTCAGTCTCTGTTATTGTTGGTTTGCCTACTTATATAAGATAAGCATGGGAAGCAAACCCGAGGAGAAAGCAATGGAATGATGGTTCCGTTGGGACTTCAAGGGAGAAGGAGGTGGGGGAAAGGAGCAAACAACACCATAGACAGGGGGAACAACTAGGGAATTAAAATCAACAAGGAGGAGGGGATAGATATCCTAAGGGTATTGGAACAACGGAAATCTAGCTGAGAGGGATTATTAAGCGGCAGAAAAAGGGTGAGGGTGATGGTGGGGCAGGAGGAAAGTAAAAGGAAACAGGAGAAAGATCTAGGAAGCAAAGCTATGGATGGAAATATAAACATAGGTGTGTACTTATGTAAAGACATTAATTCATAAAAACAGTGGTATTGGCCTATGAACATATGGCAATACATTGAGGGAGTGGATGGACTTTGGGCCTCTCCTCATGCCCTCCCTCAATGCAAGAACTCTTTGTTCGAACAGCCTGATATTCTGTGATGCTCACCCTCCCTGCATGATTGCTAAGGACAACGTGGGTACATAAGTAAATGTGGTGAAGAAAGCTGATGGTGCCTACCTATCAAATAATATAGCATCTGGAGTCTTAAAGGCTTGAAATTAAACAAGCAGCCATTTAGCAGAGAAGCCACAGGCCCACGTGGAAGAAGCACACCAGCCTGTGCGATCATGAGGTATTGATGGGATCAGGTAACAGACATCAAAAGACCTAAACCAACCAAACAAGCAAACAAACAAACATATTTTTGTGAATGAGGGGGGCCAGAGCAGAGACCCCAAACCCATCTGTAGCCAATGGAACATCCCCTCACAGAAGGTTCACAAGGAAGAGATGAGTTAACCAGGGCTCAGTATAGCACCAAGGAAACACACAATATTCCTCTGATTCCTTGAGGCTTCCTTACCCCTCTACTATCATGACCCCAGTCCTGCCTTTCAATTCTGGCTAGACCGGAGCATGTACGCTGGTTCAGATATGAGCTCACAACACACAGATTCCAGGTCAGATAAACCCCTCAGGAATAGAATTGGGAGTAGCAATACCAGGAGGGTAAGGGTAAGGTGGGGGGAGGAGGGAAGGAAAGGGGAACCGATCCCAATGATGGACACATAACTACCCTACACCCTTCAGGGGAGGGACAACAGAAACTGTGGGGAAAGGGAGACAGCAGTAGGTGTAAGATTTGAAAATAATAATATTTTTTAATTTATCAAGGGGTCATGAGGGTGGGAGGGGGGAGGGAGGGGAAAAAAGAGGAGCTGATACCAAGGGATCAAATAGAAAGTAAATGCTTCGAAAATCATGATGGCAACATATGTACAAATACGTTTGATACAATTAATGTATGGATTGTTATAAGAGCTGTAAGATCCCCCAATAAAATGATCGTTAAAAAAAATCAAGTGAAGTATCCACTTTTCTTTGAGTTCAGTTTTGGCAGTAGTGTTTGCCTGATACCTAACAATAAGCACACCAGATTATGTCTGTGTGTTAGTTTCGGTACATTAGAAAAAACAAGTCCACAAAAACTCATATGTATAAAAGAGAGTTTTTTATAAAGGGTAAGTGTACATTGAGAAAGCATCCCAACCCAGTGCTTCCCAAGCCCATAAGTGCAACATTAGCCCATAGGTCCAACACCGATCCACAAAGTCCTCCTCAATCTCACAAAGCACACGCAATGATGCCGACTGCAGGAGGAAAGCTGAATCAGTGAGCGTGTAAGCATCTCAGTGCTGGCAGGGGTCTCCACACAGCTGCACCCTGGTCCAACCATCACAAAGCAAGAGATCTGAGAATGAGAAAGGTGAGGCTCACCGAGCCATTTATCTCTCTGCCCTTCAATTGATCCTACATGTATTTATCGGCCTGGTTGGCACAATAATCCTTAACTATCTCAGTCTGCTTTGTTACCAATGACTTTCGCATCTAGGAATAATTTTATCACAAATGTCTTGTTTACATATACTTTGCATTCTTTGAGTTTGGGTTTTTTGTTTTTTTCAAACCTTTTTATCGTGGTTCGGGTGCAAGTAGATGAGCCAGTTGCTTTTTCATTCAATAAGCAGTTTTTTTCTTCTTTTTTTTTTTGATCATTTTACTGGAGGCTCGTACAACTTTTATCACAATCCATCCATCCATCCATTGTGTCAAGCACATTTGTACATTTGTTGCCCTCATCATTCTCAAAACATTTGCTTTCTGCTTGAGCCCTTGGTATCAGCTCCTCATTTTTCCCCTCCCTCCCTACTCCCCCCTCCCTCATGAACCTTTGATAATTTATAAATTATTATTATTTTTTCATATCTTACCCACTCCATTCACCCACTTTTCTGTTGTTCATCCCCCAGGGAAGAGGTTATATGTAGATCCTTGTAATCAGTTCCCCCTTTCCACCCCACCCTCCCTCCACCCTCCCGGTATCACCACTCTCAGCAATGGTAAGCAGGCCTTATAGATGAACATGTGGCCCCTCACAACAATTCCAGAAGGCAGGTGCTCCTATTATCCCCACTTTACAGATGGATAAACCAAGGCACAGAGATTTGTTAATTGAGCCAAGGTTTCTGATCTTTTAAATGGTGACCCCCCAGCCTGTCCAGTTTCAGTGCCCATTCCCTTAGCAACTTCAGAGCTCACTCTTATACTGTCAGTAGTTCTCAGAGTGTGATCCCCAGATCATAATACTTCAGAACTTCTTAGAAATGCAAATTCTCTACCTTCCCTTTTCCTGCCCCACTCCTCTCTGCCCAATGGACTGAAACAGAAAGTCTAGAGTCAGGGCCCAATCACCTGTAGTCTGACAAGCTCCACAAGTGATACTGCCAGTCTCTAAAAGGCAGTTGAAAAGGAACGTGCTGGGGAAGGGGATAAGGAAAGGGTGTGGGGGGTGGGGGTGGGGTTGAGATTACAGGGCATTCAGCTCACAAAGAGCACTCCACACATTCGTCAGTGTACTGCTTGATTTCTTATTGCTTGCCATTCTCTGAGCAATCAAGAGTATGAGAAAGTGGTAATTCCCTTTTATGCTAGGCTTACGTTCATCGTGACTGGATGGTTGGGGGTATCATCCCTTCTTGTTGTTAGTTGTCATCTACTCGGTTTTCAACTCATGGTGAACCCATGCACACCCAGTCCTGTGTGATTTCCATGGTCCATTGCAGATCTGATCTTGGAGAACCATAGGGTTTCGCTGGCTGGTTTTCAGCTATGGATTTACAGGTCTTCTTTCCCAGCCCATCCTTGTCCAGAAGCTTTACTGAAATCTACTCAGCACCAAAGAAGACAGCATGAACAAGTGGGTCTCTGAAGCACATGAGCAGGGACTCACACCTAGCTCTCCCCTATGGAAGGGGAGAATTCCTTTGTCAGGCATCCTGCTGGTGCAGCAGGAACTCCTCGGGGAATAAAAGACGAGGTTGTTTGTGCCTGTAACAGTTTCAGAGACCCTGAGGAGCCGTCTTCTCTAACCTATCAAGTCACTATGAGTTGGAACCAACTGGATGTCCATGAGTTTGGTTGTTGGCATTAGGTGCCATTGAGTCACTTAGAGGGACCCTGTGTACAACAGAAGGAAACACTGTCCAGTCCTGCACCATCCTCACAATCTTTTCTCTGTTAGAGCCCATGGCTGGAGCCATTGTGTAAATCTCTCTCATTGAAGGGCCACACTCCTGGGTAGCATCTGCAGTTATGTGCTGTCTCTGGCATCATGGATGTGCTGCTGCAAGCAACACTCATGTGCTAAAGCCTTCCTTCCAAATGTCAATGCTGAAAATGCCAATATGCCCAAGTTGGCAACGTTCTGAACTAACTCTCAATGAGGCTGGCATCAAAGCTGTGCTGCCCTACCTCCATTCCAATGTCTCACAGCGATCTTTAGAGAAAATTCTTCTTTTTTGGCTTGTATTTTGTTTTTATTTCAGCTTCTTTGTGTCTCAGATTTAGAGACAATCCCTGGAGAATTAGGCCCATGGGCACATCAGACTGATGTCGATAAATTTGCCCCAACCCTATAAAGCAGTGGTTTTCAACCTGTGGGTTGTGACCCCTTTGGGGATCAAACGACCCTTTTACAGGGGTCACCCGAATCATACCAGTAGCAAAATGACAGTTATGAAGTAGCAAGGAAAATAATTTTATGGTTGCGGGGTGACCACTACATGCAGAACTGAAGTAAAGGGTCGCAGCATTCGGAAGATTGAGAACCACTGCTCTAAACAGCTAAGGCCCTCAGACTGAACCCATTATGTGTATGTGGCTCTCTTTCCCAGGAGCCTCCTAGGTAGCTTAAGTGGCATCCTCTTTATGTTTGAATCCTAGTGAAGAACATCCCCTGCCCTCTCTTCAATACGGGCTCTCAGTACACCAGTCTGACAGGAAGAACACTGTGCTGGGCAGCAGAAGTCTAGAATTCAAAATCAAGTCCTGTCATTTATCAGCCGGTGAGGCCTGGGAAAACCACTTAAACTCCATCAGTTATTGTTAGGTGCGATTGAGTCGATTTTGCTAACAAAGGCCCAGGTGAGAGGCTGTAATGAAAGCAGGTTGCCAGATCTTTTCTCCACTGAAGCCACCAGATGGCTTAGAACCACTTTTCATGAGGCACCTGAGTGCCTGCCATTTGTGTCACCAGGGCTCTTGACATCCATCTACTTGGATAATAATTGCTTACCTGCCTACCCTCAGAATTCCCCGTTCAAGAGATATGTAATGGATTTCTTTCGACAAAGTAGAAAACACACAGTACTGAGCCTGTTGGGGCTATAAAGAACAGTCACAGACTTCGCTAGCTAAAAACGCACAGACTAACGATGATCACTTTTAACAAGTTCTCACTCGTTGCTGTGCACTTTGTATGTTATCTCACAATAAGATGTGAAAGCAGAAGTTCAATGATGATCATAGACTCATTCAAGTCACATATCTAGGACGTGGTAGATCTGAGATTCAAACGCAGGTCTACCTGATGCCAGAAGCCGTGATTTCCCCACCAGATCATACTGCCTCATGCATGTAAATAGCTAGAATACAAGTTCGAAAGCCATTAATCCCATAAGGCATAGCTGAAGTGCCGTGGAATCGAATGAGATGCCTATGAAAGTGCTTTATACACTCTCCAGCTGACACAAAGG
Organism: Echinops telfairi; assembly: GCF_000313985.2. Lineage (NCBI taxonomy): Eukaryota > Metazoa > Chordata > Mammalia > Afrosoricida > Tenrecidae > Echinops > Echinops telfairi. The sequence continues at coordinate 762,612 of NW_022109980.1, read as the reverse complement.
CAAGGGGGATTTGTTATCCGCATTAGGGCACATGCACGAGAAAAAGATGCTGACTGAAAAATTCCATAGGTAGGTAGGACTTAACCAGGCCTTACAGAGGCAAAAAGAAAGAAAGAAACAGAGTGCTTAATTGCAACTGCAACAGGTCATTGGAAGGCAACTGGTGCCTCAAATTCAATCACTATTCCAAATAGCCCAGGCTCTGTGAATGTGCGTGGGCAACCTGTCTGACCAGAACGAGAGCACCTGAGCTGAATAAAAATCAGTTGAGCACATTTCAGCATGCTGATGGGTCTCCTGAGAAAACGGGTTTTTAAACTCATTTTATTGGGGGGCTCACACAACTCTTATCACAATCCATCCATCCATCCATTGTGTCAAGCACATTGGTACATTTGTTGCCCTCATCATTCTCAAAACATTTTCTTTCTACTTGAGCCATTGGTATCAGCTCCTCATTTTCCCCCTCCCTCCTACACCCTCTCTCCCTCATGAATCCTTGATAATTTAAAATTTATTATTTTTTTATGCCTTACACTGTCCGATGTCTCCCTTCACCCACTTTTCTGTTGTCCGTCCTTCAGGGAGGGGGTTATAGGTAGATCATTTTGATCGGGTTTTCCCTTTCCCCCCACCTTCCTCTTACCCTCCTGGTAGCTCTACTCTCATTATTGGACCTAAGGGGTTTATCTGTCCTGGATTCCCTGTGTTTCCAGCTCTGATCTGCACCAGTGCACCTCCTCTGGTCTAGTCGGATTTGTAAGGTAGAATTGGGGTCATGACAGTGGGTGGGGGAGGAAGCATTAAAGAACGAGAGGACAGTTGTATGTTTCATCGTTGCTATATTGCACACTGACTGGCTCGTCTCCTCCCATGACCCTTCTGTAAGGGGATTTCCAGTTGCCTACAGGTGGGTTTTGGGTCTCCCCTCTGCACTCCCCCTCATTCACAATGCTATAATTTTTTGTTCTTTGATGCCTGATAACTGATCCTATCAACACCTCATGATCACACAGGCTGGTGAGCTTCTTCCATGTGGGCTTTGTTGCTTCTCAGTTAGATGGCTGCTTGTTTATCTTCAAGCCTTTAAGACCCCAGAGGCTATATCTTTTGAGAGCGGGGCACCATCAGCTTTCCTCACATTTGCTTATACACCCATTTTGTCTTCAGTGATAGTGTCGGGAAGGTGAGCATCATGGAATGCCAGTTTAATAGAACAAAGTGTTCTTGCATTGAGGAAGCACTTGAGTGGAGGCTCAATGTCCATCTGCTACCTTAATACTAAACCTATAAATATATGTACATAGATCTATTTCCCCATCGTCATATATAAATATATTTACATTTGTACATGCCTGTCTTTAGACCTCTATAAATGCCCTTTGGCTACTAGTTCCTTCCTCTATTTCCTTTTACTTTCCTCTTGTCCCACTATCATGCTCAGCCTTCATTTTGGTTTTCATAACTCCTCTTGGTTGCATTGCCCTTGATCAAGCCCTTCCAGGCCTCCTACACCCTCCTCGCCATCGATTTTGGATCACTTGTTGCTCCCTTGTCCCTGGGTTTGTTAACACCCACTTCCTTCCCCTCACCTCTCCCTCTCCCATGCCCCCCCTAAACTGTTGTTTCCATTGTTTTCTCCTGCAGATTGTTTATCCCACCTGTCTTATCTAGATAGACCTGCAGAGATAATAATATGCACACAAAAACAAGAGAGAACAAAACACACCAACAGAAGAAAACAAAACCAATAACAACAACAAAAAGAAAAGCCCGTAAGTAGCTCAAGGTCTGTCTGTTAACAATTAGGAGTGTTTTCCGGTCGAGTCTGATGGGGTGCCATGCCCTGGTCCCAGAGTCTATATTTGGTATTCCCTCGGGACTTCCTTGCTCTGATCCCCTTGCTGTTCTGTTGCACGCCCTTAGTGCTTCACCTCAGCATGGTAGGATCAGATTGGGTGCAATTCCTGCACTGAGTCTCCAGTGTTTCCCCCTGTAGCACTATTGGTCAGTGAGGGATGTCATGTCTTGTAGTGAGGCCAGCCCTATGGTCCTCTCTGCTTTGACTTCTCTGAGTGGGAATATCGTCCTCAGAGCTTGGTGGGCCAGGATGTCCTCCACTCTCTCTTCCTCTCCCTTCATTTGCTCCCGTGTGCTCTGATCAGACATGTCACTCTCCCTGAGTTATAGCTTCAGTGCTGTCCTCTGAAGTAAATTCTTCTGCGGGGAGAAGGTATTATCCACATAGTTGAGTTTGGGGCTGGCTCCTCAGACCTCTCTATTGGTTCCCTGCTTCATGCCAGTATGTTGCATTCACATCTTGGAGCACCAGGTTGAAATCTGGTCCCTCTTTCCCTGTAGAGATATAAACAATACCCTCCCTTGGGGTGGGTTCATGCCCTGTTCCCCTGCTACCCATGAGAAGGCGTTTTTGTTTGTTTTGTTTTTTCTTTTCACTCATTTTCAACTTGTTCTACATTTTTTAAAATAAATCATTTTATTTGGGGCCCTTATAGTTCTTATAACAATCCATATATCCATTGGATCAATCACATTTGTACATATCTTGCCATCATTCTTCTCGAAACATTTTTTTTCTACTTAAGCCCTTG
>NW_022109980.1:755520-757627 GCF_000313985.2 Echinops telfairi | reverse complement strand
CATGTACATATGTAAATATATTTAAGATTAAAGGGGGAACGGACCTAGGTGCAATAACTATTGGTTTGGTAGTAGGGTGGCAGGTGGACAGTTCCTCTTTTTTAACCTTCCTCCCCGACCCTCCCATCCACGTGAAACCTTGATAAATTATAAATTATTATTATTTTCATATCTTACACTCTCAGCTGTCTCCCTTCATCCACGCTTATGTTGTTCATTGCCCTGGAAGGTGTGTGTGTGTGTGTTATATGTTGTTGATCGTGATAGGTTCCTCCCTTCTCTGCCTACCCTCCTAGTATCACTTCTCCCATTAATGTTCCTGAGTGGTTTATCTGTCCTGGATTCCGTGTGTCGAGGGCTCTTATCTGTATTAGTGTACATGCTCCGGTCTAGCGGGGTTTGTAAGGTAGAACTGGGGTCATTGTAGTGGGGGCGAGGAAGCTTCAAAAAACCAGAGGAATGTGTTTCATCGGTGCTATTCTGCACCCTGGTTCACGTATCCCTTCTTTGTAACCCTACTGTGAGGGGATGGAGAAGACATTTTTGAATGGACTATTAAACCCACATGGTGAAGTAAGACCTGGTTCAAGTGGTGTGGACCACCGTGGTCACTCTGAGCAAAACTGTGTACTGCAACAGAGCATGAGGAGCTGGCTTTTTGTTGTGACTTCAAGGTCTACTAAGCATAGGTTGCATGTATCGCACGGCTACTGTGTGCCACGCACAGTTGAAACTAAGCACAATTAAAGGACATCATATTGTGATGAAAGCAATTGTGTGTATCTGATTAAGAACACTAGTTCTGAGATACTGCCGGCCAGTATTCGTTTGATCTTGGACAAGTTAATTGACCTTGGTGTGGTTCTGTTTCCTCATCTGTATAGTGGAGATCTGTATAGCTACCTCAGAAGAGTTGACATGAGGATTACGTAAGTTAATCAATGTACTGTAATTCAGTAAAACAGTAAATATGATACCAAGCACACACTATATATTAATGTGCTCAGCTCCTAACCCCAAAATTGGAGATTTGAGTCCACCCAGCGGTATTCTGGGGGAGTGGGGGGGACCCTGGTGATCTGCCTGGGAAAACTCAGTCACTGAAAACCCTCAAGAGCACAGTTCTACTGTGATACGCATGGTGTGGCCATCACTCAGAATCACCTTGACGGCAACTGGTTTGGTTTAAATGATACAAGAATAAGTCAAAAAATATTGCTACAGAATAATAAACACCTTTATAGGACAAAATTTTTTTTATGTAAAGCTATTGTTTCCGGACACATCCTCCATCTAGGTCTATGTCTTTCCAAAGACCATGTTTTCATCTCTTTACTCCTGTCCTGAATAATTCTGTACCCTTTGAGTTAGACCATGTCAAAATGACAGTGCTGGCATCCTCGACAGACTCCAATGGTGTTACTTTGACCTCTTCTTGAGTTTGGAAAACAAAAAATAAGTCTGGAAGGGCAAGACCGGGGCAGTCAGGTGGATGGAGTAAGCTTTTCCCACAGAATTCTCAGAGGACAGCCCTCGCTACCCTTGCAAAGCACAGTGTCGGGATGAGCACATGCTGTGTCAAGATGAAAACCAAACCAAAATGCCACGGTACAAGTTTCTTAGAACGTCTTTTTCAAGTTTCTTGAAACATCTTCCTAATTAGCTCCTCTTACAGTTCTATGTCCTTCGAGAAAATCCATCAAGATTACCCCTTTGTCATCCCAGAAAATAGTTACACTAGCCTTTTGAGCTGATTTCTCTGCTTTGACTTGAACGGCTTCGCTGTTTTAATTGAACTTCTGTTTTTCAAAAGTACTTTACCGAGACTAAGACACGTGTTTAATGGACAGAACTTGTCTGCAGGCATCCATTCATCACAAAAATATGTTTAAACACACTTTGGGAATAGATCCATACTTGCATGAACTGGAACCTGAATAGCAATATTTTTTACTTACCCTTGTATAATGTTGTCATAAAAGGGGTAATTGTTTTGACTTCTAAGAAGTGGTCCTCTGTCTGGATAGGACAGGCTGGATGAACAATCTGGAGGAGAAAACAACGGGACTGACAGTTCCGGGGGGACATGGGAGAGGGGGAGGAGGGG
>NW_022109980.1:744361-754364 GCF_000313985.2 Echinops telfairi | reverse complement strand
GAAACGATGTACAAATGCGCTTTACACAATTGATGTGTGTATGGATTGGGATAACAGTTGTATGAGCCCCTAATAAAATGTTAAAAAAGAAAAAAAAAAAAAAGAAGTGGTCCTAGGCATATTGGTTCTCTATAACATACCAAATTACCTTCAATTTTGGCAACTTAAAACAACCTTTTATTTTTCTTAATCTCACAGCTTTGGGGCCAAGTATCTAGCATGGGTTAACTGTGTTTTCTACTTTAGGGTCTCTCACAGACTGTAACCAAGGTCTTCAATGTGGTTTGGGTCTCCTCTCAAAGCTTAACTGTGGAAGGATCCACTTCCAAGCTCACTCGGGTGATTGTAGGCAGGAGTTTGTTCCTCAAAGGCTATGGGACCAAGGGCAGAGGCTCCCTCAGTTCCTTGCCACATGGACCTCTCCAACGGGGTAGCTTGCTTCATCAAAGCCAGAGTCTTCTAACAACATGGAGACAGAGTCCATTTAATCACAGAAGTAAAATCTTGTCTCTTTTGTCATATTTTAGTCCTTAGAAGTTACTAGGTCCAGCCTACAATCAAGGGGAAGGTATTACAAAGGGTATAAATACCAAGAGGCATGGATTCTTGGGGAACATCTCAGAAGTCTGTCTACTGCATCAATAATAATAATAATAATAAATGCAAGAGTCAAAGAGAAATTGTTAAAGGGTTTGGGGGCATAACATTCGATTTAAAGTGAACTGTGAAAGTCAATAGGTTCCCAAACTTTTTTGGCCTACTTTCTCCTTTTCAGAAAAGAGTTTACTCAGCACCTCCCTGGTAAGTAAAAACTCTTGTACTATACAACTCATGATCCAGAACAAAGAAAGTACTGTATCCGCTTTTGCAGCCCTCCTGAAATGTTCCAGTGCTCCCCCCAGGGGGCAGTATTGCCCACTTTGGGAAACTGGTATAGCTGATTAGGTGAAGAGTTAATAAGCTAAATTCCTGTTGTTTGGAGGTTTTATTGACTCTATGATAGTGAAAAGGAGTACGTCCTTTGATGAGTGTTTAAATGGCTTAATTTCATTTTATAATAGAGATTTGAATCATTATCCTACCCATGATATTGATGAGAAACTGACTCAGAAAAGTTAAATAACTTACCCCCACTCCCCCAGGTTTAACAAGTTAGCATGATTCTTTCCAGTGGGTGATAGTTTTGTTCAATACCTGACTTTCAACTAACCACACAGATAACATGTTTTCACCACTCGTGTTCATTATTCTTGCTATAAAAATAATCTCCCTCAAAAGTAATAGTAGTTATTTTATAGAAATGTAATGTTGATTATTTATAATTGATAGCAAAACAGCTTTCTCAGTAAGTGTTGTTTTGTTTATTTTCTGTGGTCCTTGGGTGTCAGATGTTTTTGCTAATATTTTTCTGAAAGTAAAAATACTAGTTAGGGTTTCTTGGCTGTATGGGGCTTGTCTGTGCCAGCCATATTTGCCAGTGTGTAGAAAGCTGGATTATCAGCTGCCCTTTCTGACCCTTTCTTTCTCTGGTGCTCCAAATTCAGGGTGCTAAAACTAATCCACCTGCCCTGAGATTCCAAATGAGCTTCCACTCCCCTTACTAGTCTAGAACACATCATTGGACAGACATCAACATACTTTGCTCTACACACAGGAGCAACAAAGAGGGAAGGAGAGAGAGTGGAACCCACCCGGGCCCACCAACCACTGAGGACAATATTCCTGCTCAGAGTATCCAATGCACAGAGAGGACCATAGGGCTGGCCCCACCACGAGACACAATGTCCTCACTGACCCATAGTGCTACGGGGGGCAACACTGGAGGCACAGTGCAGGAATTGAGCCCAATCTGACCCCACCACACTGAGACAAAATGCTAAGGGCGTGCAACAGAGCAGCAAGAGGAGCAAAGGAATGACATCCCCAGCGAATACCAAAAATAGACACTGGGGCCAGGGTGTGGCACCCCATCAGATTTGACTGGAAAACACTCCTATAGGTCAACAAACAGACCTGGAAATATTGATAGGCTTTTCTTTTTTTATCGATGTTTGTGTGTGTGTTTTTTTTGCTGTTGTCATTGTTTCAGGTTTGGTTTATTTTTTTGTTGTTGTTCTTTTATTTTGCTCTGTCTTGTTTTTGTGCTTATTATTGTCTCTGCATGTCTATCTAGATAAGATAGGTGGGATAAATAATCCAGAGGAGAAAACAATGGAACCAACGGTTCTGGGGGGACACGGGAGAGGGGGAGGCAGGGGAAAGGAAGTAGGTGTTAACAAACCCAGGAACATGGGAACAACAAGTGATCTAAAATCAATGGCAAGGAGGGTGTGGGGTGCCTGGTAGGGCTTGATCAAGGGCAATGTAACCAAGAGGAATTCCTGAAACCCAAATGAAGGCCAAATATGATAGTGGGACAAGAGGAAAATAAAAGGAACTAGAGGAGAGAACTAGGAGACAAAGAACATTTATAGAGGTCTAAATACAGACATGTACATATGTGAATATATTTATATATAACAATAGGGAAATCGATCTATATACAAATATTTACATGTTGAGTATTAAGGCAGCAAGCAGACATTGGGGCTCTACTCAAGTATTCCCTCAACACAAGAACACTTTGTTCTAGTAAACTGGCATTCAGTGATACTCACCTTCCCAACATGATTGCTGAAGACAAAATGGGTGCATAAGCAAATGTGGTGAAGAAAGCTGATGGTGCCCAGCTATCAAAAGATATAGGATCAGGGGTCTTAAAGGCTTGAAGATAAACAAGCGGCCATCTAGCTAAGAAGCAACAAAGTCCACATGGAAGAAGCATACCAACCTGTGTAGATGGAATCAGGTATTAGGCATCAAAGACCCAGAACAAAATATCCTATCAATGTGAATAAGTGAAGTGGAGACCCAAAGCCCAACTGTAGATAATTGGACATCCCTTTACAGAAGAGTCACAAGGAAGAGACAAGCCAATCAGAGTGCAGTATAGCACCAATGAAACATACAACTTTCCTCTAGTTCTTTAATGCTTCCTCCCCACCCGCCCAACCCCACCATCCTGACCCCAATTCTACCTTACAAATCTGGCTAGACCAGAGTATGTACACATACAGATAAGAGCTGTAAACACAGGGAATCCAGGACAAATAAACCCCTCAAGACCAATAATGGGACTAGAGATACCAGGAGGGTATTGTGAAGGTGGGGGGAGAAAGGGGAAACCAATTACAAGGATCTACATATAACCTCCTCCGAGCGGGACGGACAACAGAAAGTGAGTGAAGGGAGATATCGGACAGTGTAAGACATGGAAAAATAAAAAATAATTCATAAATGATCAAGGGTTCACGAGGGAGGGAAGGTGGGGGAGGGAGGAGGGGAAATGAGGAGCTGATACCAAGGGCTCAAGTAGAAAGCAAATGTTTTGAAAATGATAAAGGTAACATATGTGCACATGTGCTTGACACGATAGACGGATGGATGGATTGTGATAAGAGCTGTATGAGCCCCCAGTAAAATGAATTTTTAAAAATACTTTGCTCTAGACCCAAAGAAAAGAGATACTGATGAGGAGGAAGCAATGATGGGAAATTTCCAGAATAAAAATATATGATTCGTTAGCAATAAAAACATAATTTTTAGTATACCCCAAGTGAATTTAGATACTATCTCAAAATTAGATTTGATTCACTGGACTCCTGCGAGGACCAGACAAGTTTTGGGACGACATCAAGAACATCAGACATGAAAATAGCAAAAGGTCACTAGAAAGACAAGATAAAAATGGATGTCAGAAGAGACTCTGAAAGTTGCTCTTGAATGTAGAGTAGCTAAAGCAAATTGGAGACATGACAAGATACGGGAGCTTAAGAGAAATCTTCAAAGGGTGGCTCAAGAAGGCAATGTAATTTTTACATGAGCTTTTTGAAGTCCCTTTGTATTATAATGAAATGTGCAGAGTGAGAAAACCAAAGGGGGAGAGAAAGTTCACCATTTCTTAAGCTGAAATAAGTGAAGGATTCCATGGTTTGCTTCAAACCCATTAGCAGCCCCACCAGAGAAAGGTGAGGCTTCCTGCTTCCTCAGAGACAGTTCTACTCTGTCCTATAGGGTCACTATGTGTCAGATAGACTCTATGTCAATGAGTTTAGTAGGTTTTACTCCATGCTAGGCACTATACTACGTACTTTAAATTAACTATCCCATTTAATTCTCAATATTACCCTATAAGGCGAATATTGTTAGTATCTTCCTTTTTATGTGAGAAGGCTTCAAAAAACTCATACAAACGGAAATAAAAGATAACGACCCCAGCATTCATTGCAAAGTTCGAAAACACAGAATATAACAAATGTTGATGATGGTGTGGAGCATCTGAAACTCTCATACAATGCCTATGGGACAGTAAAATTGTGCAACCACTGTGGAAAGTGGCATGGGCTGTCCTCAAAAAGTTGGGAAAAGAAATGCCATATGAGTCAGGAATCCCTCTGCTTAATAGATAGCCCACAGAAATAAGAGCTGAGACACGGCTGGGTGTATGCCCACCCATAAGCATTGCAGCGTGAGTCACAATAGCAAAAATAAGGAATTCGCCTAAATGCTCAACAGTGGAAGGAAGCCAAACAAACTTTATAATACACACAATAGAATACTATGCAGTATTAAAGTATAGAATATTATTAAAGTTGAATCTGAGAAGTATTTCACAATGTGGGTGAACCTGGAGGACATTATGCTGAGTGAATTAGTCAATCATAAAAGAACTAACATTGTATGGGACCCTGTTGGAAAAAAAGCAAGAAAAGGTTTACACACACAAACATTCTTTGGTGGTTATCAGAGCGGGAAGGGGAGGAGGGCAGGGTAAAGCATGAGCCAGAGAGTAGACAAATATTAACTTGGGTTTAAAATTATATAGTGGGAACTTTTCATGTCATGTTTTGAAACCCCTTCTTAAATGAGAAGACGAAAGCTAAGAGAAGCAAGATGGCTCGCCAGAAATCATCCAGATACTCATTGACAGAGGAGATAAAATCCAGGTGTGTCTGATTCCAAAATTTAAATATTTAAAATGTATATTTTCATTTTAAATCGTAAAATTATATCGTTAACCCTAATGTCAAGACCAAACGAAGAAATTTCAGTGGACTCATCTTTTATTATATTAACATCTGTGTGGCTTTCGGGAGGTTGTCCATTTGCTTTCTACGGGGAAAAGTCTGCTTGGCCATAGGAAACAAATATTGTGAATTAGTAGAGGTTTTTTTTTTTTAAAACAACACTCTTTCCTCACAGATCTCTGAAGGTACCTTTCTAGCCGGCTGACTGATGCAACAAAAAGGAAAGGTCATAAATAAGTGTATTAGAATTGTAGTCCTTTGATCAGGTATTTGAAGGGAAGTAATTTGTCCTTCTGAAGGTAACATCTTGGAGAGATTACTCAGATCCCGGTGTACCTCTCAGGGGCAGACGTTCACTCCCTGTAGCGCTTATTTCTACCTTGACAGCATCACAGATTCCAGAAACAGTACATCTTTTAGCCCAGATTGCTCCATATAGATCAGCAATTCTGAGCTCCTGTGCCCTGCTCAGAGCAACTCTAGCTCTCTCCTGTCCTTTTATACAGAAAGCTTGAAAAATACTTCCTAAAATAAGCTTTTGGTCCCAAGAAATACAAAACCTTTTTGCCCACCATTTAATATCAAAGTATTGTCAGGAACCTAAAATGAATCCTTCTGTAGCCACTGGACCATGCAGGCATGGCGCTGTTTATGGTGAGGAACCACAGATATAGCCTCTTTGAGAGATTAAAAAAAGTTCTCAGGAGTACAGAAATACCTGCCTTTCAAATTGCTACCACCTACCCTATAGGCAGGATCCCTGGTGGTGGAGTGGACTACAAGTTGGGCTGTTATCCACAAGGTCAGTTGTTCGAAACGATTAGGCTCGCTGTTGGAGGTGAGACTTTCTACTCCCATAGAGTGACAATCGCAGAAACCCTCAGGGGCAGTTCTACTCTGTCCTGTAGGTCGCTATGAGTTGGAATCAATTCAATGACAGTGAGAGAGATCCTTCAAGTGGAGACCTGGTGGCACTGTGGGTTACACATTGGTCTGCTGACCATGAAGTGAACCATTCGAAACCATCATCCTCTAGGTGGGAGGAAGATGAGGCTTACTACTCCGGTAAAGAAGTAGTCTCAGGAAACCACAAGGGTAGTTCTACCCTGTCTTACTGGGTCACTGTGAGTGAGAATTAATTTGATGGTGGTGGGTTTGAGCTTGGGAAGGGGAGGAGGCAGATAGGTTAGGTATGAAACAACTGACTTTCCCATTTGAGTCAGGCAAAGGAGCAATCATGCCCATTGCAGGCTTTCTTGGTCTCTTTCACTCTACAATTTCCCTCTTACTCTTTTTAATGTTTTCCTTTGTGTACCTACAACAGAGAGGAAGACACACAGAGACACACATAGGCAGACACACGTCCAGCTCAGTAACCTCAGTCCCTGGTTCCACTTTCTCAATTTGACCTTCAATAAAGTAGATTAGCTGGGGGGGGAAGACCAGGAACAAAGTGCCACCGATAAGGATTTGAGGTTTGTATTTCTTTGTAACTACATAGACATCGACACCCACTCCTACAGGCAGGCACACTTTACTTTTCACCAAAGGATGCTCCCGAAAAGTCAGGGAGGGGGTACAGAATCCAAATTTTATAGAGGAAATCCAATTTAAATTGTAATTCAAATGAGTTGCCTAAATCATTCCCATGGATACAGACATTTATTACAATAAATCTAATTTGGCACAATAACAAATAGAACGTGCATAATAAACATGTTGCAAATTAAAAAGTATTAATAAAGTTCCGTTATCATTGTTATGCACCAAGCAGGTGGGGTGATGAGAAGTGCAATTTGAAGGGCCCTATGATAAATCATTTTGATGGCATGCTTAATCCTTCCTTAATGTGAACATTCATATAAATAAATGTATTAGAGTGCCTTGGCTGTCAGGCAAGGCTATAAGGAGAAATAAGCCTACTTACCTAAGACTGCAATTGCTCTTCATGTCTCTTATATCCAAAATGCTCTTGGTGTCAGGGGCCACCGAGTTTGATTCCAACTCATTGTTACCCCACGTGACAGACTAAAACTGTCCCGTGGGGTTTCTCTGAAGCTGTGATCATTATGGGTGCCATTGCCAGGTTTTCATTCCAGGACCCACTGAGTGGGTTTGAACAACTGACCTTTTGGTTAGCAGCAAAGCGCTTAATTATTGCACCACCAGAGTTGATAAAAGATTATAAACTTTTGAAGGCCATCGTGTCAGTGATATTAGAAGATAGCAGTGAATGAGAAAGAATTTTAATTCCCTCCCTGTCATTAACTGGCTGCTTCTCATTGAGTTCATTTCCTCGTATGCATAAAAAATAAAAGTGATAATAATATCCACCATACTTATTTAAAGATAACATAATACACAAGTATGTGAAGACAAAACTTTAATAAAGCACAAGGCAATGTGAACAGCAGGATCCTTAGATGAACCCCAAGATCCAAGTCTTTGGTGTACACAAGCCTTCTCCCCCATACTCAATCAAACACAATCCTAGGTGCTACAGGGAAGAAATTCTGCAGATGGTAATTAAGGTTCATAATTAGTGGACCTTATATGCACAGCTAATCTGAATGAGTCTATCCTACCCCTGAGCCCTAAGAAGTCCAAGGATCAAAATACAAGAAGAACTCCACATGTTGTTCTTGGCTTGAAAATGGAGGAGGTCTTGCAGCAAGAAATGTGGGTGGTTGAAAGAGACCTCCAGCTGATAGCCAGCAAAGAAACAGGGCCATCAATCCTACAAGAGTAAGAAACTGAATTCTGCCAAGAATCTAAATTGAGCTTGGAAACAGATTTTCCTCCCCAGAGTCTCAGATGAGAACGCAACTTGGCTGACACTCTGATTTCAGCCTTGTGAAATTCTAAGCAGAGGAACAAGCAGAGCCACGTTGTACGCAGGCTTCTGACGTAAAGAACTGTGAGCTAATAAATTGATATAGTTTTATGCTTGTAAGTTTGTGGAAATTAGTTGAGCAGCAACAGAACACTAATATAAGTGATACAGCTACAAAGCATTATATATCTATCATCTGTAGATAGAAATGCATTGGACTTGGAGTTAGAAGATATGGAATGAAATCTTTCACCTATTATGTCTGTGTGATTGAAAGATCACTTAGCCAAGCACTCTGAATCTTATTTTCCTCGTTTGTAACACAAGGATAATAATCCATAGCTCCAAAAGTGTTGTGAGGATGAAGATAACATATAAACCCTGTTGGCATCTAGTAAATATTCTGTCAATCTTTGAACATTTCACAAGCATATATTCATTCAGCAGAGATTTCCTGATGTCCACTCTGTGATGGATATCCTTCCATGCACTTGTACTCTGAAACCAGTTAAGACATAGTCCAGGTGCTCGAGGAGTTTAAGATAGAAGAGACAAGTGAATAAGCCAGCAATTTCACCGTAGCATGATGTGACCACTATGGATAGTATTCAGAAGGCAGAGCAAAAACCCAAACCGACTGTCCTTGAGTTGATTCCAACTCACAGTGACCCTCTAGGACAGAGTAGAATGGTCCCTTTGGGTTTTGAAGGCTGTAAATCTTTATGGAGTAGCTAATGGGTTTGAGTTGCCAACTTTGCTGTTCGCAGCCCAATGGGTAACCCACTATGCTACAACTTCTTCAGATGGGCAGGTTCTCAGAGATATTGCTTGACTTGCTGTTTAAAGAGTCTCCTGAATTTAGATGCACCATATAAGGGAACTTTAATAAATACCATTACCCACCCCTCAACCAAGAGACTCTGATGCCATGAGTCTGGAGTATGTTCTAGGCAGGAGAAGCCTCTGAAGAGGCAGCATGTGCAAAAGCACCAAGATGAGACATTGCATCAGTCCGAAAAGTACATATAACCGGCTTGAAGGGGACATGTGCAGGAAAGGGCAGATGTGATACTTAACGAGAAGGCAGAGGATGCTGATCTCTTTAAACTAACGAGCGCTGGCTGCACAGTGGGTTAGGCCTTGAACAACTAACCTTGCAGTTAGCCATTCAAACCCACCAGCTGCTCCGTGGCTATCTCAGAAACCCTAAATAGGGTTTGCTACAAGTTAGAATCAGATAGTCGTAGGCTAATTCTGTGGTTGTTGTTTGGAGGGAGGTAGTTTGAGGAGAATTAAATTTATATTGACGCATGCTCAGTTTTACTTACATTTCTAAAAAATCTTCTGAATGCAGTGTGGAGGACAGATCATTGTAAAGATATACTGAGTTAGGGAGACTAGGTGTGAGGTACTCTAGTAAATCAGGTGACAAATGAGAGTCATACTTATGACAGTGCCCACAGGATGGACACTGAGTCGAAGGAGCAGAGCTATAAAATATTATGGCAGTAGAATCAAAAAGACCTGGTGGGAGATGGGAGTTATATGTATGTAAGTGTAGGGTTGTGGATGTCCAAGTTAGGCCTAGACTAGTATGTAGACATATCTAGGATCCCTGGTGGCATAGTGAGTTATGCATTAGGTTGCTAACCCAGGGTCAGAAGTCCAAACTACCAACCACTCTGCAGAAGATGAGGTTGCCTGCTTCTGGGAAGATTTATAGTCTCTGATACCCACTGGAGCAGCTCAACTCTGTCCTAGAGGGTCATCATGAGTCAGAAGGGACTCCATGGTAGAGAGAGTTATATCTAAGAGCCAGTGCCGCCAGCATCTCTTTCCTGATGTCCTGTGTGAAGAACTGTGAGTTTATTGCTGCTAATGTGATCTCATCTATATACCAAGATACTCATCTGGGGAGACCTGGGATACTAAGGGACAACGATGTTTTATTTTTTTTTAATCATTTTATTAGGGGCTCATACAACTCTTATCACAATCCATACATACATCAGTTGTGTAAAGCGCATTTGTACATTCATTGCCC
>NW_022109980.1:727161-743255 GCF_000313985.2 Echinops telfairi | reverse complement strand
GATCTATTTCCCCATCCTCATATAAATATATTTGCATATATACATGTCTTTAGCTAGACCTCTATAAATGCCCTTTTCCTCCCAGCTCTTTCCTCTAATTCCCTTGATTTTCCTCCTGGGAACTAAATGGATACATGTTAGTGAAAGTCTAACCAGAAAAGCTCAAATTGATATGAATAGAAATCCAAGACTTGAGTACAGGAAGATAGTATAGGAAGGTCTGAGGTTCTCTGAAGCTGAAGTTTCAAATTCTAGGTAGCACTCAATACCAAGAATTCCTGTGCCTACATGCATGCTAGTCTTTTCTCTACGATTACCATGACTCAGCTCTCCTCTTCAAGTGTGGTTCTTCCATTGTGTAAGCAAGAGAATATGGGCATATTTGCCAAACTGGTTCCCATCTGGGATCTTTAGGTTTTTATGTCAGCTTGGGTGGGCCAGGATTCTCCCATGATGTGATCTAAAATAGTGTGGTCAACTCCATGATGGGATCTTCTGCGAAGCAGCCAAGTAGTCAATCTGGTCACAATCTTGACATAATTGAAGGAGGTCTACCTTCACTTGTAGTATAAATTAACAGTATGTGGAAGCCAGCTTACTTCTACTATTGGATGGGGACCCTGCATCTGGTTCTTAGCCCTCCTATTATATCGCCTGCTGGTCACAGGCAGCATCAGCAGACTGCCGACCTTGGATCCATTTGTCTGATCTTAGATTCATTCCGCTGGACATCTGTGTGGTTTCCTGCTTTGTCTTCCTGTTCCCTTTTTACCAGCCTCTGCCATTACAGGAGTCAGGAGAAGCCTTAAGCTTACATCTGCCCCATGGACTTGAGTCAAACTAGAGTTGCCCACTTCTACAACGATACAAGCCCTTTCTTGATATAAATAATGTTCTATATGTATACACCTTAAGAAACACCAAATTTGCTTCTCTAGAGAACATAGCCTAAAACATTCTCCCATTCCCCTATTCTGAGCCTCAGAGAGGGCAAATCAAAAGAGAAGCAAAGAATCACATACATAGAGAACCCCAGTACTTTCCCCAGCTGAACCAATTTCCTGAGGATAAACTTAGAACCTAAGAGATATGTTTGGAGGTTCAAAAGTAAACAGGGCCTGTGCTTAACTTTTTGGGTGGAGCCCAAGGAGGGAGAAAGCCCTATCGAGTACTCCCCAACCCAACATGTAAAAGAAGCAATGGAGATGGTTGTGTGGTGTGTATGTGCAAGTAAGCTTGAGACAGCCTCGTAGAATTTCCCACTTTGTAGCCAGAGGAGAAAGGAATAGCGAAGAGGGGCCTGAACCTGAAGAGACAAGGTTATGGGGATAAGAAGAATTCGAGTCAATGGATCCAGAATAGAAAGAAGACACACTTCAATTATAGATGCCATCTGTAAGTGGAGTAGAAGGGATTGGTAAATCTGAATTCACTAAGAAAATTCTGAATGGACTCAGATTACTACAAAAAGAAAAAAATGACAGAAATTCACTTTCTGCCAGCTGGTCAGATGGAAGCCGAAAGGAGATAGAAAGAAAACATAAGCTACATGTCTATCACATGTAAGCGATAGGGACTGAGTTTCCTATCTCCTACATTTGCTTCCAATTGAGATTTTTCCTGAAGGATGGACATCTGATTGCCCCCGTTTGCATTTCACGTGAGGCCATGGTCCGTTAAGGATAAAAAGGGGACTTAACACTTATTAGTAAAAGTAGGCTGGTTGCTTTAAGAAATCTCAGCGGCTTAACACAAAATGGTCCCATGATTTCTTTCTCACAGTCGAATGTGGATGGTGGGGCTGGATAGGGAGGTGGGTTCCGCTCTACGCTCTTTGAACTTTCAGGCCGTCCTTTAGGACCCTGGAGTCCTGCACCTAGGTTCTCTTCATCCTCAGGATGATGAAAGAGAGCCCATGAAGGATTGACTCAGCTCAGTGCCATCGAGTCAATTCTGACTCATAGCAACCCTACGGGGCAGGGTAGAAATGTCCCCTTTGGGTTCCCAAGACTGTAAATCTTTAGGGGAGTAGAAAGCCTCATCTCATCTTTCTCCTGAGGAGTGCCTGGTGATTTCCGTACGTAGCCACTGTACCCCCAAGGCTGCTGCATGAAGGGTTAGGAGGAACATCTTTCTGTGCCCAGTTTAAGAAGTGGTGTTCCCCTTTTCAGCTCACATTGCACTGGGGGTAACTAATAGGACCCCATCTAGAAGGACAGGGTCAGGGGAATGAAGCCTCGTGGTGTGATCTCAGTGAGCCCTGGCAGTCTCCATCGTAGAGCTGACTATTGATGGAGGATCTGCTGAAGGTGATCCTTTTGTACCAAAAGGCTTGGTACAAAACTTTTCACTATGTAGACATATAATGAGGAAAACCTTTAGAAATACGAAGTGCCCCAAAGTAGCATCGGTTTTTAGAACAGAAGTTGCCAGAATAGATAGCTAATGCTGTGGAGAAGACAGGAAAAACTGCAGTTCCTCACACTGAAAGCAGCCTGCCTAGAGGTTTCGGACAAAAGGGGAAAAAAATTGAGAAAGTCACTTCGAAAGCTGTAATTGTGTATACTGATTACAGCCATAATGAGCCATAAAGCGTGAAATTTCCCAGTCTGTTAGAGCCTCCAGGTATGGAACCCTCTTTCATCTAGCCAGACAATATGAAGCTAGCAAGTCAGCTGAAAAACCCACCCAGGCCCCACACACTTCAGGAAATACAAAGAGAGCCACCAAGAAAGAATCACCTGAGTAGGCCATCTACTTGCAATCAGAGGGTTGTGCCTGGACGGGTCGGTGGAGTTCTGTCTGATGTAATGGACATTAGGCCAGCGGTGTAACTAAAGTTGATGTCACCTTGTATGGTAAGTCATGGTGTCACCCCTCCCATAGATCGCCTCCCACACCAGGCCATAAAGAATCCTTAGTAATGTTTCCTGTCAATTTAAATAATAGGATATGATGTATGTAATAAATAGTTATAAATTGCTTTAATGTAATATTTCTTAGACTATATGAATGCTAATAATGAAATTGTGTAAATGCTTTTTACATTGAATTTCAGCGTTATTAGTAATTGAGCAGAAGCTTTTTTTGATTGTTCTCCTTTTCCCCTAAGTACACTTCATTCTCAAAAAAATATTCATAAATGTTCAGAAATACTACTTATTACAGTACTGTAGTTAGAGCAACAGAAGATTTGACAAAACCCAGCAACCCTAAAAATACCAGTAGCATGAGCAAATGAAGCCCCATGATTTGAGGTGTCATTGTAATTAGGTAATGTTATAGATTGAATCATGTCCCTCAAAATGCATGCCAATGTGGCTGGGTCTTTCTTGGTATTATGTAATTTTCCTCCATTTTGTAATCTGATATCATTATCTTGTGGTGTAAAGCCTAACCTCTATCATGTCAATGAGGCAGAATTGGTGGAAGTTATGTTAATGAGGCAAAATGCAATACACAGGATTTGTTTGGATCTGAATCATTTTCTTTTAGGTATAAGAGGGATTAACCAAGGAAGCAGAGATCAGAGGAACAGATTACAACTAAGCAAGCCGGGGAGTGAAGTGCATCTTTAAATCCAGAGTCCCTGAACTTTGGACCTCCTAGACCCAGGGCCTTACTACCTCTGTAAAGAGTTACAGTCTCTGCAACTCACGGGGCAATTCTATCCTCTCCTTCAGAAATGCTCCTTAGAGACCAGGATGATGAAACTTTGTCTCATGTACTGTGGACATGTTCTCAGGAGAGACAAGTCCCAGAGAGAGGACATCATGCTTGGTAAAGTCAAGGAGTAGCAAAAAGAGGAAGTCCCTTGACAAGGTGGATTGACATAGTAGCTACAACAATGGGCTCAAACATAAGAACGATTGTGAGGATGGTGCAGGGTCAGGCAGTGTTTCCTTCTGTTGTACCCAAGGTGACTATGTGTCGGAACTGACTTGAGGGCACCTAACGATAACAACAGATAGGTTGATACATGTAAGTTATAACCAAAAAGCCACCTCACGCACTGCCATCCAGTAGATGCCAACTCACAGCAACCCTCTAGGACAGGGTAGAACTGCCCCAGTGGGTTTCCAAAAGTATAGTACTTTATGGAAGTAGAAAGCCCAGTCTTTCTCCTGAGGAGTGGCTGGTAGTTTTGAACTACCGATCTTGTGGCTTGCTGTCCATTTGTTAACCCCTATCCCGCCAGGGTTCCTTGTAAATTAGGATTATGAAGTATAAATTAAGATTTTGAAAAATGTGTTTGTGGCCCAAACGAACTACAGGGATACTTTCATTAAAAACAATTTATTTCCACTGAAACACTGCACAGAAGTCTTATTGGCAGTCATTTTGGTGTCGCTACTTATGACAGTGTCCCCAGTGTGGTCTGCACCCCTGCACCTCCCTACTCGTGCCACAGACTAGTGCCTCTAAATATGGATTTCTTCTTAGTCTTGCTAAGCCCCATGATCATCCTGGAGGTGCTCTGGCTATCATGGACCCCCTTAGCAGTTTTTAAAAGTATTCAATTAGTGGTTGAGAACATGTATAGTAAAAACAACCAAAAAACCTCCGAGTGGGGCTGGTGGAGGGGAATTGGGGAACTAATAATGAATGCCGGAGGGGGGAGGGAATTTTATATCAATAAATCTATTGGGGGGGGAAGAATCCCCTAAATTGAACCTTAATAATAAATATTTCTCGATTACAAAAAGAGGAAAAAAACACCTCCAAACTCACTGTACTAAGTTAATTCCTACTCCCGGTGACCCAAGAGGACAGGTTAGATCTGCCCCCATGGGTTTCCAAGGCTGTAACTCTCTACTGGCGTAGAATGACTCGTCTTTTCTCAAGGAGCAACTGGTGAGTTCAAACTGCTGACCTTGCAGTTAGCAGCCCAAGGCGCAAAATACTACACTGCTATGCTGATGGCAGCCAGGGACCTGAAGTTGGAGGAACCACGTGGAGACTCCTGCTAGCGCCGAGATGCTTACAAGGCCACTGGATCCACAAGACTTCCCACCCACTGACCTGTAATCTTCCTGCATTAGGCACCATTGCATGTGTTTCGTGAGTCTGAAGAGGGATTTATAGATTGGTATCGGGCATATGGACTAATATCAGACTTAGGGACTTGATCTGGACTGAGCTGAGACGTTTTCTCAATATTCAATTACTCTTGTATATAAAGCTCTTTCTTATATACATACGAGTCTCCCTGAATTTGCTTCTGTAGTCTACCCGGACTAACACAATAAATAGTTCAAGGGCATGATCACAAACAAATTCGAAAGTAAATTCAAGCCTGCAGACATGCTGGAGCCATGACTGGCAAGCTGACAAATGCAGTGGTCCCTGGTTGGAGGAGAGCTGTGTACAGAGGACACAGGAGAAACTGCACTCCTGGGTATAGGTGGCTCCATTCCCAGGTGCTGGGAACAATGCAGAGTGCAGAACTGGCATCTGCTGCAGTCCTGACTGAGGTCCTAGGATGCAAAGGACCTTCAGAGGGGGCTTAGTTGAACTTGAACAGAAAGCGGCAAGGGACTGCACAGCAGCTGCAAGAGGTGCATCAGGCTGCTGATTTCACTGTCCACATGTGGGGTGGGGGAGAGAACAGGGGTGGAAGCAACTGGATGCAATCCCAGCTCACAGTGGGATCAAAGCTGAGGTCAGCAAGATAAAGAGAGCCGAGGGCAGCGATGGCCAAGAGGCACCTGGAAGGGATTGTTAATACTGAGGAGAAGAGAGAGTCTGTCGGGGTCCCCTGATTCAGAACAGTAGCAAAATTACAGTTGTGAAGTAGCAACAAAAATAATTTTATGGTTGGGGGTGGTCACCACAACAGGAGGAACTGTATTAAAGGGTTGCAGCATGAGGAAGGTTGAGAACCACTGTTCTTGAGGGTGGGCCACTGCTGTGTATCCCAGGATGGCCACTGGGTCTGGGGAGCCCTACTTCTTCGTGTATATCTGCAGCTGTGGATTAGTCTAGGGCTGAAGTGGCTGCTGGTGGAGGATTGTCCCTGCGGCAGACTGGGTTGGGGGGAGGGTAAGGTGCTGGGGAGTTCTCGTGCTCTCAGATCTGCTGGAGTAGGGGGAAGGGTGACAAGAGGCAAGCTGGTAGTGACCTAGGTACTGATATCCTCGCCGCACAGTGCAGCAATCTCAGAAGTGAATAGTTTTGTTCACACAAAAACCTGCATGTGAATATGTGAGGGTGAGTTCATAAGTAATGCTGCCAAAGTTCCAGTTCATAACGTGCACAGATTGATTCCAAGTAAAGTGTGTTTAAACATGTCTCTGAGCAGTGGAAGGCTGCAAACAATTCTCCTAGGAATCCACTTGCCTTCTTCTCATTAGGGTGCCTTAGAACAAGATAATTAGAACAGTCCAGTCGAAATTGCCATTTCCGAAGGGATCTGCTGGGCCAGTTTACATTCAAGGCAGAGATATTCACTCTGATTATGGCAACTGTATTGGGAACCCCAAGGGGGCATCTTGATAGGGTTTTCTCAAAGGAGCCAGGAGGATCATGGGGGCTTGTTCAGAAGACATTTGAAGAAAACTGAAAACTGCACTGATGAGAGAAAGAGCAGGAAAGTGGCACCCATAAAATCGGCATGGCGATGCACCTGCTTCTTCTTTGAGGGTTGCAAGAACCGTTTGCTCTACAAGAATTTCTTTGGGAAACCTTTGCCCATCTCCCACATGGTCCTGGTCCTGTCCCTTCAGACTCATTGTAGTCTCCTAAACTCAGAGAACATTGAAAAGGAACATGATTTGAATCCCTGGAAGATGCCCAAACTGCTGTTTTGATGTGATGTGCTCAAAGATCACCGAATTCTTTATTTAGGGAAGGGTTAGATCTATCCACTTTTAGTGGATAGATTGACATAGAGGATTTATTGAGAAACACTAACTTTATATTTTAAGAGATTTGTTTAATAACAATTTCTATGATTTTGTAGCAATTGCTTTTTTACTTATCCTTATGTGTGTATATCAATGCATATATGTACATGTTTAGACATGTGGATGTCTATATTTATGTTTAGCTACTTTATTAATATCCCCTATATCAGTGGTTCTCAACCTTCCTAATGCTGTGACCCTTTAATACAGTCCCTCACGTTGTGGTGACCCCCCAACCATAACATTATTTTTTGTTGCTACCTCATAACTGTAATTTTGCTACTGTTCTGAATCGGGGGACCCCTGTGAAAGGGTTGTTAGACCCCCAAAGGGGTCACGACCCACAGGTTGAGAACTGCTACCCTAGATGGAAGACTACTTGGTAGAGGGGCGGCGAAAGAGAAGAAAACCCAGGACAGAATGAGTTTACACAGTGATTAGAACAGTGGGCTCAAACTACAACTGTGGGGATGGTGCAGGACCAGGCAGTGTTATGTTGTGTTGCGCTTAGGGTCGCTATGAGTCAGAACCAACACAAGGGCATCTAACAACAACACCAGATGGAAGATTACTCACCTTATCCCTTTTTTTCATGGGTTTGGAATTGTTTCCTATTGATTACTCCAGGGGTAACAAATATAGACATATTCTAATTAGATTTAATATTTCTATATATTTCATAGTCTAATTAGATTTAATGTTACGAATTCTAATAAATGTAGAAGCCTTATAGACATATGGATCTTTTTGCCCCAGTCTTTGTATTACAGTTGTCAAATGTCTTACATCTACATAAATAGAACCCCACCTTCTGAGACTGTAGTGTGGGATGCAAACGGGTTTTTCCCCAGGATGTCTCCCCCAAATATATGCCAAACCTAAGATGCTGCTTGCAACACACTGTAAATGACTGTACACTCGGAGGCCAGCTGCTTAGAGATTATCTCCCTGAGGGTTATCAGCCATCTAAAGCAATCAGACTCGGTAGCCTGTCCCACCCTAAGTAGGGCCCACGCCCTTCTGATAAGGATAGTGGATTGTCTCCCTGAAGAAGAGCCCAGAGACGAAGTTGAGCCAACTCAAGGAGGACCAACGTTAGGCTGCCATCTTGAATCTAGGGTCTGCCCATCTTGTCACATGTATACCCTTAGTGTCACCCCTTCTGATTGTGTGTACACCCCTAGTATGTCCCCCTCCGATTGTACAACCCCTTCCCATTATGATACAATCAGGGGGGCTTTCATGCCCCTGAGAGTGTATATATGCTGTGATTGGAAACATATTCTCTCTGCCCAGACCTGGCTGCTGAGATCATGGCCATCCCGGAAGTGAGCATGCTACTATGAAATATGTCTGACTCCTTTATTTTACTACCTCTCCACTCTTCTATGACTTTGCTATGATCTTTATATATTATAGCCATACAATTGCGCCTACAGACCCCTCAGTTGTCAGAGGCTGGTTTACTCTGACACTGTAGTAATTTTTTTTTAATTTCAAAAGTCATACACCTATTAAAGAATGCAAGGGTATTTTGATGGCAACATATGTACAAAGGATGGATGGATGGATTGTGGTAAGAGCTGTAAGAGCTGTAAGAGCCCCCAATAAAATGTTTTAAAGAATGCAAGGGGAGGAAAAGAGGTTATCAAGTGAACCCAGACACATACCATTTCGGTTGCTCTAAGTTCCAACCTCCCCTTTTGTATCATTTTCCTTTGGCCTTAAAAAATCCCTTTCAGATGTTGTCTTGGTTTTCTAGAATTTCCACCTGTCTCTTCTTCTACCTTCCATTCTCAAGGTTATTTTTGCCACATATAGAATTCTGGATTGATTGTTCATTTCTTCTCTAGCATGTTAAAACCATAGTTCAATCTCTTCTGGCCTCTGATTTCTAGTGAGAAATCCTCAGGCTTTCAAATTGTGACTTTATGGCTGGTTTTTTTTTTTTCCTTGACTGCTTTCAAAAGTTTTTCTTCATCTTTGGTTTATGCTGCTTTAATTATAATATACCAGGGCGACATTTCCTGCGTATCTTGGCCCTGCATTTGCCAAATGAAGAAAGTTTTCTGGATTTCCCTGTGATTTCATGATTAAATATATTACTTGTGCAAATAAAAATCATCATGAAGTAGCAAGAAAAAGAAATAATGAACTGCCTCGTTCAACTCAAACCCCTAGCTTGCCTACAGAGGCAAAAACCCAACCTTCCAAAGCACAAAATCCTTGCAATGCCTAGACTTAACCCATTCGCTGAATTTTGATGCTTTCTTTTAAAAATTAAACCTCAGTTTAAAAACTACAACAACAAACCATTTCCTGAAAAAAACAAATACTTAGGGCCTGTGTACGGGAATGGCAAGTTGAGGAATTCTTAAAACTGTTAGATTTTTTCCTCTTTGCCATACAATAAAAATAAACAAGTATTCTCTAAGAAGGAAGAATGGTAGTCATGCACTGAATGACTTCCCTTTGGACAACATTTGACCACATATACATCCGTGGTCCCATACGCTTATTATCATAGAGTTCAGAAATGCCCAGTGTAGACCAGTCTACATTCAAAATGCATTCAATACATATATCCTACATCTCTTGTATGAAAAATGTCCGCACTTCCAGGCATGTGGCACAGTACATATAGAACCTATGGCACATTTGCCTAGATAGGCAATAATAAATGCTTGTTGTCAGTGTGGACTACTGTCCTGTAGTTTCCAGCTAAAAAGTTTAGCATATCCCAGCATAGGCTTCAACAATAGACAGCACCATCTGATCTCATGTAGCACACATCCCTTGAGTTTTCTGAGTTATCTGTTTCATTTCATTTTAAAAATCATTTTGACAAATTAAATTTTATAAAATTTTGTTACATTAAAATATTCATGTGAAATGCACCATGGTTCCCAAATGCAGCAAAACCAGTGCTTGTGGTAGCAGCAGCAAGGGGCAAGGGAGAAGGACTGCTGTGGAAGTCAGACAAAAGAACATTACACCACGGGAAGAAGGGAACTCTGTGAACGCTAGTGTTCATGGGTTCGGGGTGTCACACTCAGCAATCCCCAGAATCCTCAAGTACAAAGCGAAAATCCCCCAAGCTCTTAAAGCAGTGGTTCTCAACCTGTGAGTCGCAACCCCACGATTCTTTCACAAGGGCCACCTATGACCATCGGAAAACACCTCTTTCCGATGGTCTTAGGAACCGAGCGAGACACCACTCCCCTAGCCGTCTCCAGGCGGGTCTGCCCACATGCAGATACGCCCACGTACGAGTACCCGGTGTGAAGCCTGTTACCCAAGCTACACCATGCTTCAAGGCAGAATTTCATTGCTTTGTATTTAGAAATATTTCAAAATATATAATGACATTGTTTTGTGATTAATCATCATGCTTTCGTTAGGTTCAATTTGTAACAATGAAAATACATCCTGCATATCAGATAGTTACATGACGATTCATAACAGTAGCAAAATGACAGGAAGTAGCAACGAAAATAATTGTATGTTTGGGGGTCACCACCACATGAGGAACTGTATGAAAGGGTCACGGCCTCAGGCAGGTGGAGAACCACTGTCTTAAAGGATCATCAGCACTGACAGCTACATAAATGCCCACTGTAGCTAGAGAACCAAACGGAAAAGTGAATCCCTGACGTTGACACTAACTGCAACGCAAAGCTTGTTCAAGATTCTTAAAGGAAGCACAGGACCAGACTACAGTATGGCATTCAACTTCCAAATCACTTAGCAGCCTATTTCACAGAGCCTACCGTGGCCATTAAGCAGTGCATGACTGTATTAGCAATACTGTCTTGTAGCTTAAAAGGCTATTTAAATGGACAAGCACCCCCTTCCTGTAGGCTTTTGGAATTCTAATCTGAAAAATCAATTTTTACTGTTTCATTCTCACAGTTTCATGTATAATGGTTGGCCCTTAGCCGACCAGAAAATTTTAAATCTTTGACTATTTTGGTTAAAAGAAGTTTTGCTAGAAATCTTTATTAAGTAAATCAGTCATACAATTGAATCAACTAACCGCACTAGGTCTTTATTGCTCTATAGATCTTAATGGCATCTGAAGCACAAACTGCCTGACATTTCTATCGATGGATAAATATTGCTGCCAGCCATTCATTTACTCTCTCAAAGGTTTCATTCACTTCCCACAGGAAAGTGGCTCAGAGCCCAAAAATGTGTCAGGCAAACTTGGAGGCTCGGTATTGGCAGGCCGGACGGAGGCTGCCTGAAGGGCTCCGTGGAGGTTATCTTCATGTACACTGCCTTTTTGCCAAAGCCCACTGGCCACCCACCGCAAGTCCTTTGAAGACGAGAGATTAGTCTCTTCCAGATGAGGCTAAGCACCCACTTTCCCATGGGTGAGACCTTGTCATATTCTGAAGTCACAGTGTGCTCAACAACAGAGTAAGTTATGTTTAATTTGTCAAAAAGCAGACCTTTAGTTCAGCCTGCAGCGCAAGGTCCCCTCCCTGCCAATAGTGCCCTTACTGACTATTCGGAGAAGTAGATCTCTTCCCATCGGAAGCTTCATTCCAAATTAATACGAAATGGACCTAAACTGCAATGACTGCTACCGAGAAAGGACAAATCAAGCAAATAAAGAGTGTAAGAAGTTTGAAGCTGGAATTCGCGAGTAACATGTCTAGCACTTTCCGTTGTACGAAGCATTCTTCACACACAGTTCATTTTGAACTCATCACCACAGGTGGCGCTGTCTCTGTATCGCAGGGAAGAAAACTAGAACTCAAAAAGGTTGCATTGTAAATGGGAACCTAGACTTTATTACTATTATAAACAATAATCAAATTTTAGAACTCTAGAGCAGTATAATGGGAACGCTTTTACATGAATTATTGCATTTTATTGACCTAATCAGCCAGTACATTACTAGTCTCATTTTTACAGACTCAAGAAAGTATCTCAGAGAAGTTAAAATACAAGTTGTCCAACGCCGCACACCTGATGAAACAGGGTATATTCAACCTACTTAAGAAAATAAACTGTGTATTACAGCTTTCACAAATTAATTTTTCATAAACAATAGCTGTGAAGAAAAATAGCTTACTTATTCCTAATAAGAATATATGGGAGGAGTTCTAGTTGGAATGTCTAAGTAGTCTGAGTTAGTATAAAATATAGAAACTTAGGGTTTTTTTACTCATTAATTCATAGTTCTAACGTCCCCCAAATCTGCTAATTTCATCGAACTCATAATACTCTATTGTGGTTCTGACATTTGGGAGAGATGGGAAACAGCCCAAGGTTTCCCATCAGCCATGTTGAGAAAAGATGTTCAGCATGGTAATTGCTTTGATTTGCTTTTTGCCAGGATATATGTTTTGAAATCACAGATGATATAGGAAAAGGGTGTGATATTTTATGCATGTCAAAAACAAGCACGCTCTTTCCTTGATGGTCTTAGTGATTCCCACTAATGCTTATAGGATGGTACACATGCTTGTACACAAAATGGGCACATGATAGCAAAGTACATGTGATGGGCTACTAGGTGTCCACCAGTTTACTACAGTAAAAGACACCGTGTTCCTCCTGGAGCCAACCATCTGACTGGAGAAAACAAACTGTCACACAAGAAGAGCTGAAAGAACCATTAACACAACATGTCTTACCTGCTGTTGTTTGGTCCCATGGTGTCGAGTCCAACTGACGGTGACCCCCATGGGTATAGAGGAGAACTGCTCCAGAGACTTTTCAAGGCTGAGCCCTTTCAAAAGCAGATCACCAAGCCTGTCTTTCTAGGCAAATCTGGGAATGTTCAAACCTTTCAGCTAACGGTGGCTCACGTAACTGTTTCCATCCACCAAGGGCTCCTCGTACGAGCCTAGCCTGTGGCACCAGCTCACTGACAGGGCCAAGTGTGTGTGGAGAAGAAAACAGCAAATGATTTCTAGGGTCCTTGGCCAGGACTGCCACTGAAGCTTGATTCAATCTGCCGCCAAGTATCTGGTGCTCGGAATTGCACAGATTTGCCCAGAGTCCTAGAACGGAGAACAAATCTAATGGCATGAGGGTGGGGAGCTGCCTGAAATACAATGAACTTACTAAATAAATTGGTATTTATTGCTATAATGGAGTGATCCAGAGCCATTTTAAAAAGGAGGTAAAAGTATACTTAATGACATGAGATAATGTCCAAATTATATTGTTGAAAAACTAAGTTGGGGTCAGCTTGTGTAACCGAATCTCATTTTTAGAGTCAATACAGTGAAGTTCTGTTTTAAATAAACTTGAATAATGAGAATTTGAAATATGACTATGTAAAAAGCTTCCATGTCTTTTTGTGCACATTTGAGACCATGCGAATCTCCCCAAATGCAGCTGGTAGGCCACGTGAATTGTAAATCAAGTTTACAATGCGGCCACTGGGTGGCACCACTTCAGCTGTTAAATCGGAATTCTGGCCTGCCTTTGTCAAGACGGGTCTGAAAGTATTCAAATTTCTAAATAAAGTGTGGCCTTCAGGACCACAGTCATCGCATAAAACACAGCTGCCCTGAATACTGTCAGACAACACATCTGGAGGAGTACATAACCGAGCTTAACTTCTCTCTAGAGTGGAAATGGGTGTCGCCTATCCATGGTTTATATTGCAAATGCCGTTATTTTCATATTCTGTAGGAAAATAGGTATAAAAAGGAAACAATTTCAGATTGTAAACATGTCTCTGGATTTTTAAGTCAAACCCCCAGTGTGTTTCAAATGCCAGGCAGATAGCAGACTGCTGGCATGAGGCAGGGCAGGAGGCGGGCCATCCTCAGGCCTGGCATCTGGTATTCCATATGAAAGGGAAATCAAAGCCAGACGAATGTGACTGTCTCAGCCCCCACCCCCTCCCCACACCCCGCATCCCCCTGGCGCTATCATTTCCTTCAGGCCCCAGGTTCCCTCAGCACAGGCAACTGTGGCCCAGGGAACATGAACAACTCCTGGAGCTTCCATCAGCTGCATAGGGAACAGACACCTGGAGAGCAGGAAAAACCAACCCTGCCAGAACAGGTGAAAAGACAGAGCTCTGCTGCACTAGCACGTGCTGTGCCTCAGAAAAAGGCATGCGGGGGCCAGGCTGACCACACAGCTAACATCCAACAACAACCCAAGTCATTCACTAACATCCAACCAAAAAAACCCAAAGTCGATTCCAATTCTGAAAACCAAAGCAAATTCACTGCCATCAAGTCTTTGCTGCCTCATAGCGGGTTTCCCTGTGGGTTTCCCAAACTGTAACTGTTTGCAGGAGTTGGAAGCCCTGTCTTTCTTTCGCCCTCGAAGTTGCTGATGGTGTTGAGCTGCCAACCGTGCAGATCAAAAACAACACAAAACAAAACAACTCTACTACAATTGAGTTGATTCAAACACATAGTGACCATAGGGTTTCCGAGGCTGGGAATCTTTTCGAGAGCAAACAGTCTCATCTTTCTCCTGCAGAGGGACAGGCGAGTTTGAACCATTGATCTTGCTGTTAGCAGTCCAGCGCTTACTCTATAGACTCGCTACCTAAACATACTGGTTTTTCATTTGTTCAGTCAGGTGGTCATTTATTCAAATCTCCATCACTGCCAGCATTATACTAGCAAAAAAAAAAAACACCCCAAAACACCAAACTCCCATCGAGTCAACACCGACTCACAGCAAACTTATGAGACAGGGTAGCACTACTTCTATGAGTTTCCAAAATTGTAACTCTTTGTGGGAGTCGAAAGCCCCATCTTTCTCCCAATAAGAGCAGCTGACGGTTTCCAAGTGCTGACTGTGCATGTAGCAGCCCAACACATAATGAAGCCATCACCAGGGATCCCCTTATTAAGGAGTTCCTGGGTGGTACAAATGTGAAGCCCTGAGACAACCAAAAAGGTTTGTGTTTGAATCCAGCCGGAGGTACCTCAGAATAAAGGTCTGGCAATCTGTGTCTGAAAGATCACAGTAAGAAAACCCAGTTTTCAGGCTCTACTCTGAAACATCGAGGATCAGAATGAGCCCCAATTGACTCGATAGCAAATGCTTCGGACTCAGACATCGGAATAATTTTGAGGATGGTGCAGAACAGGGTAGTGTTTTCATGCTGTTGTACAGAGTGTCGGTGTGTGCCAGCACCAACTCCATGGCACCTAACGCCACCACTGGGGGCTTACTTCCAGACTGGACCACAAGACAAGCCACAGACATACAACAGAGCTGCATCAAAATATCAGGAAGTGCTAGCACTCATCAGGGCCCAAATGCAAGCCTTAGGAACAATTCACACATTCTGATAGCAACTACTATTCCACCCAGTCCCCTATTGTAATGGTGAAACCATGCACCTCTGGGGAACATCAGAAATGTCCGCCTCACAGCTACTGTGGGTCATTCGGGGTTTTTGGAGGATATTATAATGTGCAAACTGATGACTGAGCTAAAATTCCAGCTAGACTATTTATTAGCTGCAAACCCTAGGTTAGTATCCCGCTGAACTCTCAGTATGCCAGGAAATATAGTCAGAACCACATACTTTCTGGGTCCAATGGGACTCTTTTCATAGTTTTACATTTTAAACTTATTTTTGCAAATAATTAACATGAGAATAAAAGGACAATGAAAAACAACTTGATTATGGGTTTGTAAGAATGATTATATGTTTAGTAAGAATTTAAGCCTAAAAAAACCCAAACCTCCAGAAGATGATCACATATTTTTCTGCTTTTTAAGGTCTATTTACCCAAAATGGGCAACATTTTTTGAATGCAATGAATTACTCATCAGTGGTTATACAAAAACCTGGAATATGTGTATCTATCTTGTAAATACTAATTCCAGATTTGTGATACAACTCTCAGAGGTTATAGTTGCCAGAAGAAGCCAGCTCCTAGCACAATCACTATGGGTTTGGTAGGCGCAATTGTACAGCGATAATAAGTAAATATTATAGTAAAGTTATAGAGAGCATGAGAGATAAAAGAGATATATAGAAATAAATGGAGTCAGACACATATTATGGTAGCATGCTCACCTCAGCCCTGTTTGGTGGTCCACGTGGAGGGAGGGAGTGAGAGAGCGAACTTTAATGCTCCCCAAGCTTTTATATTCTCTGGGGACATTGGGGACGTGCAAGCCCCCACATTACAGGTGAAGACATAAGTCACAGGAAAGGGTTGTGCTACAGGTATTACTGTG
>NW_022109980.1:682895-727049 GCF_000313985.2 Echinops telfairi | reverse complement strand
TTTGGGTCTCCATAGGAACCATTATCAGTTGGGTGTGAACTCCGCCCACAGGAATCAAACTGATGGCCTTAGGCTCCAGCATCAGGGAGCAGGCCCACCCCTGTGGTGGGATGAGACAGCAGTCTGGCAACTGATTGCCTTCAGGGAGGGGAATGCCTGAGCATTTGACCTCCCCCCACATATAGTTTGTTATTGCTTCTATTCTTCATACACTATTGTTTTTATTGTTCGATGCCATTGAATCAGGTTCCCCTCTTTTGCAAAAGAATGAAACACTGCCTGGTCATACATTTAGACTACTCAAAATGTAACACTTTAGAAGCCTTTGATGGCTCACAGTGATGATGAAGAAAGAATGCCCTCTTCCAGGCTCTCTCATTGTAAGGCATTTTCATTTTTAAATTTCCAATCACCAATTTTAATGATCAATTCAATGTGGTTCTTTTTGTTTTTTGGAATTTTTTTCATCTCTACATCATTTTGCCTTCCAACCACTTTTGGATGCACATCTGCCATCATGCTTTTTTGTCCCCCCAAAAAGTTGTCCACTTATGAATTGTATCAAATAAATGTTGAGGCAGAAACATTATAAACGATGACTCCATTTGTATCAGACTAGGACTGTACGCCAGTGGTTTCAATGACTGATTTTAGGGGTCTTTCTCCCAAGGTACATAGCTTTGAGTGGACTTGAACCACCAGCCTTTTGGTTAGTAGCTAAGTGCATGGCACCCCCTAGGAAGTTCCTTATTATAGCATAGTGCAGAATGATGAATAACAATGAAATAAAATTTCAGATGTTGAAGCAACAAAATATTTAAAGATAAAAGAAAATGAGCTCAGTAAATTTTTTAAGATCGATGCACTGTATTGAAGTGTTCAATGGACCCGGATATATTCTATTTTTTAAATGAGAAACAATTTTCTTTGTTCTTTGGAAGACCTTTAAGATGAAATAAACACCATGAGCTATATCCATCCTAATAGTTAAAATTCCTCAAAATGTAATATTGCTCAAAAATTAGAATCAGGCCCAATGAACCTTGATGACGCACTGAGGGCCAAGAGGACTTCCTGAATTTGACTCCCGCTTTTTCTTGTATCTAGATCACTGGAGACCTCCCACTCTACCCCAACCTTCAAGTATTCCATGCTTCAGCTCTGCCAATTCTAGTTCCCCAAATGCAGTATGTTTCACACTTCTGTGCCTCTCTCATACTGTTCACTGGCCTGTAATACTTTTCCTCACCACTCTGCTTGGGAGCACCTCCAGAACCCCAAATTCACTGCCATAGAGTCAATTCTAAGTCACACAATGCAATAGGACAGATTAGAACTGCCCCTGTGGCTTTTGAAGATGATAACTCTTAACAGGGGTAAAACAGGTCCTCTCTCCCGCAGAGTGACTCGTGGTTTTAAACTGACCTTGCAGTTAGTAACCCAACTTGTAACCACAATGCCACTCCGCTAATGCCTTAGAGATAGTTACAGTTTATTGTGCCAACCTGGCCAATAAACACATGTGGGGCTAATTGAAGGGCGGAGAGATAAAATGCCTTGGTAAGCCTCGCCTTTCTAGTTCTCGGATCTCTTGCTTTCTGATGGTCAGACCAGGGTGCAGCTGCCTTAGCCAGTTCCCTGGTTCAGCTGGCAAGACTCACTTCCTGCAAGACATCCCTGAGGAGAAGCGACATGGACCTACCCCGATGCAGCCCTGGGTGCTGGAGCAGCCGTGTGGAGACCCCTGCCAGCACTGAGATGCTTACACATTCACTGACTCAGCTTTCCTCCTGCAGTCAGCATCATAGTGTGTGTTTTGTGAGATGGAGGAGGCCTTTGTGGATTGGTGTTGGACATATGGATTAATGTTGGACTTGTGGGCTTGGGCAGCACTGGGTTGGGATGTTTCCTTGATGCCCACTTAACCTTTATATAAAGCTCTCTCTTATACATGAGTTTCTGTGGATTTGTTTCTCTAAAGTACCCAGATTAACACATGCCTCCTTCAAGAAGCCTGGACTCTGGATGCCTGGATTCTCTCCCCAGCTTATTTGGGTACGCTGTCCTCTACAGCTTACCTTTCTCACTGTTTATGAACCTACGGCTCATTGTCTATGAGTACTATATGTCATTGTTTACTTGTCTGTCTCCCTCACCCAACCAGTATGCTCCTGTAAGTCAGGAATTGTTTCTAATTCATGCTTGTAACCTTAGTGCCTGCCAAATAGTGGGCCCTCCGAAAATAGGTATTAAATTAATGCACCAGCAGGGCTAAGACAGAATATTTCTACAGGAGTACACTGGAAGATAAATAAGTCTTGACAGGGTGAATAGAGCCAAACTGTGGAGGACCTTGAATAAGGATTCTTACATTTATTAAAGAGTGTTACAGTTTAATAGGCTTTCAAATACTGACCTCATTTTATCTTCCAACAACTATGGAGTTGTCAGGGAAGACAGATGAGGAAGCGGAATCTCTGACCCATCAAGTTATTTGATTAAGGACACGCTACTAATTAGAAACTGAGATTTCCTGGCTCCTAATTCAGGGGTCTATTACACCCATCCACATCCAGGCAGAGGCATTGAGGTTGCACCCTGTAGGCAGTGGGAGGGCCACATGAGTCACTGACTAGGGAATCAACAAGATAAACCAAATATTTTCAGAATCTTCAGCTAGATAATAATACTATTGTTACTCTATAGTGAGAATAAAGTCTCGGTATGGTCACAATATCTGCAAACAAACAAGAAAACCAAAACAAATGCAATCCACATTTTTTCTGATCCTTTTACTTATGTTCCAAAGTTCACCCTCCAGAGTGGCAAAGGGGTTCAAGGATTAAAGTGCATTTTTTTAAAAAAATTCATTGTATTGGGAGCTCGTACAACTCTTATCACAAGCCATACATCTATCGATTGTGTCAAGAACATTTGTACATTTGTTGCCATCGTCATTCTCAAAACATTTGCTTTCTACTTCAGCCCTTGGTATCAGCTCCTCATTTTCCCCCTTCCCTCCCCGCCCCCAAAATACATTGTTTTTATGATCTCTTGGATCTGTTTCCAAATAATCTGGGGGTGGGAGGCGTGTAGAGGCATAGATGAAACAAGATTGGCCAAGAAATAAGATGAAATAAGATACTATGGACTATTAGAAGAACAACTTGATGTTTTATGGCCAGAATACTCCTTAGAAATAAGGACAGCATGACTTCATCTCACATACTTTGGACATGTCATCAGGAAGACCAATCCCTGGAGGACACGATGCTTGGTAAGGTGGAGGGTCAGTGAAAAAGAGGAAGACCTTCCGTGAGATGGATTGACACAGCGGCTGCAGCAAACGGAGTCAAACATAACACTTGTGAGGAGGCACAGGACCAGGCAGTGTTTTGTTCTATTGCTCGTAAAGGTCGCTATAAGTCAGAACTGCCTGGATGGCAGTCCGCAAAAGCATTATCATGAGTAGATAATCATTGAATCTATGCGTATATACATACATATATATGTACATACACATAGATTCAATGATTATATAATCTTAATATGGGTTCCCCCAAAGACAGAGCCTATCACAAAGTTGTGGCACGAGCAGTTTTTTTGTTTGGGGGGGGCTAGTTTCTGACCATAAAGGTGATAAGAATCAGCACAAAGCTGGTTGTAATGAGGTGGAAGTCAGACATTCAAACTTTCCCCAGTACCACCATTTCCATCACAGCACTCTGCTTTTCTTCTGTGTTTAATAATTCATTGTAAGGGCCACACAGACTCATAGATCATACTCACAATTACGTGGATTTTTAGGGAAGTAACAGGCTACAACTCGGGAGATCGGCTGCTTCAACCAAGACGGATCTGCATTCCTTCGCAGTTATGCAAACTGGTGAGCTTTTCCAGCTGTGCTCACGGGCAGGCCATGCTCTCAGGCATACCCGCCTCTCTCCTCGATCTTCACTTCTTCGGAGTCTCCATTGCTAACTGGCCCAACTCAGGGCCAGTGTAGCAGCTCACTTGGCTGTTGCCCTCCTCCCAAGCACTCCCTGCTATCAATTCTGGCTGTAACTCTTTACAGGAGTAGAAAGACAAGTCTTTCTCCTGAGGAGCCCCTGGTGGGTTCAAACTGCGGACTTTGTGGTTAGCAGCCCAATGTAGAACCACTATGCCACCAGGGATCCCGCTGCCCTCCTAGGCAGCTTTCTCTGGTCCCTGCAGCCGCGGGGCCTTTCTTTTGGGCCTCTCACCACCAGCTCGACTGCTGGGCCCCTTCCCAAGCTGTTGTTTGTGCCCCTTGGTTTCACTGACAGACCTCTCTGTAGCCCGCTGCTCTCCCTCTCTGGAGGGAGGCAACCTCCTGCGGAGGCAACCTCCTGCGGAGGCAACCTCCTGCCCAGAGGCACAGTTTGCCCTCAACCTCCTGCCCAGAGGCACAGTTCGCCCTCAACCTCCTGCCCAGAGGCACAGTTCGCCCTCGCTCTCCCTCTCTAGGGGCCAACAAGCCCACTGGCTCTTTTTCTTTGTTGTCCAACAAGTCCACCACACCATTTGGTAAAGTCTTATGATATCTTCAGCAATACAATCCATGAGCTAGAACCCTTTTAGGATGATCCCTCCTCGTCTTCACACTCTCCTTGCCTCTCCAAAAAAATAAACTAATCTCAGGAAAGCCTGCAGTCCACTCAGTCATTTTTGCCAGAATTATAAACCCAAGGCCAGAAAGGTCATACGAAAAATAAATAAACAAACACACTGCCCTGCAGAATGTGATCTCGGGAAGCTGGAGGGATGAAGCAGAGAAAGTAAAAAATCCACTATATGTTCTAGAAAAAAGCTTACAATGGCAAATAGTTTAGTATGCATATTTTATCACAATAACATTAACACTAACAATACCCTCTTGCGAGCCACTGCTATAATATCTGGGGCCGCAATTCTTTCCGGACTTCCTGCTATGTATACAGAACACTTCCCATGAGTAACTGTATAGAGTACCGGAGACAGACACATTCATCCGTGGATTAACTAGAGTACATGAAAAGGCCCTGAGGCAGAAATAGAAAGACAAGAACATGATGAAGGCAAGACACTGTCAGAGTGGGGGTGAGTGTGAACTTGCATGAAATTGTCCGTGACAGCTGAGGCTAAAATCTAAGATGGGCCAAAGGATGTGATGAGAGCACCATCTGCTGCTGTGTTGGAAATTTTCCATAATACAAAGTGAAGCAAAAACGTGTGTGTCTTCATCACTCCCTTCCGCATTACGGAAGGATAGTAAGAGGGGGCTTTGGGATGGAGCCATGTTCCAGGTCTCTTCCTCCGCCGAGCTACAAGAAGATCCAAATGCATGGTGTGATTGTCCTGAGACGTGAGATAATTGCATTTGAGAATAGAAATGTACCGTCACTGCCCTCGAGTTGTTCCAGTTCATAGTGGCCCTATAGGACAGGGAAGAACTGCCCCCGTGGGGTGTCCAGAACTGGAACTCTTACAAAGAGGACAAAGCTCTCTTTCTCCCACAGAGCTGTTGTTGGATTTGAACTGCAGACCTTACAGTAAGCAGCTCAACTTGTAACCCACTGTGCCACCAGGGCTCTGTCTCCTTTATTCTGCTCTCTTGAACTCCAGCAGCTAACTGTGTGGAAGGCAATAGCTTTCACTGACATCTTGTTTGCCTGCTTCCCTGGCAAGGTTTCTTGAGACTCTGCATACTGTCAATGGCCCCAGCTGCTCCACACAGCTTGGAACTAAGAGATCTGCCAGGCTAGTCCACCAGCCCTGGACCCAGAACTCTTCCTAAAGACAACATAGAGGGCTAACCTTATGTTACGATGAATAGACAATTATTGCCAAGGGCTCACTAAGCCAAGTGGACACGGGACTTACGGCCCACATTGATCTTGGAGTGCAGAGCCGTAGCTACCTTCAACCCAGGTTGACTCTTCAACATCTTGTTACTCCAGCCTTAGAAAGTAGATCAGAAACATCCAATCTAGCTTTCATCAGAAACAGAGACAGATAAAGAAGAGTCAAAAAGTCTCCAGTAGGACTCTGGAATCATATTCTAACAAAGGAAATGGGCCAGGAACTGCAACAATGGGCTAAAACATAACGACAACTGTGGGGGTGGAGCAAGAATGGGCACTGGGTTGCTATGGGTTGGAACATACATGACAGTAGCAAACAACAACAGATACTGTCTAGTTTAGTAGAAAGGCTTACAAACTGGGAAACTCAAAGGTTCAGTTTCACTGAGCTTCAGTTTTCTCTTCTGACATATGAGACTCCATATCCTTGCCTTGCCTTGCCCACCTCAGAGTTTCATGAACATTTCAATGCACTATGAAGATAAGACCACTTATATTCTATTAAGTACTCCATACATACAGAATAATTATTGTGATAATAAAGTTAGCAAATATCTACATTCCATAGCAGGTCTGGTTTTCGTTTCTTTTATTATTTTTCTCTTAAAATAATCCAACTGTACTTCAACGGCATGATAATAAAGAGGGGTTTTCCTTCACCTCATTCAAGATACCAAGGGTTAAGAATTTGAACTCAGTCCTAGTGGCATAAATGGTTCCAAATTGGGCTGCAATTCACAAAGTCAGCAGTTCAAATCCACCAGGCACTCCTGTGGAGTAGGATGAAGCTTTCTGCTCTTGTAAAGAGCTACCGTCTCAGAAAGCCCGGGAGCAGTTCTACCCTGCCCTATAGGGTTGTCATGAGTCAGACTCAACTTGATGGCAAGGAGTTTGGTTTGGATATTTTAGAAAATGGTAGGAAAAAAAGGGGGGGGCAAAAAATTGCTGTGGATTCCCTTTCATCTAAGCATTCCCATGGAGAATGGCACAAATGTCGGTCTTCCTTGTTCATTGTCCAGCTTTCACGTGCATGTGAGGTGATTGTAAACACCATGACTTGAATCAGCTGCACCTCAGCCCTCAAAGTGTCAGCTTTGCTTTTTAAACACTTTAAAGAGATCTTTTGCGGCAGATTTGGCCATTGCAATGTGTTCTTTGCTTCTTTGACTCTCACTTCCAGGGGCGTTGATTATAGATTCAAGTAAAAGGAGCCCCTTAACAATTTCAGTCTTTTCTGTTTGTTATGACATTGCCTACTGATCCAGGGGTGAGGGGTTTTGCTTTCTTGATGTTGAGGTGTAATTGATACTGAGGGCTGATTGTCATCAGGAAGCCCTTCGCGCTCTCTACACTTTCAGCAAGCGAGATGATATCATCTGCATAAGGCAGATTGTTAATGAGGCTTCTTCCAATCCTGATGCCAGTACTTGGGCGAAAAGGGGAGAAAACAATCATCTCGATTGATACAGAAAACACACCTGACAAAGTTTAATACCCACTTTCTAATTTTAAAGAAAAAATTTTAATAAGAAATAGAAGGGAAAAATACCCATTTATAAACTATCAAGGGCTCATGCGGGAGGGGGGAGCGGGGAGGGAGGGGAAAAATGAGGACCTAATGTCGGGGGTTTAAATGGAGAGAAAATGTTTTGAGAAATGATGTACAAATGCGCTTTACACAATTGATGTGTGTATGGATTGGGATAACAGTTGTATGAGCCCCTAATAAAATGTTAAAAAAGAAAAAAAAAGAGAGATTAAAAAAAAAGAAAAAGAAATAGAAGGGAAATTCCTCAAACTGATAAAAGTCACTCGTGAAAAATGTAAAACTAACATCTTACTCAGTGAAGAAAGACTGAGAGCTTTCCTCTCCAGAACGGGCACAAGATAAAAAAGTCCACTTTCACCACTGGTATTTAACAATTCGACAAGAAAATAAGGTATTCAAAATGGGAAGGAAGAAGTCAAATCATTTGCTTTCTTAGATGACATGATTCTATATATTAAAAATCACAACGAAAGCTTGTAGAGCTAATAAATGATTTCATCAAAGTGGCAGGAACAAGGTCAATACACAAAAAATGGTCAAGTTTTTATACATTGGCAATGAACAATCTGAAAAGGAAATGAGATAAATAGTCCCCATTTAGAATACTGTCTTATACAACATTACTAAGGGAAAGTAAAGACTGCCTAAATAAATGGAAAGGTATTCTGTGCTCACGAATTAGAAGAATTCATATTTTAAAATACCAATACTGCCCAAGCGGTCTTTAGATTCAAGGCACTCCTTAGCAAACTGATTAAGAACCTTAATCAGATCTGCAAAACACCTTCACTTTACAAGTATTTCTGTTTCTCCTCCAAGAATTTCTGTCCTGCCCCCTACTCTTTCCCTGGCTGTAGCATTGCCAATATATTTCCCCGTTACATAGGATTATAATATAGTAGTTGAAATATTTCTATATTCCCAATTTTATGGGATGAAAGCCACCTATATCCTGGTGGCATAGTGGTTACACATTGGGCTGCTTACCATAAGCTCAGCAGTTCGAAATCACCAACTACTCCATGGAAGAAAGACGGGTCTTTCTGATCCCATAAAGAGTGAGGTTTGGAAACTCACAGGGGTAATTTAACCATGTCCTATAGGGTCACTACGAGGCAGCATCAACTCAATGGCAGTGAGTCTGGGTTTTGGACTTGTGCACGGAGAAACTGAAACCTTAGTGGCAGTACTTGCAGACTTCCCCGCATAGATCCCCACAGAGACTTGCACATAAAATGGCCCAGGAATTTTATTCATGATATCCAAAGAGTAGGGGAAAATATTCACGAACAGCTGAATGAACCAAAAAATGTGGTGCGTTTCTACAATTGAATGCTACTCAGCCAAAAAAAATTTAAGAACAAAAATGACTACTGATAGATGCAACAGCATGGATGAATCTCAAAATACCCATGCTGGGTGAAGGAGGACAGATAAAGAAAGAGTACAAGTCTAGGAAGTGCTAGGAAAAGGACCCTAATCTCTAGCAACGGAAAGCCGCTCACTGGATGCGTGAGGTTGGGCAAAAGGTGAGAATAAAGGAGGAGGACGGAAACTTTAGGGGCAGGTGAATATGCCCATATGGTTGTGGTGGTCATTTCATGAGGATAGTCCCATGACATACTCATTCAAAAGAACACGTTCAATAAGCTCTGTTTGTTGTATGGAAGTTGTTACTCTATATAAAGTTGATTTTTAGTGCTATCTTTGATATCTGTTTATTGCATGTGGATTATTGCTCAAGAAAATTCATTTTTAAATTCCCATCTTTGGTATCCACAATGTCATAGAGTCAATTCTGACCCATAACAACCTGTATATAGTGTTTGTGAAGCTTTGTGATGCTTTTCAGGGGCAGATAACTTCATCTTTCTCCCAAGGTTGCTGGTGGGTTTGACCTGCCAACCTGACAGCACCGCCAGAGCTCCTTGGCGGTGTAATGGGCTATACTGTGGACTGCTAATGGCAAAGTTAGCAGTTTGAACCCACCAACTGCTCTGTGGAAGATGAGACTTTCTGCTCCTATTAAGATTTACAGCCTCAGAAACCCAAATGAGTAGTTCTACTCTATCCAATAGAGTGCCCATGAGTCAGAATCGACTGGATGGCTGTTAGTTTGGATTGGTTTATCTTTGGTATTATCTCTGGTATTAGATATTTTAATCCCAACTCAGCTGTGTAACCCTGAGCAAACTACTTGACCTCTCTGAATCTCAGTTTCCTCCTATGCAAAATTCCATTAATAATATTCCATAGAATGGATGAGAAAATTAGATATAATGACTTGCATGAAACATCTGCCGTATAGTAAATGTTCAATAAATAGAAAAGGTAGAAAAGAAAAACACTGAAGACAAGCTTAAGCTAGTTTTACTTTGCATAGACCCTGGTAATCCCTTATATCCCACAGACAGACAAGGCCATGAAATCCCTGCCTCTTTATCTCGTAGGACCATTTTCCTAATACTCTGTGTTTCTATCTCTTCCAGAACTTTGTGTGCTGTATGATAAGTATGAGTTTACTTTACCAGTGTTTATATTACCTTACTCTACACTGTTTCCAAAATAATCTGGTTAATAAAGGTTGATTTTCATCACCATTTAAACCCCTATCTCACTCACTGCCATCGAATCAATTTGGCCTCATAGTGACTCCATAAAGCAGAATAGAACTGCCTCTTTGGGTTTCCGATACGGTAAATCATTCTACCAAGAAGCACCTGGTGCGTTCCAAACACTGCCCCTGTGATTAGTAGCTCAAGGCACAGCACAGTACACCACAAGCGTGCGTTATACTGCCATCTCCAGCAATTGGAATCTGTGATAGCAATGAGTTTGGCTTTGGAGTTTGTCAGATGATTCCAAGGTATGTGAAAGTTTAAGAATCATTACTCTAGCTCAAGATTTTCCTTTTACACAGAACATTAAACCCCAGGCATCCAAGTTTACCAGGCTGATACTGATAAAAGCAGTGCTCTGGCCTTCAATTCCATCCTCTTTCTAAGTACCACAGAACTCCAGAAACATGCTTGCTTAACCTCTTCTTTTG
Source organism: Echinops telfairi (assembly GCF_000313985.2). Classification (NCBI taxonomy): domain Eukaryota; kingdom Metazoa; phylum Chordata; class Mammalia; order Afrosoricida; family Tenrecidae; genus Echinops; species Echinops telfairi. Next base: position 716,587 of record NW_022109980.1, on the reverse strand, counting down.
ACTAGGAAAGAGTGTTATTAAACGTTCCAGGAAACTTGAAGGCGTTATCAAACATATGGAATGCATCAAGTATAGTCACGTGCAGTCCAAAGGCCAGCAAGAAACTCTTATTGATTTTAGGATCAATTTGCCTCTCTTGACATCAGAGATGCTGGATTACAACCACCTCAGGCAAATATTTGTGATACTTGGCTCCTTTCCATCTGCTGCAAGCAGTCAGCCAGAAGCAACACATAAAGCACAAAACACAGACAAGCCAAGTTCTTTCAGAATCTGGCTCCCTTGAGGCTCTGCAAGAGGCAGCTAACACATCTGGCAAGGAAGGCCATCTACGCCTCTCCACCTGGGAGAGTGGATACATGAGTAGCTACATCTTTTAAAGGAATCCTGATGAGTGGAGTCAATGGGAACCCACATGCCCAGGTAGGAAAAGGCTGGGTGGGCAGCTCACTTCCTTAGAACATTGAATCTGATTTGTCCATGTGAAAGAGCAAGGATCTAGAAACCATTCATTGAGCTCTGCATCACTATAGTACCTCCACCACTCTCACTGAGAAAAATCCTAGAGACAGCACATAGGATGGTATCTGAACAACAGTCTTAAATTTTTTATATAATTACCACTAGATTGTCCAGTTTAACACCATCAAGGCTAAAGAAATTACTCCTCTCCTCACTTAGCAACAAGGTGAAGTTGCAAAGACCTGGTTGCTATGAAAAACTGGCATTATTTGAAGATGGAGGATGACAACTTCAGATCACAAAGTGGAAGATGACTACATCATTGCATGACTACCACATTTCATCTCTACCTAACTGCCAAACCTCTGAAAATCATAACCCAGCCAATGTAATAATCTTAACCATCAAAATCAGATTGCTCTCGCTTGGCACCTCAGCGTTTGTTACTGTCAGATGTGTGCCACTAATGTGCAAAAATATACGGATTCTTCACTATTGCCATAAGGTTCTTCACCATTGATAAGTGAGGAAAAGGTGTACAAGGGTTAAATTAGCAGAGAAGCCATAGACAATGATCACTCAAGAATGAGACTCTGAAATTAATAAGACCAAGGTTGGGGAGGTGAAAGAGGGGGGATAGCTTTCTCTCTTTCTCTATAAGGATCTTTCATTATTTCCTTTTTTTTTTAACCTATGATCTTATAAATGCATCTTATACCTTGTCTTCTTTTTCTCCCTCTAGTCTTTCTTCCTCTTGCCCTGTATCTTCTCTTAGATTCACTCTGCCTTGAGTACATGGCCCTCATCTTGCCCTAACCCCAATCCAGCAGCTTTGATAATCAGATGAGGTCTGCAGGCTGTGCCTCGCTCACATAGCAGACCAGGGTATGGGGAGAAAATAGAGGCCAGCAACCATCTTAGCATGGTCCACATAGCTACCAGGATATTGAGATCACTCAGCTTCCGTGGTACCAAGTGCAGCTCCATTGCAAGGTGCACGCAGTAGTCCATTGGCCAAAGGGAAACAAAATAGCACAGACAGCTGGGCCACTAGCCTTTCCACGTCTAGATATCTACCTAGATCCTGCAGGCCTTGACCATGGGATACCAATCTCGTAGCTAGGTTGAGTCCAGGGCTAATTGAACTGGTAGAACAGTGGAGAAACCATGTGGGCACGATGTAAGCCTTCACTTCGGTCACACTTGCCACAGAGTGCCACAAATCCCATGAATCTCAACAGGAGAGACATTAAACATTAAATCCTTCCTGATTGAATTTGAGTTTGGAGCTGTCAGCCCCGCCTCTGCAAGGAGCTGGATTTTGTGCGTGTCTCCCTTCCTCTTAACCTAGGGTTTCCTCCGAAACTCTCAAGCGCACGGGGGTGTAGTACTTACACGTTGGGCTACTAATAGCAAGGTCAGTATTTCCAATTTGTAGTATTAAATTTAAAAAATTGGCGCTGAGGGGTGGGGGGCTGGCCCCCACCCGCCGATACTCCTATTACTACTACTCGGATTCAGTAATACTACTTCTGGGTTCAGTAATGCACAATTGTACGGTTGAGATATATAAGTATTATATTAGAATCATGGAGAGCATGAGAGATAATACAATAATACAGTCAGACACGTTACATTGCAACATTGCTCACCTCAGCCCCGCTTGGTAATCCACGTGGAGGGAGGGGGAAGGGAAGGAGGGAAAGGGAACAAGGGAGACGGGGAAGAGAGTCAGGGAGGTCAGAGTCCGAGGGGTCCAAGTCCGAGTCCGAGACTTCTATATTGCTGAACCATGCCTATATACCTTTTGGGGGCATGCCAGCCCACTAATTACAGGTAGAGACATACGTCACAGGGAGGGGTTACACTATAGGGTACCCAGTAATGAGAGGGTGGCCTCTGGGTCTCCATAGAAACCATTATCAGTAGGGTGCAAACCCCTCCTACAGGAGCCTGTCTAATGGCCTTAGGCTCCAGAGAGATGTAACCCATTGTCTATAGCAGCAGGGAGCAGGCCCAGCCCTGCTGTGGGATGAGACAGCAGTCTGGCAACAAGTATCTACTTCCCCCCACACCAATTCACAAACGTCTTGCTATCTCACATTTTGAAACCAGCAGCCACTCCTCCGGAGAAAAACAAGGCTTTCTACTTCTGTGAAACGTTAGTCTCAGAAACCCACTGGGGCAGTACCAACCTGACCTATAGGCACTGTAAGTCAGAATCGACTGGATGGCAGTGAGTTTGAGCTCAAGGCCATGTTCCCAGCATGCTGCTGTGGCTATGTCAATACCCTCCCAAGGTATTGAAAATTCTAGAGCCAGCACATGAGATGGTATCTAAATAAATGATACCCTCCTTCCTCCCACCTTCCCTTTCCTATTTTAAAATTAGTTTATTTTTTAACAGTTTCACCAACATACAATTCACACAGTATACATTTCAATAGTTCAATCATATTCATAATAGCTGTGCAACCATCACCACAATGAAGTCCAGGACATTTCTTCTTCCTTGTACTCGTTGTTGTTACCTCCCCATTTCTCGCCAGCCTCCCAGCATGTCCCTTTGAATCTATGAATCCACTTGTCTCTACAGGTTTACCTAGTCTGTGTTTCGTATACAGAGAAACACAAGACAAGACAAGATACAAACAAACGTTCCAACAACCATGGAAGAACGACAGGCTGGTGTGTTTCTTCCATATGGATTTAGCCAACATCTCACTTCCATGGTTGTTTATTTTAAAACAAGCCTTGGGGAAAGACAGGGCTTTCTACGCCCTTAAATGGAAACTTCTCAGAAACTTACATGGGCAGTTCTACCCTGTCCTAACGGTTCGATGGGAGTCGGGATCAACTCAATGGCAATGAGTTTGTTTTGTTTAAAGACCACAGACAGTATGCTTTCTGATAGCCAGACACCATCTGCTTTCTTCACTACACTTTGCTATAGCACCCATATCTTCAGTGATAATTTCATGGGGGCAGATATTAAACTGGGCCATGTCATCAGAACTATTTTTTCTTAGATTAGGGCTATGACTAAGAGTGAGTTAAAAATCCATTCGTGTATCTATGGTTCATATATGTTCCTGGTTCACATCAAAGACATCATTATTATTTTGTTGAAGGGCATTATTAATTATCGCCGTGGGACATATGTTAGTTCTACCTTTAATTTAGCCAATGGTAAAGAATTTAAAACACTATTGAAGAAAAGGTATACAAAATGAGCTGATACAAAGGGCTCAAGTAGAAAGAAAATGTTTTGAAAATGATGATGGATACATATGCACAAATGTGCTTGACACATGGATGGATGGATGGATGGATTGTGGTAAGAAATGTAAGTGCCAACAATAAAATGATTCAAAAATAAAGTATACATATACAGGACAGTGTTTTAGGCTCAACTACATGGATTCTTGATTTGTATGGATTGACAATTTAGGTGACTGGACACTATTTATATTCACAATAAGGGTTGGAGATAGGGTGAAACTTTTAGTAATGTTCATTCGCAAAGGCAGAAGTGGGCTGCGGGGAGTAGGAAAATAGCACATTTATGGTAGTCTTGAGTTGCCACGTATTGGGCACCCTCAAGGGAAGAATTTGTGACCAAAGTCCAATGACATCCACATCCATATCTCTGAGAGTAATCTGCTTCTTCTCACACTTGGACTTAGACCCATGGAAGTATTTGGTTCCTTTAATCTTTGACCAGTGTGCTTAAGGTAAAGTCCAATTCACTTAGTGGAAGATCCAAATGGAGGTACTTCTGGTGTGGTCTATGAAGGATGCTGTGCACCTCAAAAAGACTGAGTCTAAAGTCTATTACTACACAGCCTGTATTATCTATTACTACACAGCCTGGATCACCAATTGCTGAATACAAACTAGGTCGAAAGTGCCTAATTGCTAACATATGTACAAATGTGCTTGATACAATTGATGTATGCGTTGTTCTAAGAGATGTAAGAGCCCCCAATAAAATGAGCTATGAAAAAAAGTACCTGACTAGAACATGAAACTGAGCTTATTCTCCCACTGGTGATCTATATATTAATGTTGAGCATTTTCTCCAATGGCACGCTGCTCCACCCAGTTTACCCACTGGCTGAAGCAGTGTCACCTTCTCCTAGACAGACACGCCCTCCACCCCGTTGCTTCTTGACTTGGGTTTCCAGTAAGGTTCACTAATCACTGTTGTAGGAGTGTATGTTAATTTGAGGGGACAAGAGAATAATGTTGTATGGAAGGAATGTATTGGTCTTTTCCCTCTCTCTGCATCATGGGACACTGACCTAGTGGAGGTGGGGCCTCCCCTGTCAAAGTGGTGGTGGGGTTTTAAATCATTTTATGGGGGGCTCATACAACTCTTATCGCAATCCATACATACATCCATTGTGTCAAGCACATTTGTACATGTGTTACCTCATCATTCTCAAAAAATTTGCTCTCCGCTTAATCACTTGGCATCGGCTCCTCATTTTCCCCCTCCCTCCCTGCCCCCCTCCCTCATGCACCCTCGATAATTTATAAATCATTATTACTTTGTCATGTCTTACACTGTGCAACGTCTCCCTTCACCACTTTTCTGTTGTCCATCCCCCAGGGAGGAGGTTATATGTAGATCCTTGTCATTGGTTCCCACTTTCCACCCCACCCTCCCTCCACCCTCACTGGTATTGCCACTCTCACCACTGGTCCTGAAGGGATCATCTGTCCTGGATTCCCTGTTTCCAGTTCCTATCTGTACCAGTGTACATCCTCTGGTCTAGCCTGATTTGTAAGGTAGAACTGGGATCATGATAGTTGGGGGGGGCGGGGAGGAAGCATTTAGGAACTAGAGGAAAGTTGTATATTTCACTGTTGCTACACTGCATCCTGACTGGCTCGCCTCCTCCCCGCAACCCTTCTTAAGGCAATGTCCAGTTGCCTACAAATGGGTCTTGGATCCCCAATCTGTATTTCCCTCCATTCACAATGATTTGATTTTTTTGTTCTTTGGTGCCTGATACCTGATCCCTTTGACACCTTGTGATCACACAGATTGGTGTGCTTCTTCCATGTGGGCTTTGTTGCTTCTCAGCTAGATGGCCGCTTGTTCACCTGCAAGCCTTTAAGACCCCAGATGCTAGATCTTTTGGTAGATGAGCACCATCAGCTTTCTTCACCCAAAGTGATTTTTAAGATATACAAATAAGGGGTTGGTATATAGTTCATGAGCTCTAGGGAGACACACTACCTCATGGTCTGGGAAACTGAACTAGAAGGTTGCATGACTTGGGTGTTTATTTTTGTAGTAGTGTTTTCATACAATATTTGTCCTTTTTTGATTGGATAATTTCACCCAGCAAAATGGATTCCAAGTCCATTTGTGTCATAAGGTGTTTCATAGCTTTTTCCCTGTTTTTTAAAGATGCGTAGTGTGTCATTGTGTGTATACAGCAGAGTTTCTTTATCCAGTCTTCTAATGATGAGGATTTGGGCTGTTTCCAGCTTCTGGCTATTGGGAATGGTGCTGCCCAGTAGTGGTATTTCTGGGTCATATGGAATGGCTAGACTTTGTCCTACATACTTTGGACATATTGTCAAGAGACACCAGTCCCTGGAGAAGGACTTCATGCTTCGTAAAGTGGAAGAGAAAAAAAGGAGAGGCTGTCAACGAGCTTGATTGACACAGTGGCTGCAACATTGGGATCAGGCATAGGAGCAATCATGAGGATGGCACAGGATCCAGCTGTTTCACTCTGTTGTACAGAGGGTCAATTTAGGTTGGAAGGGACTTCATGATACCTAACAACAACAGCAATGGACTTTCATTCCCAATTGTTTTAGGTTTCACTGTATTGCTCTCCACGGTGTCTGTCCATGTTGAGAAGCCCACTGGCAGCCCACCTGCCCTCTCTTTTTCTCATCCCCCCACTTTTACTTTCATCTCAGTTCTCTAAACTTTCTTCCTTCCTTTCCTTCCTCCCTTCTGTACCTTCCCTTTCATTTTCTGAGTCCCTTCCCTCATCACCATCGGACTCATTGAGGGTTTTACCAGAATAAGACAGAACAATCACTCCAGGAACAGGATCCAAGGAATGAAGTGTCTCCTTGTGACCCTGACCATTTTACATAACCAATGTTCAAAGAAGATGGGCTAATCAAGGTGTCTTGAACCTGTTGCCCTCTCTCAGAATCTCTGTAGCTAATCTTCCCAAGGCAACCATTTTCCATTTTAACACTGAGTCTGTCAGGGATGGGAATGTTAAGACAGTCAAATGCTCTTCACTTCCTTCCAGTCACCGAAAATCAATTTACACTAATGCTAGTGAAGATTATGGTCAAATGGTGGAAAAGAAAGACATGACCTCATTTTTTGTCAGCTAGTGCTCAGCAGAATTGGAAAGGTGCTCTCTCTCACCAACTCCAGCTACCAAGCCTGACCTCACAAGCCAAACTTAATTTTTTAAAATATTAAGAGTTCAGCTGGCTATGGAGGACAGTGGGAGTTCAAAACCCATCTGCAGAAGATCTTGTCAGATTAAGTCTCTGGTAGATCCCCTTCTAGCCACAGGCTTGGGTCTCGATCAGCTTGAGCAGATAGAGATCATTGTAATCATGATGACACTGGATTGAACTGGATACTTGGTCAGTTGACCTCCCTCTTGCCCCAACCCGAAATTGTTCTAGGTGCAAGTATTTTTTGCTTACTCCATGACAAAAAATTTCCTCCCTGGACTTTTGCACACTCATGGTAGTCTTTTCTTTCATACTCATTACTTGTATTTTATCTCTGTATTATTATATCCTTGCCACTTGATTTTGTTTTTGTTTTTTCTGCTTTCTGTTTGGTTTCCCAGTTTGTGACACACAGAAGGAGTAGACCCATAGCGATAAGAACTGCTACAAGGGTTTCTAGGGGAGGTAAGGAGTGGAGGGAGATAGGGAGGCTGAGCGGGGAGAGCAAAGAATGTCTGTGGGAGGGGGCAGGTAGCCCTAGAACTGATGGTGATTACACAACTCATTTTAAAAGCGATTTAACTATGGTGGCGGGTGGAAGGAAGAAAATATTATAAAATTGATTGTGGTGATGATTGTACAACTCTTCCTGATATGATTGAAATATTTAATTGTGTGATATGTGGATTAAGTGCCAATAAAACGGTTTAAAAATAATAAAAATTTAAAGTACCTCATATAATTTTTTAAAAAGTTTCAGCTGGCTGGAGGGAAAGGAGGACATTCTCTTTGGGTCACCAAAGTCAAGTACCATTGGCTGATTCATGAAACCGCCCCAATTCCATCTCTCACAAACCATTGTTCATGCTTCTTAAAATTCTGTGTAACCCACTCCGCTCCCACCCATCCCCATTTCAGATCTTTGGAAGGGGAAAGGCTGGCCTAAAATTATGCAAAGTTCAAATCAGTAATAAATGTGAGGGTGGAGGTAGAGAGTGTGCCACCTGTCAATTTGAAAACCTTTCCCAGCTGAATTGCCTGATTTTAAATGTCCAGCCTTCCAGTCCTGTAACTTGCCTTCTTGGTTTAAAATTCAGAGTGTGACGTTAAATGCCACGCACATCCACAAGTCTTGCCAGGTCGATGTCCTTAAGCTGTCTAATTAGATACACACTTTTAAAACTCCAAAACAGGAGGGAGGGGAAAAATGAGGACCTAATGTCGGGGGTTTAAATGGAGAGAAAATGTTTTGAGAAACGATGTACAAATGCGCATTACACAATTGATGTGTGTATGGATTGTGATAAGAGTTGTATGAGCCCCTAATAAAATGTTTAAAAAAAAACAAAAAAAAACTCCAAAACATTTCACTTGCACATGGTGTTCTTAAGTGAAACCATGGTCCTGGGCAATGGAAGTGCCCACCAAACAATAGCACACTATTTACTCCGAGATCTTTGATGCGACCTGATGTTCTTAGACAGGAATGCCTTGGAAACACCCACACGTTTATGGTTTTAAAAAGTGGGATGGGCACAGGGTGTTCACAGTAGGAAACGGTTTCCTGCCGTTTCAAACAGCTACTTAGAACCAGTTGCCATTCAGTCAATTCTAGCTCATGGTGATCTCATGTGCGTCTGAGGAGACCCGTGCTTTGTCGAATTTTCAATAACAGAAGTGGATTTTTAGGCCTTTCTTCTGAGATGTGTCTTGGTGGACTGGAACACCAAGGATGATAACTGCTTGCAGCACCCCCAACCAACCAACCAACCAACCAACCAACCTGCTGCCATTGAGTCAATGCTGACGCATAGCGAGCCTCTGGGTTTCCAAGACAGTAAGCGGAGGTAGAAAGCCCAGTATTTCTTCTGCTGTGCTGTGGATGGTTTCGAACTGCTGACCATGAGGTTCACAGCCCAATGCGTAACCACGACACCACCAGGGCTCGCCCCATGAACTCCTAACAAAAACAAGTAAACTCACTGCCATAGAGTCAATGCTGACTCATAGTGACCCCTACAGGATAGGGCAGAACTGCCCCGGGGGTTTCTGAGAGTGTAATTGTTTATAGGAGTAAAAAGCCACACCTTCTCCCACAGAGTGGCTGGTGGTTTCAAACTGCTTGCCTTCCTCACCCCAATTAAGGAGCTTTGACATATATAGTAAAACTAACTGCTGTACTATTCTCAATGAACTAAATATTGTTTCCTGAATCTACTAGAAGAGCCTAATAATAAGAAAATATGTTGATCTGGGTTTTGGTTTGGTTTAGATAGATAGATAGATAGATAGATAGATAGATAGATAGATAGATAGATAGATAGATTTCTTTCCCAGGGAAAAGCCATCAATAACGCCGGCTCTTGCTATCATGCAGAGTGCATTGGGAAGTGGATTGTGTCAGATGCAGTTAGGTTTAAATTGAACACCTGATCATTTGATCTCCCTTTTGACCCATGTAAAGTTTGTTCTAGTTTTTAATATTTTCTGCTTTCTTTTGATCGAAGGTTTTATCTGTTTTACTTTGTTATTGTTGTAGCTTTGAGTTTTTGTTTTCTCTGTATATGAAAGCAAGGACAGGTAAACGTATAGAGACAGTAACTTGATCAATGGCTCCTTGGGGCTATGGCAGGGGAAGTTGAGGGGAAATGGGGAGCTAATGAGTACAAGAATAAATAAAATGTCCTAAAATTGATTGTGGTGATGATTGTACAACTCTTCTTGATGCGATGAACTACTGAATTATATGAAATGTGAATTTTATCCCAGTGAAACTATTATAAAATAAAAAGCTCAGTCTCCTGACCTTTCCTCTCTGCTTCCATTCCTGACCTTGGACAATGTCCGCAGATGGTCAGCATCTAAGACCCTGGTAGAAGCCAAGAAGCTCACATAATAGGGTCCGTGGTGGGCAAAACACTGATCAAAGTCCTCAGCATCAAACAGACTGGCCTGGCCCTTGACTAGTCTGTCATCACGAATAAGCTGCTTAATTTATCTGAGCCTCAGTGGCCTCATCGCAAAAATGTTTTCATGGTAATTAAAGTTTTTATGGTGAGTAGGTAAAACTATATGTAAAATATGCATTGTAGCACCTTATAATTTCTCAGTGAAAATTATTTTTAAGCTCTGAAACAGCCAATGCAAAGAAAGGGGGGCTGAATAGGGTGACAAATGGGTTACCTTTCAATTAACTGGTATAGTACATTGCCCAGACTTCCATCCCCCCACAGGGTTTCATTAAGTCCACATTTGTGGTATTGATCTTTCCAGGAAAATAGCCATTTCACACATTAAGAGGTCGACCTCCCACTGCTGGTTTACTTGTGGTTGCTATAATAAGATCTCCATGCAGGTAAGGAGAAGTCTTTATCTCTTTATCTAGAGCATAAGGTACAGCAGGAAAAGAGGACCAATAGAGACTAGAGGGCAGCAGGAAAACAGGACCAATAGAGACTAGAGGGACCCCCGAACCTATCGCTCTAAAATAACCCTTGGAACTTGGCACTGCGGCCACTTCTGGAGGTCACTTTTCAGCCAAATAATAGATGGGCTTATAAAATCAACATGATCACCCAAGAGTAATGTGCTCTCTTAGACATATTCAACTAAGTGAGACAAAATGGCCAATATTTACCCAAAAGCAACGATGAGAAGGGAAGGTAGCGCAGGGAAACTAGATCAATGGGGGGGGGGGACCCAACAGAATAGAAAATAGAATACTGAGGAGCTGTGAGTGTTGGAAAAAATGTCACAGAGCAATTTGCATTCAAATAGTTACGAGAGAGCTTAATTTGAGGTATAAACTTGCACCTCAAACACAATAAAAAAAATGTGTCTTTCCTACCTAAGAAAAGAGGTGGTCAGAAGGGTTAGCTAATTGACTATTTCTGTCCAGATCTGAGAGGTAATATGAGACACAGAGGAAGGGATGCAAATTCCCCTGGTGCTTGTTTAGCTCGAAAGCCAGAGCTGTGACATTCACCAATGGGAGAACACTTTCACCCTTATTTCTCCCTTCATCCTTATGGCGTAGTCCAGTGTCACCAAGGCCCACCCCAGCTCCCACCCCCTATAAGGGGAGAGAATAAAAAAGACAATAAAACCTACACCAATCCAAATACTTGTCTCAACCCTCAATAGCCTCACTCCCAGCTTTGACCTTCTTCATCCTCTTCTCCCCAATAGTCACTGATCCACACTCTAATTTCCCCACAGCAGCCAGAAGACTCCTTTGGAAGGTAGGTCATGTTGCCTCTCTGCTCAAAACTATCTTTGTTCTTGGAAGGCCTTGCTACTGAGTTAGCTCCCACTCATTAGATAAATTTGAAACAATGAAGAAGAAAAGAAAGAATAGCTGCCGGCGTTGCTTGTGTACAAACAAATGGTCTTTCTCTGTGAAGCTCTCTTTGACCACACTCATTCAACTGGCATCACATTCTCTCACTCCCTTTATTTTTGTCCACTGTATTGATCATTATTTCAAAGACTATATATTTTACATAATTGTCTTACTTATTGTCTGTCTTTCCCACTAAAACATAAAATTAATGTGTAGGGAATTGCCCAGAGTCTATAACGGTGCCTGGAACATAAGATGCACCGAATATTATGGAAGGACCAAATGCACTTCATTTGAAGCAGCAGTTCCCATTCAGTCACTAGAATCACCTGGGTAGGCATGTGGAGCTTTTAAAACGTACTGAGTCCAATTAAATCAGAATTCCCCAGGCGATCCCAATGTGCAGCCAGCACTAAGAACTAGTTTAAAAAATAATAATAATCATCCCTGGAATGCCCCAACCAAAGCAAACCTACTGCCATCTGACCGACTCTGACTCAGTGATTCACAGGGTTTCCAATGGCTTTATGGGAGCAGACAGACTCATCTTTCTCTCTCAGTGCAGCTGGTGGGTTTGAACCACTGGCCATGCAGTTAGTAGTCCAATGCTTACCTGACAGTGCCACCAGCGTGCCTTAATTTAAAAAAAATTGTTGAATGAAAGAATCTGAAGGGAATCAAGTTCAAATAATCAGCAAGAGAAAAAAACAATAAAAAACTCATGGGTATGTTAAAAGGCCAGTTGTGGGACATTATTGCTTAACAGTGTCTGCTTCCAGGAGGTTGTGTCGGATCCAGGAACTGTCTCTCCACTTTTAAAAGGTTCAATAATGATTTAATCATCCCACCTGAGAAGTACGAGGTCTTTTTATGGTGGCGAAAACATATGTAACAACATACAACATCCCTACAATTTCTACATGTACGATTCAATAATATTGATGATAGCCTTCAAGTTCAACCATTCTCACTGAGAGGACGAAGGGATCCTCTTCAGGGATTAACTCTGGCCACCAACCTCAGCAAAGATTAATGATCCAATCAGCATCATGTGCAGTGTGACCAGCTCACCAGGACCATGACTCTGATAGAGGTGGGCCAGCGAGAGCTAGGACACCACACACCCATTGCCACTGAGTTGTTTCCAATTCATAGCATGACCTGGTCTAGGATTTCTGAGGCTCTAAATCTTTGTGGTAGCATATAGCCTCCTCTTTTTCCCACAGAGAAGCTAGTAGGTTTAAACCACCAACCTTGTGATTTTCAGCCCAATGAGTAACCCACTATTCCATCAGCACTTATAAATTATGAAGGAGTACACAACCTGTGTGATCCCAGGCTTATAAATAATAAAATCCATGATATGAGATCATTGTATTAGAACTTAAATTCTGAGCACCCAGTTTGCAGAAGGCAATGGATGGCAGTGAAAGCCATAAACCAGGGAGGTGAATGATCTTACTCCCTGATGGAGTGCATTGGGAAGTGGATTACCTCCAACTGGCTGACCAGCCCCGGGAGGGGCAGTCTCCCTAGGGGGCTTGCCTGGGTGTGTCCTTGACGAAGATTACTGTATGGGCTGGGGTTACATAGGCATGAGCCGTGCATGCTGTGACTGCCTTTGGGGAGGCCCCTGAACAAATCTTGAAAGGTCCTCTGCGTACCACAACAAATGTGTCTGTGTCCCAATTGTGACCCCGTTCACACTCCAGTAATCCCGCCTGCAACTATGATGTATTGATCTGCCACCACCTTTGCATTTCTGCTCATTTTTCCGGACCTCCCATGTCCCTTTTAAAGCTCTGTATATCAGCAAACCCTTGGACACCATTAATACCTCATGCTAATGATTTTGATGAAAAAAATTCATTAGAAAGCTTATCATTTATGGGGAAGAAGGTAGGAAGGGCAGAGAAGGCAACCCGGAAGCAAGCACTGCTCAGGTAACCACTTCTCAGAGGCCGGTGGCAAGCATCAGCTGCCACTATATGGAGCCTCTGAGTGGCCCAGGTTTCTAACAGTGCTTTCAACAAGTGCTTACAGATGCCCAGTACCTTCAGGGGAGGGGAAGGAGGGTGCGTTCTGCGGAAGGAAAAGAAGTTTACATTTTCTGTTTGCAAGGGGATGCAGGCAAAAGCACTAGGGAGGGGCAAGAAACTTCATGATAACTACTAAGAAGGACCTGATGCTGGATAAACCAGAGGAAGACCCTCACCAAGATGGGCCGACTGCAACAATGGACGCAAACATAACAGTTGTGAGAATGATACAGGGTAAGGAAGGTTTTGGATTGAAATGAACCGGAACTGACCCAATGGCACCGCTTACCACCACCGTTTTTTAATAATGACCATAACATATTAGCTAACTGAATCCTCATAACAGCACACTGAGGGAGGTACTAAGATTCCATTCCCTAACGAAGAAAACAAGGCTCAGAGATGTTCAACAGCCCGCCAAGCTCACATGCAGGAGGTAAATAATAGCAGTAGGACAGAGGCTCTCCAATGACCTTGCTTTGATAAGGTTGTTCTCCATGTTGCCTGTCAGAATCACCTGGGAAGCTTGTTGAACATGCTCACTGCCTATTGGGGAAATTTTAGTAATAAAACAAAATCTCCCAACCCCCCCCAACACAATTCTCCCTAAAAAATAAGGGCATGAAAAGCGTTATTATTATGGGAAGGTGCTTCAACCAGAATGATGCATCCCAGGCAATCTGCTGGAGAGATTGCAAAACCAGAAAGGCATCTGCACGGCTATAGGGCTAAGTGGATGGAAGCCATTCCCATCATGTTTTCAAGATGACATTAATTTAGCGGCTGGCATGTGTAGTATCTTTATGAAGATAGTAACACAATTTGGAGCCAGGCCCCCAGGGGTAATGGTCCTCTCCCATATTCCAGGACACAGGGAGGCAGGGAGGATTTCTTGAAGTTACATTTGCAAGGCAGGCCTGCCAGATCCCTGCTGTACACACTTTGTTCAGAGACAAAGTATTTCCAACGATAAGCTCTCTAAAGTGAGTTCTGAAAAAACAGGGGCGGAGGGGAGCCTCTCATTTTCAGTAGGGAGAATGAAAAACGCGTCTTTTCTATTTGTTTTTGAAATTGATGCATAAGAGATGTTATTCCCTTAGATGTATGCCCAAGGAAACAGGCAGTGTAACTGGCAGAGTGAAGTGTTGGAGCTGCAATTCTGACTTGGAAGGTGTAAGATGGGGACCAATATTTCTGCATGTGATAGCCCTGCTCCTCCCCACGGCAGTCTTTGGGTGCAAGAGGGCCTCATGGGGAATCCAGGCCCTTCGATGTGTGATGCCCTTGGGCCAAGAAACTGCCTTCTTTCTCTTCACTGCACACTCAGACTAGACTTTCACGAATCTTCCGTCAGATTCTCTTGTGCCCTTTGATCCTCTCTCACTTCCTGAAGTTGCTGGATGAGTTCAAAGGACCTGCTCAGTGAGCTCAGAAGGTCTATGACAAATTGCACACATGTTGGATAGCGCCACATCCATTCCAGCTGGCTCAGCTCCCAAGCAAAGGGGATGAGCTGGCCCCCAACCCTGGGCCCCAAATCAGGGAGGGGTGGCACAAGGCAGATCAAGTCTCCCGCAATACCTTTGAAAGGAGAGCATCTGTTTGGCCTTGAGTTGGCTTATTAGGTTTTGATTGCTTGTTGCTCCCTCTTTACACAAGTCCCAGGGGAAAGAGGAGCAAACTTTGGGTCCCAGAGACAAAAATTGCCGGTTCCGAGTAGGTGCAGGAACTTTCCCAGCTGCTGGGGCAGGGTTTCTTTCTCAGGCCTGAAAGCTATCATTTCTCTGGCACCAGTGAAAGCACCTGCCTTTGACCTTAATAATGCTTTCTCCCTTCCCCAACACACTCTTCCCACCCTCAGCTCCTCAGTCTGGTGCCCCTGGCCCTGGTCTCTTTCCTGTGGCTTCCAGTCCCTCTCCCCCATGATCCCCATTCCCTAAAGCCAGGTGTCCAGAGAAAGCTGATTCAAGAACCCTGATCACTGGATGCTGAGAGGGTCCCGATCAAACATTTATAGTTTTATTGTTGTTTGCATTGTATAGAAATCCTTTTTGTAAAAGTTTTTTATTGTGAATGAGGCAGAGGTTTGCATATTAGATCATTATTTTTGTATGGTACAACATATCAACCCCTCTCAATAGCTTGCCCTCTCCCGGGGGGGGGGGGCTTCTCTTCTTTTATTTGCCCATCTCTCTCATGGTAGTACCTTTCTCTTCACCCAGCTTAAACCTGCCTGTCCTCTAACCTATTGCTTCCTCTTGTCTCCCTTCCCTCCCACCCCTGGTCACCTCCAAAGTCTCTTTTGGTATGAAAACCTTTATCTTGATATTTTTAAATATAGAATGGTGATCTCATACAGTTTTTGTCCTTTTTTAAAAGTCATCAATTTTCATTGATCAGGTCCCAAAAGATCACAGATTTTCATAATAAGAACTCAATATTTAGGTAAAAAGAAGTGCAGATTGAAATTCATCAAAAGTATTTATATTGCTAATAACAATAAAATTCCCAGCCCTTGAGTCAGTTCTCTATGACTCTTAGTGGCCCTATAAGACATAAGAGTCTATTATCCTGTGGGTTTCTGAGACTGTAAATCTTTTGTTCCCCAAACACTTGTATTGGCACCTAATTCACATATCACATTATTCAGTAGTTCAATCACATAAAGAAGAGTTGTCAGTCATCACCACAATCAGTTTTAGAACATTTTCTTCAGTCTTGTACTCATCGTTAGTAGCTCCCCATTTCCCCACCCCCACCCCACCCTTCCCTCAGCATATCTTCCATATTTGGCAAAGTCATGAGGTGTTTTACAGTTTTGAAAGTGCAATTCCACAATTTGGAGGATTTTATCATTTGTATGTAGTTGATTTATGTATTCCTCCAACAGGCATTTTGCTTGTTTCGATCATCTTGCTAGTTAGAATGGTGCTGCAATAACATAGGTGTGCGTATATGTGTTCCTGTTTTGTTCCTTATTTCTGCAGGGTAGATACACTACACCACACCTGGGTTTGATTCCTGGTCAATGTACCGCATGTGAAACCACCACCCTTCTGTCTGTGGAGGCTTGTGTGCTGCTATAATGCTGAACAGGTTTCAGCAGAGCTTTCAGACTAAGATGGACTAGGAAGAAAGGCCTGGCGATCTGCTGGTAATTCCAAATCCATGGCCATCAGCTCAATTCCAACTCATAGCAATGCTATATAGGGTTTCCATGGCTATAAATGTGTTACAGGAGCAACTATCCTTATCTTTCTCCTGAGAAGCACTCTAGTGCACTTGAACCGCTGACCCACAGTGCCACGAGGACTCCTACTTCTGATAATTAGCCAGCAAAAGCCTTACAAATCAGAGTCTGATCTGCTACTGATCATGGGGATGGCATAGGCCTGGACAAGATTTCCTCCCTTGTGCACATGTCAGGGGTAAAGTCCACGTTGGTCAAACCACCACAAGACATGGTAGCTCTGTCAAATGCTAGCCAGGTGTTTCTGAAGTTCAGAGGGACGTAGAAAATCCATGGAGAGTTTGGGAATTGTGGGTACTCATGTGGGAACACCTCTTGCCTTCCACAAAGTTGCTTCCGAAAGGCCACAGCCTAGAAAACCCTATATACCCATTTGATTCTGCACGGATAGGGTTGCCAGGGGTCAGAATCAACTCAACTAGCAGCTAACAATACCTGTGAGTGTAATCAGGTTGGATTCTAGGACTGTCTGTGTTATGTGATTTTGACCACACCTCCAAACCCCAAACTCACTGCTCTCTACTTAATGCCGACTCATAGTGCCCCAATAGGGCAGGGAGAACTGCCCCTGTGGGTTTCTGAAACTGTAACTCTTCATGGGAGTAGAAAGCTCCATCTCTCTCCTGTGCCGTGCCTGGTGGTTTTGAACTTGTGACCTTTTAGATTGCAGCTTAAGAACAATTGCTAGCTACTAGAAGCTGAAGCAGACAAGAGCTTAGAACAATGCCCTAAATTTGGACTTTTACCTCCCAGGTTGTGAAAAACAAAAATAAACATCTGTCCTTTAAAGCCACCACTGGTGTTGTTTTCTCAGTAACAGCAGCACTAGGAACGTAAGACAAGAAAGTGAGCAGGTCATCGATAACACAGGGCCAATATTAATTTTGACTTGTCAGGATTGTTGTGAGTGCCTGGCTCATTGAAGATCGACAACAAATACGAGCTTTGGTCACTATGCCTCCTTAATTGTGTCCCATGGGAATGTCAGGCCTGAGGGGTGGGGAGGACCACAGGAGTGGAGGAGAGGCATCTTGTAGCTCTCGTGGGAGTGGAGTGCAGCAAATGGATCATTTTCCTCATTACTGGCAACTGCAAATTTGAAATATTACCAACAAAACAAAATCTTGGAATTACAGTCAGTCCCTGACCTTGAAGCACATGAAAGTATCCACAGAAAGTTACAACCTCGTGCACGTGATTCTGGGCCCGGGAACTCCCTTCATTTCTGCTCTTCCCCCAGTTGCTGTCTAAAACCACAAAAGGGGGGAGGGGCTGTTGCCTTCACGTTGATTCCAACTCACGAAGATAGCTGTATGTGTTCCAGTATAGAACTGCCCCCATAGGGTTCTCTCAGTTATCCTGGTGGTGTAGTGGTTATGCATCGGATGCGATCCACAAGATCGGCATTTGGAAACCACCAGTAGTCCCCTGCAGAAAGACTGGGCTTTCTAGTCATGTCAACAGTTGCAGTCTCCAAAAACCCACGATTGCTATGAGTAAGCATTTTGACTCGATGGCAGTGAGTAATCTTTACAGAAGAAGATCACCAGGCCTTTCTGGCGGGCCAGTGGCTAGTGGTTCTGAACAGCCATATTTTGGTTCATAGAGAAGCCTGAAATTTAGGTACCCCCCCACCCCCCACCCCCCGCCATCCCTGCAAAGCCTCAACTTATCCAGAGCCAGCAGAGCAGCAAGCGTCTTCCCCTCCCTCCCCCTTCCACCCAAAGGCAGTTGCTTCCCCCAGCCCCATGGCTGATCCAGACGGCTAGCAGGGTTTCCAGCCTAGCTCCTTCTCTTCCAGCCCTCCGCAGCACCTGTATCAGCACAAAACTCCCTGATGAACCCCGCTCCAGGCCCAAGTCGGCAGACATTAACAAATGGTGATTGCTGCCATGCAAAAGATGGGAGTCTGATTTTTCTCTCTCAGCCAGCATGCAAAAAACAAGTTCCAGTATTGGGGAAACAGGCCACTAACCCACCCAAGGGGAGGGTATTGTTTATATCTCCACAGGGAAAGAGAGACCAGACTTCAACCCGGTGCTCCAAGATGTGAATGCAGCATACCAGCATGAATCAGGGAACCAATAGAGAGGTCTGAGGGGCTAGCCCCAATCCCAACTACATAGCCAGTCCCCCCTCCCCCCAGAAGTTACTTCAGAGGTCAGCACTGAAGCTACAGCTCAGGGAGAGGGACATGTCTGATCAGAGTACACGGGAGCAAATGAAGGGGGAAGAAGAGAGATTAGTGCACATCCTGACCCACCAAGCCTTGAGGACAATATCCCTGCTCAGAGCAGCCAATGCACAGAGAGGAACATATGGCCAGCCCCACTACAAGACATGACATCCCTCACTGACCCATAGTCCTACGGGGGACAACACTGGGAATCGCGCCCAATCTGACCCCACCACACTGAGGCAAAACACTAAGGGCATGCAACAGAACAGCAAGGGGAGCAGAGCAAGGAAGTCCCGAGAGAATATAAAAAATAGATTTGGGGCTAGGGTGTGGTTCCCCATCAGACTCAACCAGAAAACACTCCTAAAGGTCAACAAACATACCTTGAAATATTTACAGGATTTTCTTCTTTTAGTCATTGTTTTGTTGTTGTTGTTGTTTTGTTTTGTTTTGTTGCTTTGTTTTGTGTGCATATTATTATCTCTGAAAGTCTATTTAGATAAGAGAGGTGGGATAAACAATCTGGAGGAGAAAACAATGGGACCAACAATTCCGGGGAGACGAGGGGTCGGTGGGGGAAAGCAAGTGGGTGTTAAGAAACCCAGGGACAAGGGAACAACAAGTGATCCAAAATTAATGACGAGGAGGGTACAGGAGGCCTGGTAGTGCTTGATAAAGGGCAAGGTAACCAAGAGGAATTACTGAAACCCAAATGAAGGCTGAGCATGATAGTGGGACAAGAGGAAAGAACTAGGAGGCAAAGGACATTTATAAAGGTCTAAATACAGGCGTGTACATATGTAAATATATTTTATATGCTGATGTGGAAATAGATCTATGTGCATATATTTATAGTTTTAATATCAAGGTAGCAGGTGGACATTGGGCCTCTACTCAAGTACTCCCTCAATGCAATAACACTTTGTTCTATTAAACTGACATTCCATGATGCTCACCTTCCCGACACGATCGCTAAAGACAAAGCGGGTGCATAAGCAAATGTGGTGAAGAAAGCTGATGGTGCCCAGTAATCAAAAGATATAGCGTCTGGGGTGCTAAAGGCTTGAAGATAAACAAGTGGCCATCTAACTGAGAAGCAACAAAGCCCACATGGAAGAAGCACACCAGCCTGTGTGGTCATGAGGTGTCGATGGGATCAGGTATCAGGGATCAAAGAACAAAAAATCATATCACTGTGAATGAGTGGGAGTGCGGAGTGGAGCCCCAAAGCCCATCTGTAGGCAACTGGACATCCCGTTACAGAACGGTCCCGGGGAGGGGAGGTGACAAGCCAGTCAGGATGCAGTATAGCACGGATGAAACAAACAACTTTCCTCTAGTTCTTTAATGTTTCCTCCCCCTGCCGCCCCCACCCCCACCCCAGTATCATGATCCCAATTCTACCTTACAAATCCAGCTAGACCAGAGGATGTACACTGGAACAGATAGGAACTGGAAAGCAGGGAATCCAGGACAGATAAACCCCTCAGGGCCAATAATGAGAGTGGCGATACCAGGAGAGGAAAGGGAAGTTGGGGTAGAAAGGGGGAACCGATCACAAGGATCTACACATATCTCCCTCCCTGGGGGACGGACAGCAGAAAAGTGGGTGAAGGGAAACATCGGAGAGTGTAAGATATGATAACACAATAATTATAAATTATCAAGGGTTCATGAGGGAGGGAGCAGGGAGGGAGGGGAAAAATGAGGAGCGCAAGTAGAAAGAAAATGCATTGAGAACAATGATGGTGGCAAATATGCTTGACACAATGGATGGATGGATGGATGGATGGATGGATGGATGGATGGATGGATGGTGATGAGTTGTACGAGCCCCCAATAAAAATGATTTAGAAAAAACCAAAAACTAGTTCCAGGGCCCATTTTGTGCCACGAATGCTGCCATCCGCTTCAAGAACTCACGCAGACATCACATCGCCCCAATGACTATCTTCCCAGTGAACACGCAGCCTCCGCCGCAGTGCAAGGGTGGCGCTCAAGTGGCTAAATCACAATCATGAAGGGCCGGTCACATCAGTTTTTTGCTGGGAGCTTTGCTTCCATGGGCCACATTTGAAAGGTCTTTCGGGGATTTTTGAAAGACTCCCTCATTATAAGGACATGTGCCCCTTGCTCTACAAGGTCTGAAACGGAGGTGGTCTGCCAAGGCATGCAGTTTTCTTCTCTGAATGCCAGGTAACCCGGATTCAGTGCCCCACCCAAGCTTTGCCAGCCTGTGAACCTGTGGGTGGATAATAGGTCACACTAACAGTCATCTCCCACATTTAACTAGCTCTTGCCCTTATCGCTCAGGCAGAATGTAGCCTTTAACAGAAACGTCCCTAGGGAGGAGGTCTGCTTCTCACAGGAGGCTGCCGCCGCCGCCACCCCTCCGCATTATCACTGGTGCCTGTGCTAAGGAGCTCTGTGTCCAGTAGGCGCTGCTCTCTGTTTCTGCAATTGCGGTGCTGGGCCCATTGGGGTGGCGGGTGTATCATTACAGATGGGGAAGAATGCCTCTCTCCCTTTCCCTTTCCACAGCCGAGCCGGCTGGCTTCTGTGCTGCTCTCATACCAGGGTGCCGTGCTATATTGTGCAGGGTGTGGTTTTATACCCTCTCTTCTACCTGCCTGCTTTGTTTCCAACGATTCTGAAATGAGTCCAGTGGCAGCTGGACCCGGAGACATGTCTGCACGCAGAGTTGCCCCTTCCTTCACAAGACATGATTTTCATCCCCGAGTCCAGCCCACTGTACCTAGTTTGCAGTTCCCTCAGAGTAGAGCACAGAAATCCAACTTCAATCCTCTGCATATTTTGCACCTCACCAATATTACCTAAGTGCTCCTTGCCCCTTCTCCTGATAAGGGTTAGTTTCAAAGGAGGAAACAAAGGAGCGACAGGGGGTCAAGTGGAAAGGTAGGGACACATCTGTGGCCTTCTGCCTGGTTTCCACTAGTAGTAAAAGTTCTTCAAAGGCTATATACTTCTGTCAACATCAAAGTGCAGAGACCAAAGCAGGATGACAATTTCTAGGCCAGGCAAAAGAGAACTTGGTCAGAAGCAAAGGGTTTCCTTCCCCTTATAAGAGCCGACCAAGCTGAAGGAGGAAGCTATCTGTGAGGGTATTTCAAGAGTGGGTGAGGAAGGGAAGTTCATTAGATGGCTTCAAGGTCCAATAGAATTATCATGACAATGGAGAGGCTGTAAGGAACACTGGGTCATTACCAAAAGTATGGTTGGCAAACAATTAGTGAGATACAAGATCACTGAAAGCTGTATCTAGATGGACATTCATAATAACAGCTGTTAATTCCAATCAAGTCAGCTCTAACTCATGGTGAAACCAGGGACAATAGATGAAAACTTAACCCAGTCTTACACCTGCATGGTCACTGATTGGTCAAGGCCATTCTTGCAGCCACTGTGTATTCAGAGTGCCTTACAACCTAGGGGGGCCCATCTTCCAACGGTGTGTTGGACAAAGTTCCACTGTAATTCCTAGGGGCTTCACTGGCTGCTTTTTTGGAAGTAGATCATCAGACCTTTCTTCCTAGTCTGTCTTAGTCTAGAAGCACAACTGTAATCTATCCAGCATGGATAACCCTGCATGTACTTGAAATATTGGTGGGATAGCCTCTAGCTTCGTAGCAACATGCAAGCCACCACAGTATGACAAAGAGACAGGTGGGTGGTAGAATTACCAGCTGCTGTGGCTAGGTGTCATCAAGTTGATTTCCTTGACTCATAACCACTCCCTGTGCTAGAGGAAAGCTGCCACATGGGATTTTCTAGGGCCTGGGCCATGATCTCTCTGAAAACAGAGAGCCAGATTTTTCTCTGGCAGAGAAACCCAGTGGGTTCAAACAGCCAGAGGTTTATTATGAGGATTTTCTTCTATGTCAGACAATAAAAAACCAGTTGCTGTGGATTCCAAGTCATAGAAACCCCAGGTGTATCAAAGTAGAACTGTGCTCCATAGGTTTCCTGTGTACAGGTCAGCAGAGTGGTGTCTAGTAGAGGGAAACTTTTCTATCATCTGCAGACACTACTCTCTGCTGACCCATAAGCAGGAAACCCCTACCTTTAAGGGCATCTTTCACTTGTGAATAATAAGGCTAGATAGAATTTCTTAGGAAATATGTACACAAGAGTAGAGGCAAAAGGCTGTGTATGATACATGCAACATGTTTTCAAACAGTTCCCCCCAAAATCGTGTATGTATAAGATTGAAATTATCTCCAAACAAAAAGCCTTTTTTTAAAAAAGATGAGGCTTAGAAGGTAGATGCTGATCGCCATAAGAGGATCTGTGAGACTAACCCTGAAGGCTGGGCCCCATGGCTGAGCTCTATTCTTGGGGCAGTTTAGGGCCTGGTCTAAAAGAATGCTGGTTCCCCCTTCACCTCCCCCCTCCCCCGAATGCTGGTGAGGATATGGAGAGATTAAAATGCTCACACATTGCTGGTGTGATTATAGAATTATGAAATGACTATGGAAATCCATATGATGCTTCCTTAAACAAATTCAGTCTCTCTAATTGGTATATGCCCTAAAGAAATAAAGAACACCACCTGAATAGACCTTGCAGTTAACAGACCAACAGGTAACCCACTACACCACCAGACCTGCTCATTTGAGATGGGGAACAGAGAAATAAATTAGGAAAAAACACTCCTGGTTCCCTTGGGTGGCTTCACGTGGTCTCAAGATCACAATACTCGAGGTTTCTCTAGAATCAAAACAAAGGGGCAGACTCATGATGTTAACTGAATAATGGGATGGCATCAACAAATGTGGTGAGAAATCAGTTGGTGCCTGGTTATCAGAAAGAATAGCGTCTGGGGTCTTAAAAACTTGTCTCAAAACAAACAGGCATCTAAGTGTGAGGAGTCAGCTAAGTCCACACAAAGGAAGTATACCATCTGTGTGATCCAAGGACTGTAAATAATAAAATCCAAACCCTGAGGAGGGAACAATACCAGAGCTTAAATTTGAAACACCCAGTTTACATAACATTATGGATCATAGTGGAAGCCTAAAATCTATTTGTAGGGAAGGTTCCCCTCCATGGATTGGATCTCCTCTGACCAGTTTAGGGCTATGAATAGCCTTAATATCAGACAGGGAGCATTATAAAGTGGATTTTAGCAGCTATAGCTAGGCTGGAATGTAACCCTTTGCCATTTGACCTCCTTTTGACCTATTTGAATTTATTCCACTGTTTACCTGAGGCCATGGAAGCAGGAGTTGGGGGGAAATGGGGAGTCAACAGCAATGGGTACAAAGAGGAAGAAGGTGTTCTTAAGTCGATGGTGGTGATGTTACACAATTCCTATTTTTTAAAATAATCATTTTATTGGGGGCTCTTACAGCTCTTATCACAATCCATATATCCATCCATTGTGTCAAGCACATTTGTACATATGTTGCCATCATCATCTTCAAAACACTTTCTTTCTACTTGAGCCCTTGCTACCAGCTCATTCCCTGCCCCCTCACAAATTTTCTTAATATGATTGAACTAGTGAATTATATGATATGTTAATTATATCACAATAAAACTATTTAAAAAAAACAAAGGGGTAGAAATGCTCCCCACCCTACTTCAGCTCCCATCTTTTTTTAAATCGTTTTATTAGGGGCTCATACAACTCTTATCACAATCCATACATACATCAATTGTGTAAAGCACACTTGTACATTCATTGCCCTCATCATTCTCAAAACATTTGCTCTCTACTTGAGCCACTGGCATCAGCTCCTCATTTTCTCCCCTCCCTCCTTGCTCCCCCCTCCCTCATGAACCCTTGATAATTTATAAATTATTATTTTGTCATATCTTGCACTGTCCGATGTCTCCCTTCACCCACTTTTCTATTGACCATCTCCCAGGGAGGAGGTTATATGTAGATCCTTGTAATCGATTCCCCCTTTCCACCGCACCCTCCCTGTCAGCTCCCATCTTTTTATTGGCCTATAAAACCACCCAGGTGTGTGTGCTTGTGCCTGAGACTTTCAAACCACTTCCTGCACTGAGAACCCTGGAAGAATACTTAAGGGTAGTGTGAGTTCTTTGCAGAAGCCTCAGTTTCAAATAGACCATGTTGTTTTTTTGTGCTGTGAACAGACGAGGCTAGGCTATTTAGGAATATGTCTTCCCAATCCAACTCCAGAGAACAAGTGAGGTAAAAGAATCTCTCCTTAAGGAGCCTGTACGACATCTGCAGGGAAACAAATAGATCCTCCTTTCAGCTCACTCGTCCAAGAGTCTCTTTTGCCAAACATTGAATGTTGCTTGCTGTTCAAGTTGTCACTTACTTGAATCTGCACCATTGCTCTGATTTAAATGGCTGAGTGAGACCTTGGTCACCTCCTTTCAGATTCTCCATATTTGGATTCTTTGTTCTCATGTAAATAGGCATGGGGCCTTCCAGCAAATCTCTCTCTCTCTCTGTCTCGCGCTCTCTCTCTCTCTCCTCTTTCTTCTATTAAATATTCCACATGTAGTGACTTCCTTTTGAATCCTGTAGTTTATATTGATTAGAAAAAATTGACGTTAGACTGTTAGTTTCAAGAACCTTGACGGATTTGGATTGGCTGTTGGGGAAAGAAGTTGGCTGTAGTGTAAAATAATGGGCGGTTTTCAAGCCATACAAAAAAGAGAACAGAGAAGTAGGGGATGGGGCTGCCGAAAGATGAGCTGTTCCATCTAACTCCTTCTTATGTACATCCTCAGCAGGGGCTTATTTAAAGCAGAAGCCCCCCCATTCCTACCCCACCACCAAAGACACCCACCACGCAGCTTATTAGGGGCTCTTCTGGCCTCTCAGAGTTCCAACCAGGCTGAGGGAGGGGAACTAGCTCCAGCTGCTCAGGGCTCCCAGGAGAAAGATTCTCAAACATTTTGCCGTATTAAGCAGACCAACAGCATGGCGTCCCAAGTGACAATACTCTGGAAATGTGGTTACCAGCTAAATGACAAATGCGATTTGGGGGACATACTTAGCACAACATTCCCTCTATTTAAAATTCCAAATCTAACTATGTATCCATATTCTTATTTGCCAGGAACCCTATAGCCTCACTGTGATTTTCAAATGCAAGCAGAAAGGAGAAACTGAATGAAAACTGGGAACACTACTTGAATTTCTGGAGCTAGCCTGGACCAAGACCCGCAACACCAAATTGGATTTCCTCATCTTGGAACCAAAACAAATGTTCCTTTTCATGTTTAAACGACTTCATGTGTCGAGGTTTTCCTTTTATAAAATATCCCAGTGCTACTCAAAAAGCAACCATTCTTCATGATGCCCTCACCTATCATCATGGTTTTTATCAGTTTGGTTCATATCTTCAGAACTCCTTTTCCTTCATGGGGACCAGGCAAAGATGGAGAGAGGGATAAATGGTGGGATTGATGGGTAGATGACTAGTTGATCAACACAGATAGCTAGATAAGTGGAACGCCCCCCACCCACCCAGATAAGGGGATGAGAAAAAAGATTCCCCAACTCAAGTATACTTCTTCCAAATTGTCCTCGAAGGGCAAACTTTGCAGCCCTAGCCCCAATTCCTCCAACATGCAACCAGAACAGGTTGCTAGTTTCCCTGTGTTGAGAGCAACTGGCTCTCTCCTTGGTTTCAGTTCTTCTTATGCTACCTGCCTGCTTTTCTCTTTCCTAATGAACTCTTCCCAAGTGAACCCTGTCACCCGCAAAGTTTAAACAGGTGAGTGGCATGTTTCTGCAAGTAGGTAGGCAGCAAGTGATTGTCGTTAGAACTCCCTGAGAGAGTTCTGGGCTTGTTCCCATGGGACTCAACAGGGTTCAGGAGGTGAGAGATAGCTCTTGTCCAGTCTGTCCTCTGTGACGTCTATCTAAGTCCATCTCCTCGGCTCCTGAAGACTTCAGGTTCCTATCCTGGCTCCAGCAGGTAGCTCTGCTCACAGAGGCCATCATTTTACTCACAGACTCGGCGTTTTATTAAAATAAAATAAATTGAGAGACAGAGTTTATGAAGACTCAGAAGGGCACTCTTTTGCAATAAGGCATATTGGCATGCTGCACACATACTGTACTTCCCAGAATGCTTTGATGGATGTTGGACTGTCCTTTGTTTACTAACCTCCAGGCATATTTACACAGATTTCTAAAAGATGGTGTCTGCCACAGCGGCTTCGGGGATGTGCAGAATGCCCTCAAATTGAAATCTGTTCTGCCCACTATCTCTATGTACCACCCAGCATGGAGGAAACAGGTAGGTGGGGGACAGGTGGGTTTCACTGCACCTTCGGAAAGGAGCCTCACAACTTGGAGTTCTGGTTTTACAATTGGCAGCTCCCTGTAGATTTAGCTTTAGCCGAAATTCTGTCTGGTTATGGCTCCCCAAGGAATCTAAGCCTGGGATCTCTCAACAAACATTTAATGAACTTCTCCTCTGTGCCAACATTGCTGCTAACGCCGTTGTGGAAGGAAAGGGAAAAGAAAAGCCGATGCAATTCCAAAGTTCAAGAAACGTAGAGCCTACTGGAAGATGCAGGCAGTGCATTAAGTACAAGTGCTCTACCGGTTTTATATAAGAAACTCTGATGGCACAGTGGTTAAGTGCTTGGCTGCGAACCAAAAGGTCAGCATTTCAAAAACACCAGCCACCACAAGGGAGAAAGAGGTGGCACTGTGCTTCCCTAAAGATTTATAGCCTTGAAAACCAATTTGGGGCAATTTACTCTGTGAGATGGAATAGATGCCAGCAATGGATACAGGACAGGTACTGTAGGAACATGAAGGAGGAACACCCTACCCATTCCAAGAGGGTCTAGGAAACAGCCCCCTTTCCAGGGAAAATGAAGTGTGAACTGAGTCATGAAGAAGGGGAGTTAATAGAGAAGAGAGCTAGCTCTAAGCAGAAGGCGTGGGCCATAGGATGAAAACATGGTGTTTAAAGACCATAATAATAATGCACAAGTATTTAACCACCATTTGCTGTGTGACAGTGTTCTGCTCAGTATTTGGAACATATTATCTCATTTGAATATCACAGATCCCTCAGATGAGGCAACTCAGGCACAAAGAGGTGTAGTGCTTTACCCCAGGTCACACCTCTGCTAGTGGTAAAGGAAGGAATTAAACCTCAGCTATCTGGCTCTAGACCTCACATCCCTAATCACACTCTATAATAGCCAATGCTAGAACTCAAGTGAATAACACAAATGATGAGACATCAGCATAGGTTTCTAACCTTCACCTCAGCAGTCACCAACCCTCCCTATAGGGTTAAATTCATCTCAGTCTCTGGCCCTTCTTCTGATCTTAGACATTCCATCCATTCCCTGATTTCTGGTCAATAACTGGTACCCAACCAAGGCTCTATCAGTTTCCTGGTTAGCCTCTAGCCTTATAGATCTGAGCTCTTAATTCCAAATTCTCCTGGAAGCTAGAGCCGTTCTTGCCTCTGAATCCCTCTTTTCAGACCCACAGACACCTGATTCTCTGGATTTCTTACTCTTCTGATTTCACACATCCCAGATAGCTTTAGTGTCTCTGTGTCTCTGGGGCGTTAGCCATCCTCAGCCTTGCCAGACCTATTATTGCCTACCAAAGTTCAAACTGGAGCTGTGGGAGGGTAGCAGGGCATGGGGGCCATGGGATAGAGACAGTTGTGAAGACAGGAAGGACAGCTCTGTGATAAATTGATTTCATTGGAGAGACTTTGGGCATATAAATAGGTTTGGGGTTCAGGTCCTAGAAGTAGAGTTGGCCTTATTTTTAGGTAGAATGTGTGAGCCATCTCCTCTGAAAATGCCCTATTTCATTCAATAGCTAGCTAAGATCTGAAATCCCATTTAACAGCATCTTCAACTAGAATTGTTCTTTATGTTTTTCTTGACTATAATCTGTGCAGAATTAGATCTATAGAGCTTTCTTTTGTGGTGTGATTGGGTTGGTTCAAACTCCAATCAATATTGTCATTGCAGTATTTGGAAATGACTTAAAAATGCATCACAAAGAATACCAAATAAATTGAAGAATTGACTAATATAGGAGCTCTGTGGGAGAAGGGATTAAATGCTTGGCTGCTAATTAAAAGGTTGGAAATTTCAGCCCACTAGTAGCTCAGCAAGAGAAAGAGGCAACTGTCCGTTTGTGTAAAGATTTACAGCCTTGAACATTCTAGGGAGCAGTTCTACTCTGTCTTGCTGGGTTGCTGTATATTGGAATTTGATTCCATAATGGTATGAACTTATATTGAACTAGCTACAAGATGCACTGAGTTTAAGAAAATAGAATGTTTATAATATGTGTTTGTGATTTTAAAAAAGACTTTCTAACTACAACACACATATGTACACATACATTCAGATATAAGTATATGCAAATTTGTGATAGGATATACCAAACAACTATTAGTTTTAGGCCTCTTAGGTGGGATAGAGAAATTGGGAGTTGTGGTAGTCACCTAATCTGGTGTTAATTTAAGGAGTAAGAGTGAAGGGTTGGAGTCTAGACTGTCAATCTGGAGATAGCCAATGAGACTTCTGTGTGGGTATGGCATTCTCCTGAGAATTCTGGGAAATCTGGGGCTTCCTTCTTCGAGGCAGAAGACACTTCTCTCTTTCTACCACTCCCTGGGAGACATTGTGGAAGACAAGCCACATAGATGCAGCCAGACCTCGGAAGCCGGAGAAGCCACAGAGAGACCCCTACCAGCACTGAGATGCTTACAACTCCACTGGACCCAAAGATTTTCTACCCACTGGCTTGTGATCATCCTGCATTTGACTTCATTGCATGTGTTTCGCGAGTCTGAAGAGGACTTTATAGATTGGTATCAGACATATGGGCTAATATCAGGCTTCTAGCCTTGGACTGTACTGGGTTGGGATGTTTTCTTAATGTATTTAAACCTCTTCCGTATACACATATGTGTGTCCATGGATTTGTTTCTCTAGTCTACCCAGACTAACATAGGAGTGAAGTTCATTTTTGTTGTTGTTGTCTACCCTTTGAATGCATACATATTTTACACTGTGATGTTATTATTTTCATAAAAATTACTATGACCAGATGTTAAGTTTAAGAAGTGTGCTGTAACATCGTACATATCATATGATTTCCATGCATTTGTGTATCAATGAATTTAATTTTTATTGACTAAATTCAACTGAACCCTTATGAGATGTCCTTATGATGTAAGTTTGCATTTTGTACTTCATACTCATATAAAATATCTGTGAAAAGGGGGGCGGTCTTCAGAGAAGGACGCAGGATTCAAATGTAGACAGCCCAAGGGAGGAGAACCCTGTACTTAATGTTCTACTATAGAGTCAATTGGGAGAGCAAATTCTTCCTAGATGCTTCTTTTCCTAGGGGAAGTGACCTCATATTTGCACAGAAAAGGAAGAGGGCCTTGGAGCTCCATCAGGGAGCACAAGAAGGCTCACATCCAACGAGGTATAGATTGCTGCTTGACCTAGGTCCAGTCCTACCTAGACATAACACCCTCAGAAAGCCAGCATTACCTTATATTTATTAGACACTGCCCTACAAAACCAGTGGACCCACGACAGTCCCTATGACGCAGGAACCAGTTGAAGAGTTCCTATTTCAGCCTGCTCCTTCTCCTTTTTTTCTACTTCAGGGTGTAGGGACAGCTGTTGAGCAGATGGGAGAGGAGGTTGTTGTCAGACCCCAGGCCACAGTTTCTCAAGCTTTAATGTGCACAGAAATCACCTGGGGATCTTGTTAAAATGCAGATTTGGATGTAATAGGTTTTGGCTCAGATTCTGTAATTTTAACAAGCTCCCAGGAGATGCTGATGCTGCCCAGTGGGGGACATCCTTTAGCTAGCAAGGCTATTCCTGTCACGTGTGTTCCACGACATTGTAATCTGGGAAGTGCTGAACAAACATGCAGGGGTTGGGTTCTGCCTTTATTGGATGACTCTAGCAACTCAAATGGAACGAATGAGCAAGTGGCTTTACAGCTAGAGACAGAGGTGGTTAAAAACAGTGACAAAAAATTAAAATGACACAGACCAACACCGAGAGTTAAGTTTTCTCTGAGGCCTACAGGTTATATTTAACTATTTGTTGATCACTGGACACATAAAACATTTGAGGCTATCTCACTGCCCAGGAAAATTACTCCAGGCTGAGCAAAGAGTTCAGTAATACCATAGATTTTAATACTTCTTCTGAATCCAACTTAATGTCTACATGCTTTCTCATGTTGTTTTATGGCATCAGGTTAAAACATTGAGACTGACCGGAGAAGTGGTTCAACTATGCTCAAGGTCATGTAACTGGTTAGTAGCAGAGCTGGACTAGAACCAGGCAATAAGCCTGGTTCTCTTTCCTCTGTGAGGATTTGTTTAAAATGACATCTGGACAAGGGAGAGAGTTTAAGTTCATTGGTCACAGTAGTACCGGTACCGTGCTGTAAGGCCCCTTGCATAGTTTGGGAGAGAAGGGTTTTTCCAGGCTCCTGTCATTCAAACAAGTAAACATCTTCTTAAGCATAGATTACCCTGTTGGCTTATTCTGCGAACATTTGTTGGGCTCTGTGCTAGGTGGAGATAAACCACAGTCCCTGTTTGTCTTGGTTATCCAATACTGCTATCACAGAAATATTTCCAGCGGGTTTAACAAAGAGAAATGTATTCCCTCACAGTTCGTGGGGCTAGAAGTCTGAAGTCAGGGCCTGTACCCGAGGGGAGGGCTTACTCTGTCAACTCTGTGGGAAGGCCTTTGTGTCTTTTCAGTTTCTACTGAATCCTCAGTTCCTTGGGGAGCTTCACATGGTCTCTGCTTGCTTCTTCTGTGTCTGGTCTCTCAAACAGCAATTGCCTTGAAACATACCCTTCTAATCTGGCCTCCTTTACAAATGAAGCCCATTCCTTCAATGGGATTATACTCACAGATTAGGGTTGGGATTTACAACGCCTAGTTTCTCTCACTGCCCCCTTACTTTGAAAGGGCACAATTCAATCCGTATCACTGCCCTTGTTGTTAGATGCCAGGGAGTCCTTTCCAATTCATAGCAACCCTGTGGACAACAGAACAAAGCCCTGCCCAGTCTTTCACCAGGCTCACAATTGCTATGTTTGAGCCCATTTTTGCAGCCACCATGTCAATCAATCTCCTCGAGGGGCTTCCTCTTTTTCCCTGACCCTCTAGTCTACCAAGCATGATGCCCTTTTCCAGGAGCTGGTCTCTTCTGACGCAGGTCCAGAGTACGTGAGATAAAGGCTCACCGTTCGTTCTCCTTTCTAAGGAGCATTCTGGCTGTACTTTCTCCAGCACAGGTCTGTTTGTTCTTCTGGGAGACTGCAGTACTTTCAATATTCTTCACCGACACCATAATTAAGTGCATGGCTACTTCCCCAGTCCTCCTTTTTCATTGGACAACTTTCAGATGCATATGAGGTAACTGAAAATACCATGACTTGGGCCAGGTGCCCCTTAGTCTTCAAAGTGCCACTGCTCTTAGAAAGATGATATCCAGTAAGGCGAGAATGCCAGGTAAATAAATAAATGAACTAGACTTTCTATAAGTACAGAGGGGCACAAGAGGAGAAATGAAAGACTTCAGAAAGGAAGTAGCCAGCTAACATAGGCAAGCAGGCAGGGATAAGCAGTAAATGTATGACAGAAACCAAATGTGATGCAGTCATTGTTGAGTGGAAGGAGGGAGGGAGGAAGCTTGTAGCTTACAGAAGGCATGAAAGGCTTTTTAGAGAAGCAGGTCTTTGTAACCTGTACAAAGAAAGGCATAAAAGCAGTGAAGGTGAAGAGTGGGTTTCAGATGGGGAATAGCATGCACGAGGATATAAACACAATCCAGCGCATGGGAAGCTGGTCCTTTGTATATCAAGTCAACGGTCCATAATTCACCTTTTGCTTTTGCTTTTCCAAAATGGATGTCTTTGCCTTACCTAGAAGTCACTTTCTGTAGCCAGTGGGTTATATGGAATTATATATTTCCATTGCTGTATCAAACACTTTCCAATTTCACTCTTTACTCTCACCACAAAGTACCACTAGGGGTCTGGGTGGTGCCTGGTGGCTGAAATTCAGACAGCATTGCACCAGCCCAAGCATGTTTTCTTTTCCTAATTTGATATGCTGTGTACTCAGGTAAGGTGTCCAGAAGCAGTATCACTTTTTCTAATTTGCACAAAGGTACCCTAGCAGTGGTGGAGGCCTAGATTAGGCAGAGAACAAAGCATGCAGCAAATGAGCTTTCCTTCTGGTGTGTCCTAGTCCCAGATCCTGAGAGTTGGATCCAGTAATGGGGCCATGTTTATGGTTAGATTCAATTCCATCCTAATTCTTATGCTAACCCTACCTAAAGCAGGACAAAGAACAAGAGCCCCATCACTCTTCAGCAACTCAGAGCTTCTACCCTCCTGAATCTGCATCAGGTGGCTCAGGAATGACCTAGGTCTGATGTAGCTTGCTTGTCCATAAAGTTTGGTTTCATTTCCTTCCAAAGCCCAACAGGATGAGGCTGAGTGCCACCAATTCCTGGGAGTTAGTATTTGCTTCCCATAGGCATGCCTCACAACTGAGCTGCTTCCTTGATTTTCTTGCCTCACCTGCCTAGCAGTGCTACCAGCATCACCCTTAGAAGTCAGGTGGGCTCAGGTACAGATAAGAGCTGGAAACACAGCGAATCCACGACAGATAAATCCCTCGGGACCAACATTGAGAGTAGCCATACCAGGAGGATAAGGGGAAGGTGGCGGGAGTAAGGGGGAACCGATCAGAATGTTCTATCTATAACCCTCTTCCAAGGGGGTGGACAACAGAAAAGTGGGGAAATGGAGACATTGGTCAGTGCAAGCCATGAAAAAATAATAATAATTTATAAATTATCAAGGTTTTATGAGGGAGGGGGAGAGAAGGAGGGGAAAATGAGGAGCTGATACAAAGGGCTCAGGTAGAAAGAAAATGTTTTGAAAATGATGA